>NC_057851.1:29128644-29483687 GCF_015237465.2 Chelonia mydas | reverse complement strand
TGGTGGGCTTAGCTCATCAGGGGAGCAGCTAAGTCTGCAGTGGGCTCTAGCAAGTTTAGTGGTAGTTCCAGATACAGTCGAAGTAGTGATCTCTCAGTCAAGAATAGCTGGATTCTAGAAATATTAAACATGTTTGCCTGGGATCTATTTTTCTATACTTAAGAATTCAGAATTTGAATAATCTGCGCATAAGAGAGCAGATGAAGCTCATGGCTTAAATTTTCAAGTAACTGGTGATTTTAGGAGCCTCCATTTTTGTGTGTCCAACTTTGAGACATCTTAAAGGGGCTTGATTTTTGAAGAATGGGTGCTGCTCAGCACTCTTTGAACATCAGGTACCTTTTAGGTGTCTCAGACTGGATGTCCAAAACCTTGAGGCACCCAAAATCACTAGTCACATTGGAAAATATACACTCCTAGGTTCATTTTTCATCCAGGTTCTGTCCACCGAGCTGCAGAAGAAGCTTTTTCAGATTTTTCCATTGGTATCAAAACTAATCTGCAGGGTCCTACTTTGTGACTGTTTTTCATAGTTTGGGGGTAACATTTTAATTAGTTGCTGGAACAGTTTCTGGAGCATGTCCAAATGGCTTATATTTTTATCAGTCTCTCATTACTTTTTGTTTTCCCTCCAAGCCTAGCGAATTGTATCCTCATTCCAAGGGACTATGTTAATGCCAAATTTCAAGG
This sequence comes from Chelonia mydas, assembly GCF_015237465.2. Classification (NCBI taxonomy): domain Eukaryota; kingdom Metazoa; phylum Chordata; order Testudines; family Cheloniidae; genus Chelonia; species Chelonia mydas. Next base: position 29,482,997 of record NC_057851.1, on the reverse strand, counting down.
TGTTTTTGAACAAGGGTTACAGCAAAATATCTATTTTTGCAATGGGAAAACTGGTTGTTGTTTTTTTATTATCCATAATAAAAAATGGCTGAAGGGATTTTGCTTTAACTTTATACAGACATGCCCACATGCACTCACAAATAAAATGCTTCTTTAGTCTGAGACCAAGCCTGGAAAATGTAAATTAAAAAAGTGAATATTTCAGGAAGTTGTGAGCATGTGAAAACAGAGAGGTTGGAATGGAAACTGCTGTGCACCCTTAACTGTAGCTCTTGCTACTGGCTACAATAGTGTGATTTTTAAGCTACGTCTATGCTGCGCCACAATGTGGATTACAAGGGCGTGAGTTGCAGAGCACACCAAAATGTGCTCCAGCTGCTCTGTGTGGAGGCTGCTGGTACAAACTAAAAAGGTCTGTGGTTTCAAACAGGACTATGTTCACACGAGCTAGGTACCTTCTTTGCACCAGCAGCATCCATGCAGGGCAGTTAGTGCATGAAATTTTGGTGCGCTCTGCAATTCACACCCCCATAGTCTGCGCTGTTGACAAGCCCTTAAATTGCAAAATATCACCCACTCCTCCAATTGCCTGCTGGGGTACAGGGAAAGTGTAGAGGTTACTTTGGGGAGTACCTGTTGAATTTGCAACAAACATTGAAACTCTTGGTCATTTGATTTTGCTTGCTTGTCTTTGTCCAACCAGTGCCTTGTTAAGGTTTGACGGTTGAAGGGTTTAAGGTGGTATAAGTGAAAGCACTAGCCTTAGTCCTGGGATCCAAAATCCATTCCCTAATCTGAGATTCCATCATGGCTTTTGTGACTTGCACTTACGATGTGTTACAAAGCACTTGCACCTAATCTTTGGGGGTACAGGGGGAAGAAGAGTTTATTGACCCAATTGTAGCATGTTCTGCTCAGACCCTGATGTAGGAGTAAGCAGAATGTATGTACTAGAACAGATCTAAATCAGGGAATCCCCACCTGTTACTACGTAATGCAAGATGGGTATTTGCTATCAGTGTGAGATTAGAACAAAAACAAAACTGTAGATAAAGCAGCTTGCCAAAGAAAATTGGTTGTAGAACAATAACAACCACTTTGTTGTGGGTTTTATGGGTTTATGTGGTTTATGTAATAAAATACTTAATGAGGTGACTGCTGTTTTTTTATACTGACCTCATTTTGCCAATTATTGTAGGATATTTGCAGCTGTCTTCTTTCCTTAGCAGAGCATGCACATTCCTCACCTCATTGCTTCTGGGATGTGGGGGCAGCATATCCTTCCCTCTCCCCAGTGGCTAGGGAAACTAAAGTTTAGCATTTCGTTTTAATTGCAGAAAAATGAGGGTTTTTATCAGAGAATTTTATTTATTTTATTTTTTATCATGGAAAACTAAGATCCCTGGTGACCAGTGCCAGTTTTCTTCAAGGCCTGTTCTGCCATACATAAAGCCACCATGGTGTGGAACCCAGTTACCACCTGATAGAGGCAGTTGTGGTTAAAACATGATTCAGTAGTTTGTTGAAATCGGAGGGTTCGCTCCGGGCTCAGTCATGAGAGCACTTTTATTTAGTTGTTTAAATATGGATGTTTGAAAAATTTGACCAGAAACTTCAAAGTGAAAATAAGAAAATTTAAGCATTGAAACTGATTGATTGCATTCCTGTCCTAGTAATTAATCCACTGGTAAACTGGAAATCATAATGATTAAAAATTGGCATGTCCTGTTGATTGATTGGGCTACTTTTTAGGAATGTCAGTGTCAATCTTGCAAGGCAGGGTTTTTGTATTTCACTTTTACTCAGGTGCACGATACAATGATGTAAATCAAACAAAGTGGCCTACAGTCTCTCTCATTTAGGGACTCTGTTTTCTTTTTATGTTCTAGATATCTGACAAGTATGATGTTCCTTTTGATAAAATTGGAAAAATCTTCAAGAAATGTAAAAAAGGGTGAGTATGTCTCAAGTAACATCTACCACAGCTTTCCAAAGAAAGGGTGATATCTTGTGGTGTTGTCCGGCTGTTTTAAAAAAAAAAAAAAAAAAAAAAAAAAATACACATTATAAACCCCCTGCATGCACACGTGCTCCCTTCATACACAACACAGATGCTAAATCTGTTCCAAAATGCATAGATTGATTACAAGGCCAGTAGGGACCATTTTGATCATCTAGTCCGACCTCATGCATAACACAGACCCCAGACTTCCCTGAATTAATTCCTGTTTGAACTAGAGCATACCTTCTTTTTTTTTTCTTTTTTTTTTTTTTAAGGAAAACACCAGTCTTGATTTAACATTGTTGTTGATGGAGAATCCACCACAGTCTTTAATTCCCTCACTGTTTAAAACAAAACAAAAAAACCCTGCACTTTATTTCTAGTCTGAATTTGTATAGTTTCAGCTTCCAGCCATTGGATCTTGTTTATACCTCTGTCAGCTAGATTGAAGAGCCCTCTATTATCAAATTTCTGTTCCCCATGTAGGTATTTACAGACTGTAATCAACTCACTCCTTATCTTTCTCTTTGTTAGGTAAATATATTGAGCTCCTTGAGTCTTTCACTGTAAGGTTAAGGCATGTTTTCCAACCCTTTAATCGTTCACATGGCTCTTCTCTGAACCATCTCCAATTATTTATCATCTATTTTGAATTGTGGACACCAGAACTAAACACAGTATTCAATCCTTTAATTTTGCATACCTTTGGAATGTGCTGTAAAGAGCTGTCCTCGTATGAGTCAAAATACTAAAGCAGGACTGCCTGGGAAAGGTGTGAATTGAAAGTGTGCTAACCAAAGGCAATTCAATTTAGGTAGGCATCTGTATCCATAAAGACCATTTCAGGAGAAGAGGAAGTGGTGTGATGTATCCAGATTGCAGTAATTGAATTGCCATCCCCATTGTGTTTTGTTGTCACATCCGTAATTGTTAGGTTGTGTGCAGTGTTGTAGCTGTGTTAAATGGCCACTTCACCTTGAATGGTCCCTTGAAATGTGTGTTCACTACTTATGCTAAACAGCCTGTTCCTCCTTGTATTTAGCTGTGAAACTCTGGGTATGTCTACACAGCAAAGAAAAACCCATGGCTGGCTTGTGTCAGCTGACGTGAGCTCGTGGGCTTAGGCTTGTAGGGCTGTTTTACTGCTGTCTAGACTTTTGGGCTCGGGCAGGAGCCTGAGCTCTGGGACGCTCCCACCCCACAGGGTCCTAGAGTCTGTGCTCCAGCCCAAGCCCAGATGTCTACTAGCAGTGAAACAGCCCCATAAGCCTGAGTTGGCTGGCATGGGCCAGCTGTGGGTGTCTAGTTGCTGTGTACCCTCTGAGTACCTTTCCCAGACATGAGGAGGATCTCAGTGAGGCAGACAAGCTTTTGAGCCACACACACAGAAGTTGATCCAATAAAAGATACTGCCTCACCCACCTTGTTTCTATATTTGTTAGGTGTCCAGCTGAACCAGTTCAGAGCTTTGTGAACTGTCCATGTGTCTTGAAACTGAGTTAGCATCATAAAGATTGTGGGTCAGGAGTGCTGTGTTGGAAAAGGTTTTCCCATCCAATGAAAACCTTCAAGATCTCAAAAAATTTCCTGTTCTGCTGTGGGACAAACCTGAGACCTTTTGGTATTTTCTGCAAAAATATAGAGGCCGCACCCGAGAATAACCAAAGCCCAGTGGTTTTGGCACTTGCCTGGGATGCCTCCAGCATCCTGATTCAGAGCAGAGACTTGTACCTGCGTCTACTGCATCCCAGGTGAGTGCCTTATCCCCCAGGCTATTCTGGGATGGAGTCTGTCTCCGTCTCTCCTGTTGGAGGAGTTCTACTTTTTGCATAAATAAATAAATATTCATTGGGACAGAAAGCGAGAGACTGACTCTCTAGCCCAGTGCTTAGGGCATTCACCTGGAATGTGAGGCCCCTGTCCAAGTCCCTGCACCAGTGAATATTTAATTATTTATACAAAGTGGAATCAGACAGAGTATGGTCTTGGACCTGGTTCTCCCATGTGTTTTGCATTCAGGTGAGTGTCACAACCAGGCGATTTTGTGTGTGTGACTCTCTCCCAGCTCTATTTATCATTTTTGAGATCATTCTCCCTCTCTTTCCCACACGCTGGTCTTGCAGCTCTTTCAAATTGTGGACAGTGGTTTGTAAGCATGGCTTCAAGCCACAACAGTAACTTTTGAAGCAGATTAGATCAGTTAAACCAGTGGTTCACAACCTTTCCAGACTACTGTATCCCTTCCAGGAGTCTGGTTTGACTTGCATACCCCCAAGTTACAACTCACTTAAAAACTACTTGCTTACAAAATCAGACATAAAAATACAAAAGTGTCACAGCACACTATTACTGAAAAATTGCTCACATTCTCATTTTTTACCATATAATTATAAAATAAATCAATAAGAATATAAATATTGTACTTGCATTTCAGTGTAATATGTCGAGCAGTATAAATATTTCATTGTCTGTATGAAATTTTAGTTTGTACTGACTTCGCTAGTGCTTTTTCTGTAGCCTGTTGTAAAACTAGGCAAATACCTAGATGAGTTGATGTACCCCTTGGAAGACCTCTGCATACGCCCAGGGGTACACGTACTTCTGGTTGAGAACCACTGAGTTAAACCATGATAGGAGATGAAGGGTCAAAGAGCGGTAGCAGAAATCCCGAGTTATTTCTGGGCAGTCCAGAAGTGTTCTCTTAGCTTTAAATCAGAAACACTTAATGCATTTCTGGTAACTTCTTCACTTTAAACTATAATACTTACCAGCCTTACTTTCTAGAATCCTGATCAACATGGACGACAATATTGTGAAGCACTATTCGAATGAAGACACCTTCCAGCTACAGATTGAAGAGGCTGGAGGATCTTACAAGCTCACTCTCACTGAGATCTAAGACCAAAGCCATCGAACCTCTGTGGATTTTAAATGAAGGTCTCAGATGAACATTTTTCTGTAATTTAGTCTGCCGGGTAACACACTAATCGCTTTCTCTAGAAGAAACCCAATGAGTTCAGTTCTTCCAGGGATCGGAGCACTGTGTGTTTAGCAAAGTTGATACAGTCATGTTTCTGTCCTTCCCAAAGGACAAAACAATGCTCATAACTCAGTGCACTTGAAATGAGTGAACAAAGATATCAGGAATTAAATAATATTTATGTACAAAACATTAGCAAATGGGGATGGGAAGAGAAGCCTTGAAATAGTGGTGATATTCTAACTTCTATTTATCTATTAAATATTCATGTGAGCCTATCAGCTGATAGTGTCTTATTGGACTGCTCTCTTGTAGATGCAGCTGCACAACTCTCATTGATGCTTATGGGAGACTAGACTCAATAATGTTTACTGCTGAACAGGGCATGTTGCTGAAATCACTTGTTTAATTTTTGGGGGAATGTAAAACTGCCTTGCTCATGAAGAACTTACCTAAGTTACTGTGTGAACTCATTTGACATGAAGCTGTATTGTATATAGGTGCAATATATTTTTGAAGGTTTGTAAATGTGTACATAGGAGTCATATATAATATATATAAAAAATATGGTGTTCATGTATATACAGTGAATATATGCAATGAACCCTCCCTAAAGGGATACTATATACAGGCAACCAGCTATTTAAAAGCCTAGTTTGCGCCAAACCTGAGCACACATTCTATATTTATAGAACGCACAGAGATGACTTGTTTAAAGAGGATTTTCCCAAGCAGAAGGAATGATGCTTACCGTACAGCAGACCACTCTACACCGTGAGGTGTGGTGGGTTAGGCTTGTGTTGTACACTACCAAATAAAGTTCTACAATGGCTGTGTTACTCATATTCTGTACCTGTAGTGAGATTGTGTATTCTCAGTCTTGAACCTGAGAGGAGCTGTGTGCTTGTGCTTCCAGGGGATAAGCCAACCTCTTGGGTTTATGAAGAAGTTTTCCCTACGGCCAGCTATTCCGTAACTGCCTGCTCCAGGATTTCTCACACCATCTTCTGAATCCAGTGCTGGCTACTGTCAGAGACAAGATATTGGACTAGATGAGCCAGTACGCTGATCCAGTCTGGCAGACCCTGTGATCCCGAGAACTTGATCCTGCAGGTGAATAGATAAGGATTGAGAGATTAAGGCCCAAGCCACCAGAAGGGCCATGTAGCACAATGCTCACAATCCAAGTAGCTGTCCGGGGAGTGGGCCCTGCAGGCTGGCAAGCACACCATGCTCCGTGTTCATTGTGAAGCATCAAGCCTGCAGCTGTGGGAAGAGAAACTGAGCAGTGGCTGCCTGTGACCAAAACACTGTTAAATATTAAAATATTTAATATTAAAAATATTTAAAATTGCTGCTATGCATTGTATCATAGCCTTTACTCTGACTATTCCCCCGTCTTCCAGCACCAGGCCTGCTACCCCTCCATTATTCCTCAGTGATCAATTTGGTGCAGGGACAGAGATTTGCTGACCTACTGAGCGCTCCATATTCTCCATGCTGTGTGAAAATCTCTCTGTACAGGTTTTCAGCAAACGTTGAGTGCTCAGTGCTTTTGCAGACTGCAGACAGTTTGTAGGACTCAAACCTAAAAAAGAAACATGTCTGTAATGCCATGGGCATATTGATGAGACTGCACCAGCATGTAATCTCTCCTAAGCACGTCCTGGTTTTAAGAAAAAAACAGAACTCTGTTGTACTCAAGTTTCTCTGAACTTACTGCAATTTGGGCTTCCATTTATAAATTCGGGGGGAAATGTTACTGTGGCGAGGGAATTCTTATACGCTCATGTAGAAATACAAATTCATTTTTATTGGAAGTGGAAGTTTTATTACAGAATCAGTCTAGGGCTAGGGAAGTAGACTTAGATCATTTGTAGAGGTAGACTTGATATGATTATTTCTTGTACTGTTATCTTAACGAAGTATGTGACTTAAATTAGGGGTTGTTTTCCACTATAAAATACTCTGGGAAACGGGTCTTATTATAATAGCAATGTTGTATGTTTGATCAAACTGGAGTTTTTGGTCTTGCCTACTGTTTTGTTTTTTTTTTTTAATTGTATAATTGAAGATGTATTTTAAAGCAAAGCTATTAAATTTTATATGTCCATTTCTAATTATGAGACTCTCATGTAATTAACAAATTTTAGCCTCCCTTCTGCTGTGACTAACATTCAATTTTAAAACAAAACAAAAAAAACCAACCTTGCCTCCTAATTTCTCTTACAGATATCAGCCAACAGAGGCGCCCCTTGCTTTGTTTTTATCTCCTCATAGCGAACACCAAAACTGTGTTTAATATTTATTGGTTTCAAGCCAAATAGATCACTTGAGAGAGAGTGTGTACGTGTGCGTATGCATGCATATTTTGACGATTATTAAGGTAAAGGATTATTGGGCGGCTCCATTGAAATGAATGACAAAATTCCCATTGGTTTCAGTAGAGTCAGGATTTCACCCATTGTTGTTCTAATGACTGTGGAGTTCTGCTGTCACTAATATAGTTCTTTAATTGAACTGAGAGGTTTTTAAAAAAAAAAGTTCAGAAGATGTTTCTTTCCATATAGCCTCTTGTCATATAGGAAGCATTTTCTAAACTCTCAGCCTGTCCTCGAAGGCAAAAAAAAGAAGAAAAAGTGGAGAGCTGCTGCATCATAAGCACCAATTTGCAGCGCCTGATTGCACTTTGGTAAACGCAGTTGGCCCATTGTTTACAGTTTGGTACCTCTGCAAACGTAATTCTGTCTGGCTGGAGACTTTACAGCACAGTAGCCCTGAATGGAACACTGGACATTACCTGTCATTTCTCAAGGGATCAGCCTCTCCCTGCTTTTAGCTGCAACTGGGTACCATTGGCTTTCCTAGGGGAGCTGACAGAAGCCTGTGTAGAGCTACAGTTAAGTAGCTGAATGAATGGATCCTTCCTTATCTTGTCCGGGGTGAGAAGTGCCAGACTGTGGGCTGGAGCGTGAAGATCTCTGTTTAGCCACAGAATAGGTACAGTAGAGGGGATGGCAGCACAAGCTCCCGCACCTTGACCTGCTGCACGTCTCAGCCTATAGCAGTGGTTCTCAAACGGGGTTCGTGAGATGTTACAGGGGGTTCTCGGGGGGGGGGGGGATTTCCTAATGGTGGACAGAGCTGTCTCTAGGGACCCCAGGCAACATGGGGCCAGCAGCCCGGAGCCCCTGGACTTCCAAGAGCTATGCAGATCAAAGCAAGCATATCTATCACACTGAGGAGATTGAAACTTCAAGACTCCTTATAAGAAATGGAAAGGGAGGTGGATATTTTTTGCTGTTTTAAAAATTAAATAGGCAGCTAGTGTTTTTAAAATTATGAACAAGTTTAAGCTTTGTTGTGACATGCGTTGTTTGCCTGGACTGCTCCAGACCTGAATGCTATGTAGGAGGAACTCTGAGTTGGCTTCTTGAATACCTTCATGCTGTTTCACATTTGATACTCCTTGATGAAATATAGGAGCCTTGTCTTATAACAGGCTTATTCAAAGTGATACAAGCTACAAAAGTGAGATCTGGGAAGAGTGTTCGTTTTCGTAATGTAATAAAAATACTATAATAAATAATGTATAATAATGTCGTAAAAACAAATTTAATATTTCCAAGATCACTGCTTTTATAGTTTATACTCAGGTAAAGGAGAAAATCCCTGGAAATACTCATTTTTAGGAGGGGGTTCGTGAGACTTGACATTTTAGTGAAAGGGGTTCACAGGTGGTTAAAGTTTGGGAACCACTGGCCGATAGTGACTGCTGATTCTACTCATGAGGGTGCCGGTAGGTGGGGGGATTTGGTTTTTGTGACAGGAGCACCTGACCTGTCCCTGGTGAGCACCAAGTTCCTATCACAAGCTGCTGGGGTCAATACAAACCTGCTCAGTGCTTGTTTCAGACAAGGTGAGCGTACAGGCAAAAGGCTCTATAACCCACTGCCACTCCCCCAGTCTCTCCTATTAGACTCTTGCAGTGTCTCCGGCTCTTGTCTGCAACTGTGGACTCAGAATTACCTTGCTGTGTGTTTCCGCCCCGGGCTGCTGCAGTGAAGGCTATTTGTGAAGAACACTCCTGTTTCTCTGTGTAGCATTGGGTGGGCCTTGTGAAATTACTAATTTTTAAAAGAAACAAACAGCAGCTTTGAGAGAAGCCGGAATGCTGCTGGTGCTTCTGTAGCTCTTGGGGAGGCCGCTGACTTTTCTCTGGTACCCGGTTTGTTTGGAAGACATTTTACTTTTTTACAGCCAGGGCCCCTCTTCCCCATGGCTACTAGGTTAAGTACAGCCTTAGCAGAACTGGAGCTCGGCATTTTCTCCTAGTGGAAAGGAGGCTTCTGGGCACACAAGGCTCCCCTTGGGGAGGAGCAGCATAGCTGGCAGAATGGCTCAGCTACAGCGGTGTCTGTAGCACTTGTATCCCTGTCCCCTCAAGGGCCAGTGGATCAGCATCCCTGGCCCTGACCCTACTGCATTCTGGGGCATAGTAAGACCCTAATGCGTGTGTACAAGCATGTTGGGGGATGCAGACTCATGAAGCCCTGCACGCACCTTTGAGCCGACTTGCACTGGTTCCATTGCAAGCCAGCCCTCAGTGGCAGAAGGACAGGCTTGCCGGCTGTGATTTGCCCGGTTGCAAAGACTGAAACGACAACTGCTATGGGTGGGGGAACTGAGCAGTTCAGTGGATTGCTAATGGATGCAGAGCCTTTCATCTAAGGTGGCTAGATCAAATTCAGCCTGTGGTGGTGGTGTCCAAAACTTACAACCTAATGGCTTTTTGGCCTTCATGAAATTGGTTTGATCTCAAGGCCCAAAGCACAGTTGGAGCTGTTAACAAGCCAGTTCTTGTGAGATTGTTATGGAAAAGCTGGCACTGCTCTTGCCTGTGCTCTTTGTGTGTCATTGCGTTCTCCAGAGTTGTAAGTCTGGCAGTTTACACTCTCTCTCTCTCTCTCTCTCTCTCTCTCGGGGGGGTGGGGGGGAGTTTGGTTGTGGGGGTAATCCTCTTATCTGCAAAGGAGAGGCATGATGGAGCTGAAGGTAAATCAACTCCCAGAGTTTCAGAACGTGTACTTTTAAACCAGCCACCCTACAGCAGGATCCAAGTTACCTCTCAGAGAGGTGAGCTTGAGCTTTATAACAGAGGGTTGGCTGCTGCTTTGACTTCAATCTTTTTTTTTTTAATGTGAAATCTGAATTCTAAATCTGCCCCAGAGGCTGTCAGCCTCTTTGCAGAAAGGTCGCAGTGACAGCTCTTTCCCTGGCCTTGTCATTAGATGCATCACTTATGGTGCAGTGAAAGGTATTTCAGGTCTTTTAAAATTTATTTTGGGTAATTTAAATATTTGTCAGTGTTTTTTGTGGTTTCTTATTTGTACAAAGCTATATTTCCATTGTCCGATTGCCTGTGCACACAGTTTGGGAATTGATGGCACGCTCAGTAGATTAAGCTTGATTTATTTTGCAATATGTAAAACATGCCCATCACACAGTCTCTGGGTGCATGTACAAATATACCAAAGAAAACAATCCAGTGCCCAATGTCAACTGTACTGAACTCCAATACACCACCTCTATCAGTCTTTTCGGGCAATAGCCTGAATCAACAGATGAACTGTGCTCTGCCATGTAGGTCAATGAACTTAGCCTTTTGTTTGACCAACGTGGAGGAAAAAAACCAACTACTATAGAGTAGAGGGTCCTGCACTGAGCTTGAAGTGAAGTTCTCCACTGCCATGATGGAAGGGAAAGACAATCTGAAAGGAATCCAGGACCCAAACCATATGGGGTTTAGGCATCTTGATTTGCACCTGGAAGCCAGTGCTGACTTTGAATAGCAGGTGTAATGCATGGTCTATGACTAACTCCATAGCACTATCAGCACAGCTGGGGGTGGAGGGTGCAACATTGTGTGCCCAACAGTTAGCTGCCCTGAGAGCTACCAATCTGGCACAATGAGCCAAGTTGCCTGGGGGATCTGACTCCAGACATTTCAGCAGGGTTGCATCCACTTGTGCCAGTAGTAATTCTAACCCCAAATGTATAAAGGCAAGAGAACTCCATGCAAACCGGAGTGCTACCCCAGGAAGTACAGGGAGTTCCCAGTCCCTGCAGCTCGAACGCTCCATGGAAAAGGTAGGGATTCAGGCATCTGAGTGAGGAGAGTAGTGGGACTGCGTGTACATTCCCTGGGAGGTTGTTCCAAGTAGGTGGGGTGGCGGGAAAGAAGGTGCAAGTGGAATGGATGGAGACAAAGGGAGCGCTCAAAGAGAGACACTGACAAAGCCCATACATATCTCCAGCCGCAGCTACCCAAGAGAGTTACCTGAGCCCTTGGATTGTGGTCACCTCTGGGGGTGCAGCAGGGGGGAGCGTTTAAGTGCCCAAGAATTGGGTGGCTCACCTATTTGTCACCACAGAGCTAGGAGTACTATCTTGGGCTCTGGCTCAAAAGGCCAGACAAGGATACTGTTGGGATTTTCCCAGCAATATGCCACCTTTAATTTTACTCTTTATTTTTTTTTAAAAAAGGCATAGACTTTGCAAACAATAATAAATAGTCCAGTAGATCACTTCTGGGGCCAGGCAGGTCTCTAGGCTCTTCATGGCTTAACTTTCCTTCAATGACACTGTGATAATTCTTTGTGCTAACAGGTGTGGTGATGTCTTAACTCCAAACTTCTAAAAGCAGGGACGTAGCCAAGGGTGGACAGCAGCTTAGCATCAGCTTAGCATCCAGGCCCCCCGAAAGGTGAGCAGGGGTGTACTGTTGCCACAGTGGCTCAGAGCATCACTCAGGCAGCAGAAATCCAGGAGGGAGCTATGCACCCGCCCTTCAGAAAGCTATGCTCCGGCAGCTCTTTTATGCCATTTTCTGCACCGCCCAGTGCGTGTGCCCAGCTTGGCAGGTGAAGCCCTGTGTCTGCAGGCACCAGGGCTAGGCAGAGGGCATGGCGACGGGGGAGTAGCTGAGCTAGCAGAGTCTGTCACTGCCTGTCCACCCAAAAGTCTGGGCCCACCCAAATTTCCTCTTCTAGCTACGCCACTGTCTCAAAGCTCTTTACAAAGGACTGGATCATTATCCCCATTTTGCAGGTGATAGACGTGACAGCAAGCAAGTGACAGAGCCCCAGCCCCTTGCTCAGACTATTTGACCCCACTTCCACTGTTGTTCACATTCCGTACAAGTAACAAGAAATGTACATATCTGCCACGGGGAAGGAGGACTGATTTAGACGTGCTGTTCCAAAAGCCCCTGCCAGGACCAAGGTAAGGTCAGTGCCCCAAGACCAAAAGTAAATCATTAAAACAGCAATGAGAACAAATGCTGAAAAGCTATTGCCTTTTACCTTAGCCCTGGTAACATCAGATTTATCAGGTGCTTGGTTTATTTCCCCCCTGTGGGACAGCTCCATCTGTGTTCCTGCTGTTCAGCTTTGGCAACAGCCAGCTGCTTAGCGGCAATGTGCGAACAGGGGCCTGAGTCAACATGCTTTCTCGAGGGGAGCTCCAAGGAATGAAACACCCTCTAGCATGGCTCCTTGTTCGTAGTGATTTAAAGAGCTGTATGTGTTTCATGTATTGTGGTTTTAGCCAAACGCTTCTGAGCTATTCCAATTCAGAGCTGGCTCCTGGCTTGAGCTGTTTCTGCTTTCCCAGCATTAGGCTGTACCTGCTGTGCTTTGCGGGGAATGTCAGGTGGCCCAGTTGGCTGTTGACTGCCACCTTGCCTGATCATGCAGCAGGTGCATGTTCTCCTGTGGGTTGGAGGGATGGCATGAATGGATTGGCTGGTTGCCTGTTGTTAGGGTTGAAAGCTGATTATTCAGTGTTTGGCCACAAGTTGGGGTGAGAGGTGAGATGCTGTGCGACATAGCGGCAATGTGGTTTTCTTCCCCCTTTTTAAATCCCCAGTCACCCTCTTCTCACGCAGGCTCTTTGTTCCCCTTATTCTGCTGCTTTGACTGCAGAGATCAGACTCTTTGATCTGATGAAAAGAAAAACTCAAGTGATCTAATAACCAGGTATGAAGAGTCTCTTGTGTGTATTTAATTCCTCCTTAGAGCTACCTGCTGTCACTAGTCCTGTCTCCTAGCATTGCTGTTGTCTGCCACTACCCAGCTTTCCCCCCCCCCCCTTCACTGATGGCTCTCCTCCCCGCCCCCCTCATCCTTGGGGACTTTGACTTCTCTGCTGTTGAGCACACTTGCATCTTTCTCTCACAAACCTACCCATTTGATTTCCTGCCCTGGATCAACTTCAGTGCTCACTGCAAAGGTCACTCCCTCAACCCTGCTTTTGCCAGCAAGACAAGCACATAAATAAATAAGCAATCCCATGATCTTAACTGCAGCCCTTGCTCTCCTTTCCCTCTGCTCTCCCTTTGTCAGTTGTCACTTACCAGGTTATGTCTAAACCCAGACTCCAAACTCTTTAGGGCAGGGAATGTGTCTCTTTGGCACTGCAGAGCACCCAGCTGTGGATAAATTTTATTAAGATGATGTTGAAGTAAAAAGAAAATGGTACAGAGTTTAAGCATAGAAGTTTCTGGTTATCAGGGAATAAGGTACAGATTATCAAGAGGTGCGAAATTCGGTTTAGGAACGAGTGGCGTAAGGAATACATAATCTGCAATCTCCCCGATTGGGGGTAAAAGTTTAACTGGTCAAAGTACAGACATTGAGATAAGGGGGTATGTTGTCCATATAATGGTTATGTTCAGGTGTGGAGTATGAGTGGATACGATGATGGGGATGGATCTACCCTTTTGGTGGGATTTAATGTTCAATGAGTTTATAGTTCCAGTTCATATGGTCCAATGGAAAAAGTCTCTCAGTCCCTTTCCCATAGTTGATGCACGATGTCGTACCAGCTCACACCTCCTGGTACTGTCGGTGGCCGGTGATGCGTTCGATGTAGATGTCCCCGGACCATTGGATGGTGTCCGAGACCATGAGACGCCGCATGAGCCGTGCGTGGCATCGACCGATCCCACAGGTCGGCAGCACACGCTCGTTGCAGGGGTCCCAAGCGCCATGGGCTCCGATGATCGGGGCATCCATCTGCACCTCATAGCCCTTCGCTCTCAGGTGTCGGCCAGGGGGGCGTATTTTTCCAGCTTACGAGCTCGGGCTTCGTGGAAGGCCAGGGTCCTGTTCTCGAAGGAGACCATGATGTCGACAAGGATGATCTTTTTCTGGGCCTCGTCAGTGACTACCATGTCAGGTCGCAACTGGCTGTCAGTAGCGGGGATGGCGCAGTTCACGGTGACCTCCCCCAGGCGCGGTGCGATGGCTTTCCCCAGGCGGTTCTGGATGGCGTTCTGGCGCAGCTGCCAGGCTCTGGAGTGGGGCTTGCAGCTGCCATACACAATAATGCTCTCTGTTGCTGTTTTTTTTTTTTCTCCGCTTCTTTCTGAGGCGAAGGGTTGTTTATCCCTCACCCCTCTCTTGCAATGTCAAAGGCTGGCCCTAGGCACTGCCAGAAGATATGGGAGCGTTCATGCAAGGGAAGGCACAGATGAGCTGTATGGGATGATTTAGTTGGGGTCCTGCTTTGAGCAGGGGATTGGACTAGATGACCTTCTGAGGTCCCTTCCAACCCTAATCTTCTATGATTCTATAAAAACAACGAGGAGTCCTTGTGGCACTTTAGAGACTAACAAATTTATTTGGGCATAAGCTTTCGTGGGCTAAAACCCACTTCATCAGATGCATGGAGTGGAACATACAGTAGGGAGGTATAAATACACAGCATATGAAAAGATGGGAGTTGCCTTACCCAGTGATTCTGTATAGATGCCATGTTCCAAAGGGCATATTAGATCATGCTTAAGTCTGTGGGACCCACAGTGCCTGATGCACAGAGGGGATGAGTCAGTTAGAGCCCCTAGCTGCAGAGCCCGGTTCTTTAGCTTAACCTCAAGCAGGTTGTGCCTTTAGCTGCAGAGGTCTCGGTGCTGGCTGACCAGGGTGTCTCTTTCACATGATTGCTAATCCACAGGCACGTCAGAGAGGGTCAAGCAGGCAAACCTCTTATCTGCAGCACAGTGCGCCTTTCGGGAGTCCCTGACTTGGACGTAGGTGTCTAGTTGTGCTAAGCCCAGCCCATGTGCGCTATATTTAGACAGGTTGTTAGGAGAAATGTGCAACCTGTATTTGCAAATGCAAATGAGAAGGAGGAGGGGGACGGCGGATGGATGAGATGCTAGTGCCTGGAGAACTGGCTGTATAGATAAAGCTTTTCAGAACAGGCAGGAGCAAGTGTTTCAGAGACTGGCACAGAGACTGTGAGGAGCTAAGGGACCTGGTACTTCAGGCCCAGCATAGTCCTGCAATACAAATAATGGTCAGGACTGTTAGGACCTGGCCCCACCACTCACTTGGCCGTACATTTCTTCAGGGTATGCGTTAAGATCTCCAATGTCTCCCCTTTGTCCTAGGCTTTTCACTGGCCATTTCCCCTGTGGCCATCTTCTTGGGGTTGCTAGGTAACGCTTCTCCTTCCCTAAGGAGAGTTTTGGTGGGAGGGGAGGAGGCTGCAAGAGTCCCACAAGCACCCGGCCCCACAAGTGAACTGTGCCATTCCCTTTCTTCAGCCTCTCCTGCTGCCTTCTATGCAATGAATCCCAGAAACCCTTGCAAGGGTCTCTGCTCCCTGGTGCGAGGGGAGAGGAAGGGAGACATTGCAGGAGCTAGTCCCAAGAAGACCCAGAGGAAGAAGATAAAGGCCTAATGGTGAGGGAATGGGTCAGGGGAGAGCACGGTCAGTGGGGCATGGTAGGTGAGGTCGCAGCAGGGAGTAGGTAGAACAGCTTCCAAAAGCAGAAGTTAGGGCCTGTTCTCATGGACTTTTGATCTTGGGAGAGCCCCAAACCTGGCATGCATACTGCTTGTATCAGTGGATGCCAGTGACGTGATCGGTACAAGGCAGCGTCAGTATCCCATATAAAAAAACCTAATGAGAGGCAGGCAGAGAGGGTGCCAAATGAGAACCAGTTTAATTATATGCGTGAAAGGTGTCGGGTGCATGTGAGTGCATGCCACAAAGGGTATTCTGGGTCTGGTGAAATCTTGGCACTATTGAAATACATTTACAATAGGGCAATGTACCAGAGCCAAATGCAATGGTTTATTACAAGAGATGGCTGAAAACTGGAATTTCAACATTTGTTTTCATCCTGAATCAGGGCAAAAAGTTCAAGCAGTGACTCTTTTGTGCCATGGAACGTTCCGAGTGGAGACTCTTTATTTTGGCTCAGTTTAACGCTCATCTGCATTCACCTGAACAGCTGCAGTGCCTCATGGGAGTTACAGTGCAGGTGCCTCAGCGTGACCCTGTGTTCAGCTGTGAGCCAGATTCTTCCACTGACCCATGTCGGAGATATGGCTGGGTGCCTCCTGCAGACTGCTGTGAGGGGGACCCAAACCTTGGTCCCTGGATGTTGTAAGTCATCAGAGCCTGAATGGAGTCCAGCCACTGCCCCAGTCTTGGAGTTTCCTAGGTGCACTCTCAGGGGGCAGACACTTTGTTGTGCCCCCCACCCTGAGCACTTGAGCTCACTATCCAGCTGCTTAGCTGGACCCTTCAGACTCCCCGCTCCTTAAACACACCCTCTCCCAGAGTGTCTATGCTGCAGCGGGGGGGGTTTCCCAGCACGGCTAGACATACAAATGCTAGCTCAAGCTCTGCTCACGGTCCTTGTAAAAGAGTCGCGGTCCCCTCCCTGTCCATCAGAGAGGGAGGCCACACCCTCTCACTGCAATGCTCCTAGAGTGACTCTCTTCATGGGGGGAATTAGCTGACTGTTAATGATCAATAGGTCCAAGCCTGCAGTCCAGGCCAGGCAACAACTGGGTCTGAGAGCCCTGGCAAGACAGCACACTGTTAATGCTTCTGGCCCACAGTCGGGCAGGGTAGCAAGAAGTCTATAGGCGCCAGTCCCTCAATCAGGACGGGCAGCAATCAGTTAAGGGCTCTGGCCTGTAGACAGGCAGAACAGTAGAGAGTCTGTCTGCCTGGAGCAGCAATCGGTTCATGTAATGGCTCCAGCCTACAGTCAGGCAGAGCAACACAGCAGTCTACGGGGGGCGGGGATTAGCTCTCTGGTGAGAGAGCCAGCTAAACCATCTGGTGTCCTAGCTCAGGCGGCCATCAAAGCAATGCAGGCCTCCTGGCCTAAAGATGGGGAGGCTGCCACTCCTGGTGGTGGGGTGGCAGGAGGGGGTAGGGGGACACAGACCAGCTAAGGGCCCTAACAGTGGCAGAGTGGTCCGCCACTGGGTCAGCAGGGAAATCTGTCCACAACACGCTGGCCAGCTTGCAGTGAGTAACACAGCCAAGCGCTATTCGGTTTCCCTGGCTCCTTCCTACGCTCCCAGTCCGGGAGTACCTGGGTTCCGGGGTTGGCATCGGTCTGGCTGGGATAAACGGTGAGTGGCAGCCCCAACAGCTTCTCGGTCTCTGGCAGCTCTGGCAGTCTCTCCAGGTCTCTGGCAGTATTGCGGCCTCTGTCAGCAATGGGGCAGGGGGAAGAGATGTCCTGCTCCTATGGCAGCTCTACTCCAACTGAGCTAGAAGGCCAGCCTTTTATCGATCCGGTTCCTGTCCCACCCTTCTGCTTCAGGCATGGTGGCTGCAGATATCCAGGGGGCGCTCGCGGTCCCACCTCCGACCGGCACGGAGGGAGACCACGCACTCTAGCTACAGTCCTCTCTTCCAGTGTTTCCTTAGTTAAACCCCTCCTGGTCATCTGGCTGCTTTCTTTATTCTATGTTTGGTAACTTTCCACTGCACCGAAAACTACACCCCACTCCAAGGGGATGGGTAAAACTGTTGTTTCTCAGGATGTGGTCACTCCTTAGTAACCTGGGGAGGGGAGAGAGCAATCAGATGTGGAGCTGGGAGGGAGCAGTTGGGAGTGGCTGGGCCAGGATAGTGGGACTGGGATGCAAAGCTTGAGGAGTGGAGATTAGGATCAATAAGCAAGGAAAATGTAGCTGGGATGAGGAACCAGGGATTGGGAAGAGACAGGATGGAAATGGGGACAGGTTGGAAGGGATGGGGCAAAAGAAGTCAAGCTTGGGTGGAAGCAGGCAGAAGAGTCTGAGCCATTAGAGCACACATCCCTCCAGGGCCTGGAAGGGAACCCAAGATTCCTGAGTCTCCATCTGAACCGAGCTAGCTCAACTCTTTCATGATGTCTTCCGCCTACAATGAGCACAACCGATCTCTGTGTTTGTATTGGTCCTAGTTGTGCCTCTAGATAGGAAGCTCTAGGGGGCAGAGGAAGTACAGTTCAGTACAATACACTACAACTGCAGAATGTTGTGTGGCCATAGCTTGATACACAAACAATTATGTTACAAGGGCCCTATTAAGGTTGCAACATCAAGCACTCAAAAATTAGGCAATGGCAGAATTAAGGTTAGCTGCTTTTGAAATGTTACCCCTTGTCTACATTGGGGCTTTTTCAGCTACATGGATGCAGCTGACTCGGTGCAAACTTTTAGTAGATGCATTACACTGGCATAAAGCATTTTTTATAGCGGTGCAGCTCATTAGCACTACGCAAGAGCCTCGCACCAGTGCAGCTACGTTGTGCAGAAAAACCAAAACCAAGACCCAACATGCACGAGAGAGAGAGAGAGCGCAGCTCAGCCAAATGTGGTTTTAAGGCGGTATTTGATAGGGGGTGGGGGTGGTTGGGAGGTTGTTCCAAACATGGTGCAGGGTACTAAAGAAGATGAAAGGCTGGGAGTCAAAGAAAGAGACAACAGAGCAGTCAGGAGAGAGTCTGAGCATAAGGAGTAAGAGTGGGTGGAAATGGGATGAAGGAAGAAACAGGGGTAGGGGTGGTGCCGGGAAGATGAGACTGGTGAGCTTGAACATGACGCAGAAAAAGAGACCGTGAAAAGATTTGGAGGAAGGGCGGTGGTCTTGGTTTACCTCTGAATTTACTTGAATTTGTAGATTTAAATCAGAGCACTGAAATTATAGAGTTATTGATATTATGTTTTAATGCACAGATATTAAACTGGTGGTCTGGCTGAGCCATAAAGAGGCATCCAAACACACGTCCCAGTTTCTAGGCAGCCTAAGAGGACTGCCTAAGGCTCTCTTTCGAGCCCATCAACATGGCTTTCATCTGCCAGAGGATTCACTGTTGAAGAATATGACACATTTCCTCCCCTGCTTTCAGGGCAGAGCCATTTCCCCATGAACTTGGAAGAATTCCCAGCTCCTACCACCCTGGATATTAATTAGAAATGGGTCCAAGCCACAAAGTCTGATTCCAAAGTCCAAGAGAGTTTGGATCCAGGGTTTTAATTTGGGCCCATCTCTGTTGT
The DNA here is from genome assembly GCF_015237465.2 of Chelonia mydas. NCBI lineage: Eukaryota > Metazoa > Chordata > Testudines > Cheloniidae > Chelonia > Chelonia mydas. The sequence continues at coordinate 29,463,652 of NC_057851.1, read as the reverse complement.
TCCTTCCTTTTTTTTTTTTTTTTTACCCCTTCCAAATTTCTATGTAGTAGGTAGAAACACAAAGTGCCAGGAAAGAAAGTCAGTTTTTTATCTATCAACTAGTTTTACGTACAGATTTGATTAAAACCAAACAAAACCAAAGAGGGAAAAGAAAACACCCAGGGAGTGAGAAGCAGCCCAAGTAACGGTATGTGACTAGGGTAAGCCATCTGGTGGAAAAGAGCTTCTTTCACTCCTGGGAACTCTTTCAAGCTATTGCACTTTTCTCCTGGCTGCATACCAAAGTAATTAGCATCTCATGCAACATATAGTAAGGAGGATTTTGGACATATTGCTGGGTTGAAGAGGTTTTTTTCTGTAATGAGAACAGAGAGTCACATTTTGCTGTGAAGAACACAGCCCACAAGAAAGCCAAAATGGCAGAAAATTGGGCTTTAAGAGAAATTCTATATTATTAACTATTGCTGAGTTTTTGTACTTGGCCTAGACCCCAACCGTGCAATGTGCAGATACAAATAGACTCCTATGTATGTACTGAGCCCCACCGGCACCAGTGAGGCTCTGCCTATGCCAGGCACTTTGTAAGGTGGGTGCCCCAGGCTGTCAAAAAAATCCCAAATGCTCACAATTTCCACTCCCCTCCCCAACAAACAAAAAAGTGCCAAAAGCTGCAGGAAGATTCAACGTGCTCCCAAGGGGTTTTATTGTAGCACCTGTAAAATCAAACCAACTTAATTTAACATAAACCACATCCCAGACCAAACTCAGCCTTCCCTGAGAATCCCACACTCCAGTTTCTCGTTAGTCTGGGGAGTGGGCGTATCACAGAAGGCAGCATTATAACATAAAGAAAAGGAGGACTTGTGGCACCTTAGAGACTAACAAATTTATTTGAGCATAAGCTTTCGTGAGCTACAGCTCACTTCATTGGATGCATTCAGTGGAAAATGCAGTGGGGAGACTTATATACACAGAGAACATGAAACAATGGGTGTTACCATACATGCTATAAGGAGAGTGATCACTTAAGATGAGCTAATACCAGCAGGAGAGCGGGGTGGGGGGGAGAAAACCTTTTGTAGTGATAATCAAGGTGGGCCATTTCCAGCAGTTGACAAGAACGTCTGAGGAACGGGGCGGGGGGGGGGAATAAACATGGGGAAATAGTTTTACTTTGTGTAATGACCCATCCACTCCCAGTCTTTATTCAAGCCTAAGTTAATTGTATCCAGTTTGCAAATTAATTCCAATTCAGCAGTCTCTCGTTGGAATCTGTTTTTGAAGTTTTTTTGTTGAAGAATTGTCACTTTTAGGTCTCTAATCGAGTGCAGACTAACACGGCTGCTACTATGAAACCTGTCATTATAACATAGTCCTTCTTTCCCTTATCTCTTCTAGCACGGTGGTTCCCAGCCTTTAGGGGGTAGCCATGAGACTCTCTTATCATTTACATACCACTGTACAGTCTGGCCACACCAATGCAATTATGTTCACTTCCATGGTACTGAAGGGGTGTAACTGAGAAGAGAGTTTACTTCTAGATCTTCAAAGCCCTGTAAAAGCATCAACTAAGCAAACCTTCACAACAGCCCTATGTGAGACGGAAGTAAGATGTATTTCCCCAGTGGGAGGAAGGCTAAACTTTTCCAATGTGGGGTCCTAAATTGCCTGATTTTGACATGCTGAGCACCCACAGCTGCTGTTGACTTTGGGTGCTCGAGGCTTCAGAAAATCAGGTGCCTAAATATGGATTTAGGGGACTATCTTTAGGCCCCTGTGCTTGAAAATTTTGGCTTAGGTGACTCGTTCTAGGCCAGCGGTGAGTCGGTGACCAGGGCAGGGGCTTGTGGTACCTAGTCCCATGCACAATCCAATTGTATGTGCTGCCTCTCTGCTGAATCCACTGGCCAGATCCCAAACCGGCAGAAATTGGCATTGCTTCTCTGAATTAAATGGGCCAGATCCCAAGCTGGTGTACATTGGCACAGTGATACTGAAGTCAATGGGGCTGTTCCTCAGCATAGCTCCACTGAAATCAGTTGATGATTCAGCCCAATTTGTAAGAGGCACCAGCCAGTGCCCACCATTCAGTCCCTATCAGTGGCGTATGAGCTATTCCAAACCTCAGCCTGGGATCGGTTTGTGCTCTGCTGTGAATTAGATCGTTCACTGAAGGGGAGGCATGCAGTGGTGGGGCACAAGGGCCCAGGGCCAAGACTCACCATTTTGGTAGGGGAGAGAGACCGCCTAGTGCAGGGGTGGCCAACCTGAGCCTGAGAAGGAGCCAGAATTTACCAATGTACGTTGCCAAAGGGCCACAGTAAGACATCAGCATCCCCCCAGCACCTCCCGCCCGGTGGCAGCCTCACTGATCAGCGCCTCCCCCTCCCTCCCCGCATCTCCCAATCAGCTGTTTCGTGGCGTGCAGGAGGCTCTGGGGGGAAAGGGGGAGGAGCAAGGGCACTACAGGCTCAGGGGAGGGGGCAGGAAGGGGTGGAGTGGGGGCAGGGCCTGTGGCAGAGCCAGGGGTTGAGCAGTGAGCACCCCCAGCACATTGGAAAGTTGGCGCCTGTAGCTCCAGCCCCAGAGTCGGTGACTATACAAGGAGCCGCATATTAACTTCTCAGGAGCCGCATGTGGCTTCAGAGCACAGGTTGGCCACCCCTGGCCTAGTGAATCAGCCACAATAGCCTGCAATTCCAGTTTTTAAACAGCAGGAAATCTCTGCTCTGGCACACAGCCCTGGGTGACATCAGGTAGGCGTATAATGCTTACACTGCCTCAGAAATAATACTCCTGCAATCTGATAGAACAAACAGGCCTTTTGAAACCAAACCCCCTTTTTAAGTGGTGGTGGTGGAAAAATTAAGTTCCTGTTTTGTTCATGTCACTGGAGTCCCAGTGCTGCAGGGGATAAATTTACTCACGCCCCAGCAGAGGTGGAATGTATCCCCTTTTATGTTTACATTAAGTATCCACATGCTGGGCTGTACGTTTGACCTGTTTTTCAGGACAACCCCATATAAAACGTACAGCACGTATTTGCAGTGCTGAGCCTGAGAACACCGAGCTGCTGTCTTCACTTCCAAAGCCTGCCAGTTATCCTTCAAAACCACCTCCCCTTTGTTAAGGGACAGCCTGCCCTGTTCTCAGGTTCATTTCTACTTGGCTGCTATTGAGACAGCATGGCTGCCCCGCTCTTTGCTTTGACCTTTCCCCTACTTTCAAGCTGTAGACTCTGAACATTTGCTTTGGTAGCATTTACAGGAGTCGCATGTCACATCTGTTGTAACTCGTGTCTCTGCATCTGGAAAGCTTAGCTTGGAGTGCCTGAGCTATCCAACAGATCTGCCACCCAGGATAGTTTTCCTATTTCAGCCTGCAGAGTAATTCACTCCATATTTCCTGTAACTATGTTATGAAAATAGTAGGATCATTCTTGAATATGCTGCTCATTGGTTTTGGGACATAACTTGAAGTCACCAAGCAAAATGCGAAGTCGAGCCAAGGTAATAAATATCGCACTGGATGCTGTTCAGAATAATGGATTACAGCAGCGGTTCTCAAACCCTAGCAACCCAAGGACCCCCATTTTGATTTAAAAGTTTTTGTGGACCCCCCCCAAGCCGGCTTCTAATTTTCCTCGGGGGTGCTCAACCTCCACTCAGCCCCAGGCACTGTCCTGCCCCCATCCACCCCTTCTGCCACGGCCCCACCTCTTCCCACCTTGATTAATTTCTGTGCTTTATTTTCAGAGATGATGTGAAACCCCACATACACCTCATGTGGGAGCTGGAGGCACCATGCAAAAAACCCACATTTGATGGCATCAGGTTGTGTGGTCAGTGAATGGATGATGTCATGAACAATCCCATCCTGATACCCAGCACCTTGCAAGTGTGTGACGTAATGGAGCTAACAGTGCTGCACTAAGGGGAAGCCATGTTTCCCGAACATGTTTTCCCACAGCTTTTACTATGCCCCCTGGTTACAAGGAGAAGGGGAGGATCCTGGAGAAAATGTTAACCACTTCAAGGTGGAGGAAAAAGCAAAGGGCATAGAAAATCCAACAGTGCAAACTAGGTGTGAGGCATATCACTACCACGTTGAGTCCTGCCCGTGATCACTGGTGATCCCCAGGGGAGCTCCACCCTGCTCGTTATTTTTTATTATTTCTTCTGGACTATTTTGCAAGCTGTTTTGGGCTGTCAAATAGTAGCCCATCTTGTGACTCGGAGGCCACATACCGCTTTTGCTCTGTGCAGTCTTCATGGATGTGAAGACAGGAAGGGTCCATTCTTATTATGGGGGCCGACCAACTGCATAAAGCCATAGATTTCGCTCAGTGGTTCCTACATCTTGTTCTCTCTGAGATCAGTAGAAAGACATCGTGTGGCCTGCAGCAGGGATTCTCAAACTATATTCCACAGAGCACTCCCATGTGGTGCGCAGAGTTGTCTCTGTCACAGTTCTTATTCTTCAAAGTGACTCTTTGTACTAGCTGTAGCCTAGTCCAAAGCTCTGAGAGCCTGCTTCCAATAATGTAACTCACATTCAGAAACCCCTTACTCCAAAAGTGATCTCATTGATAAGGGGACATGTCATAAATATAAAGGGAAGGGTGAACACCTTTAAAATCCCTCCTGGCCACAGGAAAAACCCTTTCACCTGTAAAGGGTTAAGAAGCTAGGATAACCTCGCTGGCACCTGACCAAAATGACCAATGAGGAGACAAGATACTTTCAAAAGCTGGAGGGGGGGGAGAAACAAAGGCTCTCTCTGTCTGTGTGATGCATTTGCTAGGAACAGAACAGGAATGGAGTCTTAGAACTTAGTAAGTAATCTAGCTAGATATGCGTTAGATTCTGTTTTGTTTAAATGGCTGATAAAATAGCTGTGCTGAATGGAATGGATATTCCTGTTTTTGTGTCTTTTTGTAACTTAAGGTTTTGCCTAGAGGGATTCTCTATGTTTTGAATCTAATTACCCTGTAAGGTATTTACCAGATTTTACAGAGGTGATTCTTTTACTTTTTCTTCTATTAAAATTCTTCTTTTAAGAACCTGATTGCTTTTTCATTGTTCTTAAGATCCAAGGGTTTGGGTCTGTGTTCACCTATGCAAATTGGTGAGGATTTTTATCAAACCTTCCCCAGGAAAGGCGGTGTAGGGTTTGGGAGGATTTTGGGGGGAAAGACGTTTCCAAGCAGGCTCTTTCCCAGTTATATATCTGTTAGACGCTTGGTGGTGGGAGCAATAAAGACCAAGGGAAAAAGGAAAATAGTTTGTACCTTGGGGAAGTTTTAACCTAAGCTGGTAAAAATAAGCTTAGGAGGTTTTCATGCAGGTCCCCACATCTGTACCCTAGAGTTCAGAGTGGGGAAGGAACCCTGACAGGACACTAGTAAAATAAGGAACTTACGAGTAAGAATATCAAAATCTGACCACCCTGCTTGGTTGCTGCCCATCTCATTTGGCTATATGTTGGGTGGTTTGATGTAAATTCAACCATGATTACATTTCTCACTTTAAAATTGGGTGTGGGTAGGACTCACAAACACCCAAAAAGATAGAACCCTGAGGCATTAGGGTGGAGGGAACTACATGCAACAAAGGGAGACACAGTGCTTACCTATGTCAAGTCCTGTACCCGGGGAGAGGAAATGAACTGCACAGCTATGAAGTGAGGTGGATGTAACCCATCGTATTAAACTGTATTGTTGTTTTTTTTTAAAATGTGTCCTTTTGTAATATTGTCCTTGTATCACGTTTTCATGTAACCAACAGTTGCCAGGGTGCTGGTGTGGAATCAGAAGCTGGGAAATCTGTCAGAATCTCTGTCTATCATGAGTTAGTGCATATTAAAAATAGCGTTGTACAGGAAGGTAGTGCAAAAAGCACCACTTATGGTTTTACGGTATGTACTGACCTCCTCTACAAATAATCCAGGCCCAGTGCTTTCAGGCAATAAGAAGAATTTTGCCATCTCTTCACTGAGGTTTCTGAGAACCAAGCTGAAGTGGATCTTTTGGTTCATATAACGAAATTGTTACCCCTTTTGACCCATGTAGTTAGCCAAAATTTGGGGTCTTGTGGGTTATATCTTTTAAGAGGAGAAAAATGATAATGGAGTTAAGGTATGTTTTTGATGCAATCCTGTTTATTTACAAAGAATTTACATAAAGTCTTGTTCACCTGAACACAGTAGGACTCAAACAAGAGACAGTTTCTTTGCTCACAGTTCCATGTCTTTTTCCAGTCAGCACTCTTCCCAAAAGCTCTCTCGTAGCTTTTTCGCAGAGTCACATTACAAGTGCTTCTCTGGCTGTGTGTCAGGCTTCCTTGCTGCCTCCTGTGTGTGCTTCTGTGGTGTTTCTGCTCTCTCTCGCTCTCTCTCAGTCACACACCCCTGCAATCAAATCAAATCCCCTGCATCTGTTTTTTATCAGATGCCTGGGAAATGCCATTACCCAGGCTTGCTTGTGCTCTAGTCATTAGGTGGTGGTTGTCCATTGTGTTAGCTTTCCCTAAACAAAGGGGCACTTAATTATTCCCTCATTTTAGCCTGAATGGAAGGTGCCTATCATTCCCAACAGCTTCAATGAGGCAGTGTGATTTCCCCCACCCTCCCGCCCAGCATTACAATCTCAACCCCAGTGTTTTGAACAAGCCAGGTGAAACCTCTGTTAGTGGGTGTGGGGAGAGGTGAAATATGGCCACAGCAAGCTTGCACTGCACTACTGTGATGTAGTAGATGTGAAGTTTGAATTGGGATAAATCAGCATGTTTTTGAGCACATCTGGATTTTGCCCCACAAGCAGTCCTAAGAAAAATCTGACAGAGTTGTTTATTGGAGATGTAACAATGAAGTAAATGTGCCCAGGGGGCAGGTTGTACAGGCAGGAGTAGTCTCAATGCTATCCAAAGGGACTCCGAGATTAATGCAGCCACGCACCAGAAGTGGTAAATAGTCACAGAGTTTATTATTTTTAAACTGTAACACATCAGTGTTAGCAAGCAGGTTTGGTTGTCACTAAAACAAGAAACTGAAAATTAGTTAATGCTCATAGAATGTTAAGGGCCAAAATTCACCCGGTCAATGAACAGTTTGTGGTATTGTCTGTGTGGAAGAGACCAGATCACCTTATAATCACCACTGTTTTGTGCACTGCAAGGGTGACTTACGAAACACAAGCTCAGATGGACTCAAGGCCTTTTTAATAAACACTAAGCATAATTCTGCTTTAGAGCCACATGGTAGATCTTAGTGTCAACAGTGTGCTCTCCCTACAGTTGTAGATCTTACAGTCGTGTTCTCATCTCAATGGAAGGGAGATCTGCATGGAGGAGGAGGACACATGTTGGAGTTGACGTTTACCATGGGGTTCCAAGGACAGAGTTTTTCTCAGACTTTCTGTCCTGTCCCCACTGTCCTCAGCATAGGCTCTTTGCTCTGGCATTCTCCAAAGGGACTTCCCTGGCATAGTGCGTCCTTGGGGGTTTTCAGCTCCCTTCATGCTTGCCATTGTCCTTTTCAGCTGCAGTGGAAGATGATGATTTTTGGTGTGGCTCCTTCTTAGCTTTAAATTTCTGCTACAAGAAAGCTGAGATGGAGGGGGGAACATTCCTAGGGCTGGGGGAGAAATGGAAGAGCAAAGTGATGTTAATTTCTCTGTCCCCAAAGAATGAGGAGAGCAGAAGAGAGAGAATAATGGGAAGCTTGAAGGCTAGGGGAAGTGGAGCAGGGGAAAGCAAGACAACTTGGATTTTGTAGGGAAAATTAGGGACACAGGATGGAGGCTGGGGCATTCACAGTGTGACGCATGGCTAGAAAGTGTTAAACATCCTGCAAAATAAATGGCTCAAATTCAACCCTTAAATACGTGTGGGGAGATAATGTTTGTGCTTTTGCATATTTACATGTGTATATGGGTAATGGTAAATGATATAATCAACCGTCGCTGTCTATGCTGTATTCTGATAATTCAGAGATCAAAATAACATCCTAGCTTTTAAATGAATTGTAAACATGGGCTATCTTTGTATTCATCTCTCTTTGAAATGTATAGCAAATCATCTGTGAATGGTGGAGGAACAAGCCAATTGCCTTATGTTAATTCATATAGCTAAGTATGGGTGATGGACCTCCTTCAAAGTCATCCTAATTACCTTTAGTTCCCAGAGGAATTCCAGCTTGTCAAAGAGGACATGAACTTGTATAAAAGATCCTTCAATCCTGATCCTTTTCATCTTAGATCTGCTTAAGGTTTCATGCATGGGAAGCCTAAGCCATAAGGACTGAGATCCCAGTTCTAATTGGATCGCCCTGAAATATAAACATTGGACTATAACCTATGGACTATTTCTGAAAGAACTTTTTGCAACCACAAAGCTCACCATCTCTGCTATGAATCTGAATCTTAAGAATTTGCACTCATGTCTGTATGTATATTGATCTTTTAACCATACTCTCTCTTTTGTTTTTTAATAAAATTTAGTTTAGTTAATAAGAATTGGCTATAGCATGTATTTGGGTAAGATCTGGAATATTCAATAACCTGGGAGGTAATGTGTCCGATCCTTTGGGACTGGTAGAACCTTTTCTTTTATATGATGAAATAAGATTTTCAGAAATCATTATATTTGACATGGGCACTGTTGTCAGATGCCACCGATGTGGTGCTCTGCTTTTGCTCTATGTTGATATAAGTCGGCTGTGTGCGTGTGTGTGTCCCCCCTCTGTGCTGCCCCGGCCTTGCAGATCGCTGGCACAGCAGACCCCTAGAGAACCCCCAATGACCCCAGACTCCAGTAAGGTACGAAGGCACGTCGGCCTGGTTTATTGTTGAAGAGAAACACAATCTCTAGCTCCCCAGATTATATATCTACGGTTTGTTGCTAGTCCCTATGTGCTCCCTGACAATGGACACAGCTCAGTCAGTGGCGGGACTTTCCATTGCCCCCTAGGCTGGACAGAGACACCGCCCCAGGGATGCATTCTTATACACAGGTTACATAACACTCCTGACATCTTGAGGTGCAACCCCTTTACGTAACAATGCACCACCCTTCTATGCAGTAAGGTGCCGCCTCTCACCTTGTACATGTTGGTTCGAACAAAACAACTCTATCCATCATACTAGCCTTTTGCCCCTGTCCTTGTTATCTATGTGGACGGTATAAGAATGTTCTTGTATCATTTGTGTATGGCTCTGGTATCCAATACACTTCAGATATATGTTTGTGCAACAGCATATATTTATGCAACATCAGCCCTTTCCTTGCCAGCTTCTGTGAGCAGGGCCTGCCTCTGGCTCTCAGCTTAACTTTGCTTTATGTTAGCAAAGTCTTGACCATTACTTTAACTCAGGCCTTAGGTCTCATACCAGGCCTCTGATACCAAGGGTTTATGTTTCAGGGCCTCATCTTACTACAGGTACCTGGATGGAGTCCTGAGGCTGGATCACTTTAAGGGAACTGTGTTGTTTGGACTTCTGAGTAACCAGTAAGGTAATAAAGAAGCTGTTTTATGCTGGCTTGGTAAATCTAAGTTTTGGAATAGCGACCAGCTTTTTGGGGATTGCTTCATTCTTTGCAGTTCACCCTAATTGAGTGACCACAGCTGGCCCCCACTGGGACCTGGGTCACACATGGACAGGAGGAGAAGGGGGAAGGAGTCATTAGTGGGGTGGCAGGGGCAGACAACAGGATCAGAATACCAGTGAGGTAGTAGGTAGCCAAGCATCACCCAACAGGATGCGAGAGATGGAAAGAGGGACACAAGGCTTAAAGAGGTCTGGGTGTCCTAGAACTGATCCAAAAGAACAAGAAAGGCAATTTTCCATTGTGGTTCTTGGAACAGGTTGAGCAACCTCCTTGTTCAGCTAAGAAGAGCCCATTTCTAAGGAGGGGGGCCTCCCTGAGTGCGCTTACTACCATTGTGTGAGGTTGTTTAATGCTGTGGGAAAAACTGGGAAGTGGGGAGAATGCTGTGTGTTTTTACCTGTGCCCAGAGTCTGGGTGCTGACCCCACCATGCAGTGATCCACAGGCATTCTGTGTAATGTGAGAGAGCAGGACTTGGCATTTTGAACAACTAAACAGGGTGTCAAAAGAAATGGCCTGTGTAAGTTTCCTTGCAATAACTCATGTGGGAAGGATGAATTGCCCAGCTATTTGAGTACATATGAACCTTGATCAAGAAACAGGCCAACGACAACTAAACAAAAAGCAGATAAGAGCCTGGGATCAAACGCACCCACGTTTTAGAGAGCCGTGAGCTCAGTGACAGCCAAACAGACCAAACAAGATGAGGGACCAAATTCAGCCCTCCGACAAGCAACTGTCCTCGGCAGAGTTGCACCCTTTACACCAAGGATGATTTTGGCCCTGTGGTGTTTGAATTGGCATCCCACAACAGTCACTAAAATTGAATCAGAGAGAAAGTAACCTGGAGCCTGTTGCAGAAGCAGCAAGGTATATCCTTAGCATCTATATAAATCCTTGCCTGTGTACAACTGGCAGGAGCAACGCTACCCCATCAGGGTGACTCAACATTGAGCTGGAGAGCCCCTGCCCCTCTCCGCAGGAGCTGGCGCAGGTTAGCCTACAGCGCCATCCACATTCTTTCTGATAACACAATTGCCAATTAGTAACAATGGCTTTGGTGGTGGCTTTTGGGAAGTGGCTGATTCCCTGAGAACTGAGCTCTCCAAATTCATTTCACAGCTGCCACTAAACAGTTACCAGAGGATTACTCTTTACAACCACTGCTGATCTAGGTGGGGGCTCTGAGCCACCATGTGAGGTATATCAATGCTCTGAGCCATTCTATCTCTATGACAACACTTTTATTGATGACGTGCTATCAGTCTGGGTTGTGACCCGTACACCCATTCTCCCCTGGCGCACACCTGAATGTCTCATTAGCTATTCCTACTGTAAGTTGTGCTGGCTGGGTAGCGAATGGAAGTTCTGTTCAAAGGGAGAACATACCCTCCCTCAATCCAACGGCTGCAACTTGGATTGTGTGGAAAGGGGAGGTGACCTGATCCATGATTTCTCACAGACTCCCTTTGTTTATGGGTTGATTTCAGTTGGGGAAGAGAAGTAGATGGGGAAGGAATTTGTTTTTGTTGTAGTGTAAGTTCACTTCATGAAAGCGGTTGAGAGTCACTGATTTAATCCTGGGCTCCTTAAAATAAATCTGACGCCCTCCTGTTGAAGGAAGGAAGGGATGGGATGGGATGGGATGGCTGTTGACGGTATCTCATGGCCAACAATGGAGCCTATCCCCACCAGCCATTTCCATGGACATATGATTGTTTCCATATACTTCTATTAGTATTTTACTTATTAATTTTATTCTATTAACACCCAGAGGTTTGGGACCTCGTGGCGCTAGGTGCTGTACCAACATACAGGAGGACACAGTCTGTGCCCTAAAATAGCTTTCAATCTACTGTGAGATAATATGCAACAAATGAATGCAACAAATGCTAGGAGTGTAGAACCAATACAACTCAATTTGATAAAATATCTTTGTGTAGACACAATCTTACCCTAGGGTTTGAAACAGTGCTAGTGCCTTTCAAGCAAGAACCATTTTTCAATATGGCTTTGACTAATATGGTTTGAACTCTAGTGTTGAAGTCCCATCTACACTGTAGCAGCTACCTTACTGAACAACCCAGCTCAAACTCATTTTAGCCCTGTTTCTCAAACTGTAACCAAGTCCTCACCAGGCAGCTGTAAAATGGGACTTGGGAATGCATTTCCTGTCAGCCAGCCTACAAGAGACCATGCAAGTGGCATCATATCAATCCTAGAGTATTTGCCACACATCAGAATGGAAGGGGCAGAGCGTTATGCTTTCAGTCTCTCTTCAGGTAGGAGTTCAGAGCAGAGCACTAATTCCAGTACACTGTGAGCTAGGGATATTCTTAGATTTTCCTGAGCATGTATTGGGCTCCATGAGTGACAACAAGTTGTCCAAACTACTGGGTTCAATGTTGATATAAAAGACAGTGGTAGACTTAGGGGTAGTGGGGCAGCAGGAACATTTAAAACTCAACCTTCACTGCTCCAGCAGTCTTCAGTAATCCTGGTATCTTCTTATGTTTCAGATAAGAGCTTCTGTGTTACCAGAATCCCTTCACATGTAAAGTTTTAATGGCAACCCTTGTACCAGGCCTCAGCTGCAGTGACACAGGACACAATTCTGACCCTACCTAAAGGAGAACTGCATAAAGTGTACATCAAAAATTGGTAGTAAGCAGTGAAGGACAAATTGGGATGAATCAACATCTTTGTATGTAGCCTGAAACATGCCCGAGCAAGTCCTGAGATAGCCAAAAAGAGAGAGGAAATCTGTCAGTGTTGTTTGTTTAAGATTTAATACAGCAGGGTAAAATATGCTCAGGTTTTAGCTAGGATAAACAAAAGTAATATCAGTACCATCCAGAGAAACTGAAAAAGATGAAGACAGCTGCATTTGAGCAGGACAGTAAATATTCTTTTTTTATTCTTGTTAAACTTTAAGATGTTTGTATTGGCATCCATGTTCCATTGTCACTAAATCAGGAGATAAGAGAAGGAGTAACTGTGGGGAAAGTAGCAGGGGCAGACAAGTGATCGTTATTATTAGTATGACTGTTATTATTATTATTATTTTATTATTGTATTCAGTGTGGTTGTAGCCATGTCAGTCCCAAGATATTAGAGAGACAAGGTGGTAACTGAAGAAGAGCTCTGTGTAGCTCGAAAACTTGTCTCTCAACAACAGAAGTTGGTCGAATAGAAGATATTACCTCACCCACCTTGTCTCACTATTAATTATTATTATTTTATTTATTATTTATTTGTATTGTGGCAGCGCCTGGAATGCCAACCAAAGATCATAACCCCATGGTGCTAGGGACCATATACACACACAAAAATAACAACACAATATCTGTATGATGTCCACATCCATATGAAAATGTAATGTTAGTTTCTTTGATGACGCAAGGAATTGATACTGGATTTCAGGGTTTTTCACTCTAAGATCACTGGTTTGAATACAACCCAAGAAGCTAGTTGCCATAATTGTGGCTGTTAGGTGGGCTACGTGAAATTAATTGGTGGCTTCAGATCAAGTCCTGGAAAACAAGTCCGCATTTAAAAACACCCACCCGATGACTTTTGGCATCACAACCGCTTTGGCAGTGGAACCTGAAAGGCCAAGAACTGAATTTGTTTGGAGAATGAAATACCATCTGGTCAGAATGAGGTTGAGGCCTATTGTTAGGACAGCAGGTGGAAGATTACATTGTTACTTCTCTGGTTCAGCCAACAGTAACTTCAGCCTTCAGAAGTCTCATTACTGTGCTTTTCATACACACTAGTATTCACTTACAACATATATCTACATACAAGTTTAATTTTTATGTGTGGGGGAAACTTTTCAAGAGAAATTCATTTTGGGCTGAGAAACTGAATAATAAATTCTGCCGTGAGAGAAACAATTTAACAGATGGTTGCACTAATGAATGGATTTCTGTTTATATTGTCAACATTAAGGACAATTAAAGTGTAATGAGCGAGGCAAACAGGTAAAACAAGACAGAAGTACTTTTTATTCAGGTGTTGCTTTTTAGAGACAACCCATAACCTCCAAATGTTCAAAGATGGTTAATTGTGGCTAACTGGCCTATTCTAACAGTGGTCCCATCTATAGATTCTTACCTTGATGAATCAATATTTTTAGAGTTTTCTGATCCTTCTTTGAGCAATGAGATGCACATGCTTTCTGATCAAGAAATCAAAGTCTATAGTTTGTTTGTTTGTTTTGTAATATTGTTTGTTCAAATAGCTTCCAGGAGGTGTGCTTAAGAATTTTGGTTGTGTCTCTGTGACAGCATGCAACAGGCGGCTGATGCAGGTGACAGTAGACGGTTGTGTGAGGGCATTAGAACAGCCATTGGGCTGATAAAGAACAAAACAGCTCCACTGAAAGATCTGGATGGCAATATTATAACTGATAAAGGGAAGCAACTGGAGAGGTGGATTGAGCACTATGGAATGATATACTCAAGGGAGCCTGTAGTAGACCGAGTGTTAGACAAATTGCCTGGATTTGAAGTTATGACTTCGCTGGATGCCAAACCTACACTGGAGGAACTTGAACAAAGCATCAAAAAGATTCCCAACAACAAAGCTTTAGGACTCACTGTTTACCTGCTGAAATCTACAAATGTGCAAAGACTGCATGAAGTGTTGCTACTCTGTTGGAAGGAAGAAACTGTTCTGCAAGATTTTAAGGATGCTTGTTTCATCCTACTCTATTAAAACAAAGGAGACAGAAGTGATTGTAATAACCACAGAGGTATATCTCTTCTTCACATAGTGGGAAAAATCTTTAGCTAGACTTCAAACTTTAGCTGAGAGAATATATCCCAAGAGTCAGTGTGGCTTCTGCTCGGGAAAGTCCACCATAGACGTGGTCTTCTCTGTAAGACAATTGCAGGAAAAGTGCAGAGAGAAGCGTATTCCACTGTACATGGCTTTTATAGATTTAACAAAAGCCTTTGACATGGTTCGTCAGTCAGGGCTTTACATTGTTCTGAAGAGGCTTGTGAAATGCTTACACGACAGCATGAAGGCAACTGTAATGTGTGAAAACCAAGAGTCTGACTCATTTAACATCAACAATGGAGTGAAGCAGGGTTGTGTACTGGCTTCTACATTGTTTAATATTTATTTCCATTCCTGCTTCAATAAGCATTCTGTGATGTTCGAAATGGTGTCTATTTTAGCACTAGACATGCTGGAGTTTTGCTTAACATTGGAAGGTTCAGAGCTAAGACGAAGGTGAAGGAGATCATCATGAGGGACCTGTTTGCAGATGATGCAGCCCTTGTGGCTCTTGTTGTAGGGCATCAACACTATCTTATTACCAAGTTCTCTGATTCATGCAAAATATTTGGGCTAGCAATATGCTTGAAGAAGTCTATTATCATGCACCAAGACTCTTCAGAACCAGTTTCAGATATCACCTTATATGGTATTCATCTAGATGTTGTCGACTAATTTTGCTACCTTAGCTCTACTGTTACCAGCAATATAGCTCTTGATGCTGAGCTCACTAGTAGAATTGGCAAAGCAACCAGGAACTTTGGTCTTTTGCAAGACAGAGCCTGGAACAATAACAAATTGTCAACTAAAGTGAAAATCCATATTTATGAGACATGTTTTATCCACTCTTCTATATGGCTCAGAAACCTGGATGACTTATGCCAAACATACCAAAAGACTAAATACTTTTCATATCAGATGCTTGCATAAAATTCTTTGAATAATATGGCAAGACAGGGTGACAAATGTGGAAGTGTTAAATTGTGCTGGTATGTCATTCATGGGAACGTTCATGGGAAGAAAAGGTGGCTTGAACATGTCAATCAAATGCTGGACTACAGGATCCCAAAGAGTGTGCTGTACTCTGAAGCTCGTGGAGGATCTAGAAAGAGAGGCAGACTGCTGTGCAGATTTCGGGATGTTTGCAAAGATGATTTAGCATCCTTTGGAATCTCTGTGGATGATTGGGAAAGGAGTGCACAATGCTCCTCGGGTTGGAGGAGTAGACTTGTAGATGGACTGAGGCATTGTAAGGTGGACTGGATCAAGCTTTGTTATGTCCGGCGTCAGAGGAGGAAAGAATCTGCTCTTTGGATTCAGAGTGTGACAGATTACCTCCCCGCCCCCCCCCCCCCCCCCCGGGTGCCACCTGACGTACTGGGGTACCAGTGAGCCTGCCTGTTCCACCAGCCTTGGCTCCCTTACACTGTCGTGCTGAGCCAGGCCCTCAAGCCTCCTGTAGCACACACACAGGTAGGGACACACCCAGCTGCAGAAAGACACAGACACTGAAATCAGCACCACATGGGAAGGCTTCAGCTAGAGAGCTGCCCAGCACCCAAGTGCACACCTGTCTGGAGTGTAAACCCCAAATTGTGTCATCTTGCGCTGCACAGAGAACTATACAGCGTAAGCTCATGAAATCCGCCCCCTCTCTCAATGTGGAGGAAGATATGCACAGCTTTATGCCCTCCAGTTATGAATTCCACAAACTGGTTTTAGAGAACACAAAAACAAGTTTATTAATTACAAAAGATAGATTTTTAGTGATAGGAAACAGATCAAAGCAGATTACCTTAGTAAATAAACAAAAACCGCAAACTGAGCTTAACACACTAGAGAGGTAGGATATAAATTAGCAATTCACACCTTGAGTGATAAACAGGCTGGCAGACTCTTAAGGCACAAGCTGCCTTGGCTTTCCCAGGTTTTCATACACAGGCTAAAGATCCTTCTACCCTGGGACCATCACTTCCCACAGTTCAGTCCTTGCCCCTCAGGTGTTTCCAGGTGTGTTGTTGCAGGGAAAGAGAGGTATCCTCATGATGTCATTGTCCCCCTTTTAAATCTTCTTCCCACTTGCTGGAAAGCTCTTTTTCTGTGACCTGGGTCAAACAGTTCCCATTGTGTAGTGCTATCTCTGAGTATTGTATACAGTATACTACTGTATACAGTTCCTGGGGTAATCCTTGTGCTTGTGTGCATTTCCTCATTAAGCAATTAACATTGTTTGGCCTTTTTACTGTTGTACCTGAAAGGCTGCTTGTGGGTGTTTTCAACCTCACAACATGTTTCAGTAACACATACATAACCAAACTTCATCACTTCACATATGATGATAACACACAGTCCAACGAGATATTAATGTCTAGCAGATCAAGACTTTTAGAATGGGGGGAGGGATAGCCCAGTGGTTTGAGCATTGGCCTCTTAAACTCAGGATTGTGAGTTCAATCCGGGGGGGGGCATTTAGGGATCTGGGGCAAAAATTGGGGATTGGTCCTGCTTTGAGCAGGGGGTTTGACTAGATGACCTCCTGAGGTCCCTTCCAACCCTGATATTCTATGATACCTCACACAACATACTTTCTACAAAACATATCCTAATTACATGACAGTGGTGAATATTGGGGTGCCAGGGTGTCACACGGAGCATTGCTAGTTTGCAGCCCTACCTGCAGGATGGGACTGTCACTCACGGATCAGACTCAGCAGCCATCAAAGACTCATTGGCGCATGTAAAGAGCAATGATGCCATTGGATATTCCTACTTCTCAGAAAGGTTTTGAATTACATCACTCTTTCTTTTCCAGGTGTTAGAAGAAACATGTCTGGGGGGACAAAAGAAAAAAAATGGTGGCACAGGTTTATTTTGCTAGAATCCAGTGGTCAAAATAAACTGGAGCAGGGGTATACAGGTGACTTTTAAAAAAATTTTTCTCTTTGAATTTTTATGAGACTTGGACATACATTTCACAGTGACACACCGGTTATATTCTGATCACTTGGACACTGTGTTCAATTCATTTGTTCTTGCCATTTTGCCATTTTGCTGGTTTGTTGAATTCAATGCTTCCGCCCGATAGAGGCCATAGCGAAGGGAAAAGAGGGGCAATTTTTTTACTTTCTAATTTTGGGAGGGGTGGGATGAAAGGACAGCATTCTTGTCCTAGGGCATCAGAAAGGATTAATTCATCACTGTCCACCCCTACGCTCCTCCTAAGGAACTGGCATACATATGTCTCACAAAGGTGGGGAGGTTAGTAGTCTGGAGGCCAGACTTGGGATTCAGAAACATCCACTATGTTATTTGATAATAATAATAATAATAAAAATAATAAATAAGGGCTCCCTTTCAGCTGGGCTCTGAAAGATGACATGACAATGAGGGTGGAGTGTACATTGTTTGAATTCCTTTTCCCTCTTATTTATTGTCAGCTGCTCCATTTATCTCTTTCAGCACTTCTATGGCATTTCCCTCTGTGGGATGTTGCTGGGTAGAATAGTATATATAAACAGAGGAACGTTTAAGGAACAGGGGAAGGCAAAGTGGTCCTTTGGGATCTATCTTTATTAACCCTCAGAGCTGTGCCCACACAGGACCTTACCTTCAAGTTAGACCAGAACTCTGTGGCTTGGGCTCTGGTTTTAAATTCAGAGACTGCTCTGATGCTGGATATTCCCTGGAGAGCTGGGATGCTCCCCCAGTCCCTTCCCAACTACTCCCATGGTCTTCTCTGATATTTCTCATGGGATTCTCTGAGCTGCTTCCTTAGCCTTCTCATCATGCCCAGCCCATTCTGCAGCCCTAACGCCTGCACCTCTCACTCTTTTCGACGACCAGCTTCCCTTTCTACTCTGACGCTGCCGTGTCCTAAAAGCCATCTTCGTTCCACCACTCACTTTCTTGCAGTTTCTATAAAAAGAAAAGGAGTACTTGTGGCACCTTAGAATCTAAATTTGTTAGTCTCTAAGGTGCCACAAGTACTCCTTTTCTTTTTGCGGATACAGACTGATACAGTTGCTACTCTGAAACTTGCAGTTTCTATGACTCCCTCCCTCTAGCAAGGGTGAAGTTTATTGGAAGGTTTCCAAAGAGATCTCAACCTTTGCTTTCTGAAAAGGATGTGTAACGGGGTCCAGTCACCACTGTGGCGCCTCCTTGTGACCATGAGTGGGGACTAGCTCCATTCAAGTCTGATACCCCCTACTGGTGGTTGCTCACACCACGTTTCTCCTCAGACCTCCAGCCAGGTCACTGTACAGTCCTCTCTTTCTGGGGTATCAAAGTCCCACTGGGTCAGCTGTCGCATGCAGTTCCAGACAGTCTTCTGCTCCAAGGCCAGGTTCTATGCCACATCCCAAGCAACTGGTAGGAGAACCCGGGTGCACCCACTATTCTGGGTTCCAGTCCAGGGACTTTGTCTAGGAACTGTGCTCTGCTTGCTCACAGACCCTGCTGCTATTTCCCTGGACTCCTTCCTATTCCCCTGCTCTATTCTCTGGCCCCTTCTCTGGGTTTAACAACCCAAACTCTCTCTTCCCAGGGAGTAAACATAGATTACTCCTTTCTTTGTCTTCTTGCGAGACACCTCCCATCTCCCAGGAAGTGACTCAGACTTCCCCTCCAGGCCCCTTCTTGTCTTTCTTTTTTTCCCTGTCATTTTATGGTGTGGCAGCCTCTATGGTGAGCAGGTCCTAAGATTGATCCTTGGGGAACACCATGTTACCCCTCTCCATTCTGAAAATTTACCATTTAATCCTACCCTTTGTTCCCTGTCTTTTAATCAGTTCTCAATCCATGAAAGGATCTTCCCTCTTATCCCATGACAACTTCTGTAACTTCTATTTAACATCCTCTAGAAATACTAGTGGAATGGAAAGAGTGCTCTCATGCCCATATGATGAGATTGCACCATCTGTTTTTTCCCCCCAAATACAGAATGGAGAAATTTATTGAACATATCTGCCTTTTCTGCACTATAGGGTTGAAAATGAGGCTCACAGTAACCAGACCATGCATGAACATTTGAGCAATGGGGCTTAGGTTCACACAAAAACTTGAATAGCTGTTTTCTTCCAAAAATCTGTGTGAAAAAGGCAGTTCATGTATGAATAAGACTATCCCCTGTTTGCCACTCAACATTCAGGGGCTTCACAGGCTGTCCCACTGGTAGTGGCTAATGAGGGGCTACACAGTATCAGCAGTCCCTTAGCCACTCCAGCTACATCCCCTTCCTGACAGAGTAGTGGGTTCCACGCCCCTCTAAGGCCTTGTCCAGTCTAGGAAAAAAGTGATGCTTTATTTTTGAATGAGGTTAGTTGGCATGTTCTGCAGATACACACAGCACTGACTATAGATGTGGTTTCAAATTGTGTTAGGTAGTCATGTACCCAGCTAGACTCCTTCAGTAGAGGGGGGATTGCAGCCACTTAGCTCCACTTCAGTCTCCTACCTTCAGGGACGGCACTGGAGGGGGCTTGCGGGGGCTATAGCCACCCCAAAAATTACCTTAGCCTGCCCGTAGCCACCTGGTAGCAGCCACCACACTCCGGCCACCCAGCTGTGAAGGCAGAGCAGAGAAAGTGGTGGCTGCTGGCGGGGTGTCCAGCTCTGAAGGTGGCAGTGCTGCTGTCAGCAGCAGCACAGGAGTAAGCCCAGGCGGAGGGTCCAAGAGCCATAGGCGCCGACTTCTGCAGGCGCCGGTGGGTGCTCAACTCTCCGTCTGCCCCCGGCCCCGCCCTGACTCCAATCCAGTCCAGCCTCCTCCCCCCGCCCCGCCCCCATTCAAACCCCTTCCCCAAAGTCCCTGCCCCACCTCCGTCCCCTCCCTGTCCAGGGGCTCCCCACATCAGCCTGAACTGACCTGCTCCTGCCCGGGCTTCTGGGCCCTACGCCCATGGTCGCCGCTCCCCAAGGGCTCTGCTAGCCCCGCAGGTGGGTCCCCCCACCCTGGTGGCTGTACCGGCTATGAGCAGTCAGAAGGTGGGGAGGAGCTGAGGAGCAGCCAGCCAAGCCTGGGGTGGAGCCTTGGGGTGCGGGGGAAGGAGATGGGGCTGGAACTTACCTGAGGAGGAGCAGGGGCCAGGGCCATTGAGGGGGTGGGGCCCCATGCTGAAGGGGCTGCAGACCCCCCAGTTTTCTGTCTAGCTCACCTCAGCCACCCACTATGAAGAGGCTGGCGTTGCCCCTGCCTCCCGGAGTGGAATTTCTGACAGTGGACCACTGCACCAAGGTTACTCCCACAGGGCTGGTGTCACTCTCAGTGGGTCCTAACACATTGTCATTTGAAATCTAAGAGTGAAATCCCAGCCACACTTCAGTGGGGCCAGGATTTCACCCCAAGTGTCAAAAGTCTCCATGAACATTTGGGGATTCCCTCAAGCTCTGTTCAATATACAGATACTATTAGGTTTACCTCTGAGAAACACATCTTGTATTCAGCTCAAAATCAATGTAATTATCTTTGTTCCAGTCATATCTAACCATTTTGCCAATTCCCTTTGCCAGCCCTTACAATAACAGATGTTGGAAGAAATGATGCTGCTCAACAACTGCTGCCAACTCACCATTTCCCTCTCCCTCCAAGGCTCACATTAATGTCATTTAAGCCACCACTAGCTGATTCTCAACTAGTATCTTTGAGTCAAACCTTTGATAAGATGTTACTTAAATGATCCCTCCCATGTAAAATGCCTAAAATGTATTTAGGTAAAAGCTATTGAGTAAAAAGTAAAGATATTGGCCAAATAGAATAAAAAACTTAATCATTAAACCACAAAAACATATTTAAATGACGCTGTCAACTTAATCAGACTTTTATCTGAAATGTTTCTCTACTGCTGTTTGAATCTATTTCACTATAAATGAAAGTCATTAGAGAAATTATTTTCTTTATTTTTCCAGTTTATTTTTTGCATTATGGACTTTTTACTCAATCCTCTATGTAGTTATTCAATTATTTCCCCCTTTTTGTTTGTGTGGATTTTTCAGACAACACCAGGGGATACAGAAATGTTCTTTTAAAAATGGGTATGTTGAAATTTAAAACCACAAAAATTGGCCAGGGGCAGGGGAGGGCTCAGAACCAAGTGTTCCTGAAATGACTTTTAACTATTTTTTTTAAATGACTAGATTTCAAGTTCAAGGAGTTCCTTTAAGGTACATTTATTATATATGTCTTTGCCGCTGCACTTATAGATCTCTGGATATGTTTGTCCTAGGTGAAGAGGTGTTGCAACAAAGCATTGCTTAGAACACAGCTTGCCACACACATGCATTCCTAGTATCCACACAAAACAGCCGGTCAGGTGTTTTTCAGCATTTGTTGGCTCAGCTGGTTATAACAAAGCCACCTAAAGGATTTGGACATGAAATTCCCATCAGTTTTAATAGCAATTCTTTAGGCAGCTTTGAAAATCTCAGCCAACATCTTTAGATCAGCTCTAGCACAGCCAGTGCAATCAACAATTTCTCCACAGTGTAGAAAGACACAGACACAGACCAGCTATCCTGGTTCCTAATTCCATCACTCAAAATGCAATACTTTGCAGTTAAAAATTACCCGAAAGACCCTGCTTCCAGCAACAATGCTGGGCATTATGGAATAGATGCTTCAGAAGTCCCATTATACTAGGGTGAACACATCCAAATGGTGGTGATGAACCACTGAAGATAAAACATTATAAAACTAATGTACAAAATTCCAGTTAAAAATATCCTAATAGCTAACTCCCTCCCCCCACCCCCGCAATGGCTTTAAGACGAGTGACTGCGTTATCAGAGCCCCAAATAAGTTCTAATTGTGTTCCACCCACACTTATCCAAAAGTGCAGCAGATTGTTCTCTTTCTCTTTTTTTAAAAGACTCCTTTTTGGTTTACTTTCCCAATATTTCTCACTTGTTTCTCCTTGGGCTGTGCATTAGAAGAGTCAGCAGTTAATGGCAGTTGTGAAAACGGAGTTACTGTGTGGATACTGGCTGGTGGATACTGTGTTTGCTTATTGTCCAGAGGGCATAAAAACAGATTCAGCTCTGTACCTGTGCATTGTTTCCTAATGGTCTGTTGTCCTCAAAATTCTTCCCTCTGCTGTCTTTCTTAGGACATTTGATACACTTTGCCAATCTACTTCACCTGCAAAATCTCATCGGGTGAGTATTTATAATAGGTGGGACTGGTAGAGACACTATTATTAAGATTGCCTGACACTGCCCATTATAAGACTCTATTTTCAGTTGCTTATAACTTTGCCAAACTTTAACAATTTGGGCTGAAATTATCCATACCAGCTATCTGCCTCAGACTGTCTTTTTTTTTGGAAAATTTCACAGAGAACTAAATTAAGATTGTACAGTCAGCTTTAATTTTGGCATGTCCTAACTTTCCAGTGCTTGACTTTGAAATCTTAATAATGGTCTTTTAATTTAGTTTTTGTGTGTATTAATGTTATTGTTTATTAATATTATTAGTGTTATTATTATTTTTATTATATAATTATTATAATACTATTATGGGATTGGTAACTGGTTAAAAGATAGGAAACAAAAGGTAGGTATAAATGGTCAGTTTTCAGAGTGGAGAAGTAAATAGTGGTGTCCCCCAGGGGTCTGTTCTGGAACCAGTCCTATTCAACATGTTCATAAATGATCTGGAAAAAGGAGTGGCAAAATTTGCAGATGATACAAAATTACTAAAGATAGTTAAGACCCAGGCAGACAGCGAAGAGCTACAAAGGGATCTCTCAAAACTGGCTGACTGGGCAACAAAATGGCAGATGAAATTTAATGTTGATAAATGCAAAGTAATGCACATTGGAAAGCATAATCCCAACTATACATATAAAAAGATGGGGTCTAAATTAGCTGTTACCACTCAAGAAAGAGATCTTGGAGTCATTGTGGATAGTTCTCTGAAAACATCCACTCAATGTGCAGCGGCAGTCAAAAAAGTGAACAGAATGATGGGAATAATTAAGAAAGAGATAGATAATAGGACAGAATGTTGCCTCTATATTAATCCATGGTATACCCATATCTTGAATACTGTGTGCAGATGTGGTTGCCCCATCTCAAAAAACAATATATTGGAATTGGAAAAGGTTCAGAAAAGGGCAACAAAAATGATTAGGGATACGGAACGGCTTCCGTATGAGGAGAGATTAATAAGACTGGGACTTTTCAGCTTGGAAAAAAGACGGCTAAGAGGAGATATGATTGAGGTCTATAAAATCATGACTTGTATAGAGAAAGTAGATAAGGAAGTGTGGTTTACTACTTCTCATAATACAACTAGGGGTCACTAAATGAAATTAATAGGCAGCAGGTTTAAAACAAATAAAAGGAAGTATTTCTTCACACAACATACAGTCAACCTGTGAAACTCCTTGCGAGAGGATGTTGTGAAGGCCAAGACCATAGCAGGGTTCAAAAAAGAACTAGATAAATTCATGGAGGATAGGTCCATCAATGGCTATTAGCCAGGATAGGCAGGAATGGTGTCCCTAGCCTCTGTTTGCCAGAAGCTGGGAATGAGTGACAGCGGATAGATCACTTGATGAGTACCTGTTCTGTGCATTCCCTCTAGGGCACCTGGCACTGACCACTGCTGGAAGACAAGATACTGGGCTAGATGGACCCTTGGTCTGACCCAGTAGGGCCATTCTGATGTTCTTATTATTTTTAAGCATGGTTGATGTATTTGGCCCTGTACAAAATATAAATAAAAAGACAGTTCTTGACCAAAGGCATTTATAGTTCAAGAGGCACAAGTAAGACTCAGTGCATTGGGAAACTCAGAGGAAGGTGGCAATTTTTTTTAAAATTATTATAATTATTTTATTATTATTTAGTTTTATCTTGGTCTCTGACAATCATTTTTTTAACTGGTGGAGATGGCTGACATGAGTTAGCAAAGGTGGGCTTCACAGAAGAAGCAAGTCTTTTTGAGGTGTGAAGGATGTGGAGCTGCTCTATTAAAATGTATGACAACTATCAGAGCAGGCTGGGGCTGGGTCGCTCCACTTCCTGCCACCCGGTGAGTGCAGGGCAGGCCTGACCCTGCACTCATGGGGCGGGGAAGTGGAGTGACCCGGCCCCAGCCCGTTCTTCTCTGCTCCCCTGGCTCCCAGCCTTGGGGCTTGGGGGACAGGGGGAACCGCCCCACAGCACTTACCGGCAGCACCACTGGGAGCCAGCGGCGTGGAGCAGGCTGTGGCTGGGTCACTCCACTTACCGCCACCAGTGAGTGCAGGGTGGGCCCAATCCCTGCTGCAGTCCCCAGAGGAAGGCCTGGAGTGGGGGCGGGGCTGGGGCGGAGCAGGAGAGGGGGCCACGGGGAAGAGACGGAGCAGGGGCTGAAGCAGCACACAGCCCCAAGTTTCCTGGTACCCTATGCAGCTGCGTACTTTGCGTATGGGTAGGGACCGGGGGGTGCGAGATGCCCTTTCTGACCTCCTGTATAACACAGGCCGTAGAACTTCTCCAGGCAACATACATGCGTATATAGACCTCTGGTTATTTTAAAACCCTTTTTCACCCATGTTATGCTTTGTTCTTACTGTTATGATTAAACAATAAGTGGTCTGAGAAGGCCCTCTGGTCACTATTTACTGTTGGTTACAAGCTCCTGAGGGGAAAAACTGCAGGTGCCGAACTCAGCTGGACTTGGTAATCAGGGTTGATCCACAAGGTACTGTGGCTCAGGATCCAGTCTCAGAGTGGGAGAATTGCAGGATTCCTCCCCAGGAGAGGTAAAGACTCACTTGCCCTGACACCTGAGGGGATACCTCAGGAAGATCAGAGAAGGGGTCAGAGGTACAATTAGCCCTGTAACCAAGACATGAGGCATATGAATGCAAATGTAGAGGCTGATGCACAGGGACTAGGACGTTGTTCCTTACATATGAAGTGGCAGAGAAGAAGACATGGAGATGGGAAGGAAATGAAAGGATGACAGAGCTGAAATCATTGGTAGAGAGAAGGAAACAAGGGGAAACATATAACCTGTAATCAGATCTGAGGTGTAGGCTGGGGCAAAGTTGTACAGATTCTTCAGATGAGAATGAGGAGCATTTGATGTAGCAGGCAGTGGGGAGAGATTCAAAGAGGAAAGTAGTGCGTCTCATAGACTGGTTAGGAAAATCCTTTTAACTTGTATTTTGGCTGGATTGGAAGGAAGAGATATTGATATCAAGTAGGCTTGAGAGAAGGAGGTTGCAGTAATCAAGACTGGAGGCCAAGGTGTGGACAAGCATTTAAACCATTTGGAGAAGAAAGGCCAGATTTCTGAAAGGTTGTGATAGAAAAATCAGGTAAAAAAATGGGAAGTTTCTAGCCCTCTTGGCTGTGAAGAAAAGCTTGAAAATGTGACCCGTGTGTACACCTACACAGCAATTAGACATCTAGCTGACTTGGGCTCGCGGGGCTCGGGCTGTGGGGACAATTGCAGTGTATATGTTTGGGCTCAGGCTGGGGCCTTGGGCTCAAGAACCGTGTGAGGTGGGAGAGTCCCAGAGCTTGGGCTGCAGCCCAAGAGGGAGCATCTATACCACAATTAAACAACTCCTTAGCTCAAGCCCCTTTGCCAGAGTCAGCTGGCATGGGCCAGCTGCGGCTGTGTAATTGCAGTGTAGACATACCCTAAGGGCTCAAAAATCTGAAGGTAAAGAAAACCCCTCGCTGTACTAATCTCATGATTTCTGAGCTAATGTCATGATTTTTGTGGGGCCTGACTCACGATTTTTGAACATTTGGGGTTGGCAATACTGTATTGATATCGATGTGGCTGAGTCAAACTAGTACCTGACGTTGGAGCTAGGTGTCCCCTCATAGAATCATAGAATCATAGAATATCAGGGTTGGAAGGGACCCCAGAAGGTCATCTAGTCCAACCCCCTGCTCGAAGCAGGACCAAGTCCCAGTTAAATCATCCCAGCCAGGGCTTTGTCAAGCCTGACCTTAAAAACCTCTAAGGAAGGAGATTCTACCACCTCCCTAGGTAACGCATTCCAGTGTTTCACCACCCTCTTAGTGAAAAAGTTGTTCCTAATATCCAATCTAAACCTCCCCCATTGCAACTTGAGACCATTACTCCTCGTTCTGTCATCTGCTACCATTGAGAACAGTCTAGAGCCATCCTCTTTGGAACCCCCTTTCAGGTAGTTGAAAGCAGCTATCAAATCCCCCCTCATTCTTCTCTTCTGCAGACTAAACAATCCCAGCTCCCTCAGCCTCTCCTCATAAGTCATGTGCTCTAGACCCCTAATCATTTTTGTTGCCCTTCGCTGGACTCTCTCCAATTTATCCACATCCTTCTTGTAGTGTGGGGCCCAAAACTGGACACAGTACTCCAGATGAGGCCTCACCAGTGTCGAATAGAGGGGAACGATCACGTCCCTCGATCTGCTCGCTATGCCCCTACTTATACATCCCAAAATGCCATTGGCCTTCTTGGCAACAAGGGCACACTGCTGACTCATATCCAGCTTCTCGTCCACTGTCACCCCTAGGTCCTTTTCCGCAGAACTGCTGCCTAGCCATTCGGTCCCTAGTCTGTAGCGGTGCATTGGATTCTTCCATCCTAAGTGCAGGACCCTGCACTTATCCTTATTGAACCTCATCAGATTTCTTTTGGCCCAAACCTCCAATTTGTCTAGGTCCTTCTGTATCCTATCCCTCCCCTCCAGCGTATCTACCACTCCTCCCAGTTTAGTATCATCCGCAAATTTGCTGAGAGTGCAATCCACACCATCCTCCAGATCATTTATGAAGATATTGAACAAAACCGGCCCCAGGACCGACCCCTGGGGCACTCCACTTGACACCGGCTGCCAACTAGACATGGAGCCATTGATCACTACCCGTTGAGCCCGACAATCTAGCCAGCTTTCTACCCACCTTATAGTGCATTCATCCAGCCCATACTTCCTTAACTTGCTGACAAGAATACTGTGGGAGACTGTGTCAAAAGCTTTGCTAAAGTCAAGAAACAATACATCCACTGCTTTCCCTTCATCCACAGAACCAGTAATCTCATCATAAAAGGCGATTAGATTAGTCAGGCATGACCTTCCCTTGGTGAATCCATGCTGACTGTTCCTGATCACTTTCCTCTCATGTAAGTGCTTCAGGACTGATTCTTTGAGGACCTGCTCCATGATTTTTCCAGGGACTGAGGTGAGGCTGACTGGCCTGTAGTTCCCAGGATCCTCCTTCTTCCCTTTTTTAAAGATTGGCACTACATTAGCCTTTTTCCAGTCATCCGGGACTTCCCCCGTTCGCCACGAGTTTTCAAAGATAATGGCCAAGGGCTCTGCAATCACAGCAGCCAATTCCTTCAGCACTCTCGGATGCAACTCGTCCGGCCCCATGGACTTGTGCACGTCCAGCTTTTCTAAATAGTCCCTAACCACCTCTATCTCCACAGAGGGCTGGCCATCTCTTCCCCATTTTGTGATGCCCAGCGCAGCAGTCTGGGAGCTGACCTTGTTAGTGAAAACAGAGGCAAAAAAAGCATTGAGTACATTAGCTTTTTCCACATCCTCTGTCACTAGGTTGCCTCCCTCATTCAGTAAGGGGCCCACACTTTCCTTGGCTTTCTTCTTGTTGCCAACATACCTGAAGAAACCCTTCTTGTTACTCTTGACATCTCTTGCTAGCTGCAGCTCCAGGTGCGATTTGGCCCTCCTGATATCTTTCCTACATGCCCGAGCAATATTTTTATACTCTTCCCTGGTCATATGTCCAACCTTCCACTTCTTGTAAGCTTCTTTTTTATGTTTAAGATCCGCTAGGATTTCACCATTAAGCCAAGCTGGTCGCCTGCCATATTTACTATTCTTTCGACTCATCGGGATGGTTTGTCCCTGTAACCTCAACAGGGATTCCTTGAAATACAGCCAGCTCTCCTGGACTCCCTTCCCCTTCATGTTAGTCCCCCAGGGGATCCTGGCCATCTGTTCCCTGAGGGAGTCGAAGTCTGCTTTCCTGAAGTCCAGGGTCCGTATCCTGCTGCTTACCTTTCTTCCCTGCGTCAGGATCCTGAACTCAACCAACTCATGGTCACTGCCTCCCAGATTCCCATCCACTTTTGCTTCCCCCACTAATTCTACCCGGTTTGTGAGCAGCAGGTCAAGAAAAGCGCCCCCCCTAGTTGGCTCCCCTAGTACTTGCACCAGGAAATTGTCCCCTACGCTTTCCAAAAACTTCCTGGATTGTCTATGCACCGCTGTATTGCTCTCCCAGCAGATATCAGGGAAATTAAAGTCACCCATGAGAATCAGGGCATGCGATCTAGTAGCTTCCGTGAGTTGCCGGAAGAAAGCCTCATCCACCTCATCCCCCTGGTCCGGTGGTCTATAGCAGACTCCCACCACTACATCACTCTTGTTGCACACACTTCTAAACTTAATCCAGAGACACTCAGGTTTTTCCACAGTTTCGTACCGGAGCTCTGAGCAGTCATACTGCTCCCTTACATACAGTGCTACTCCCCCACCTTTTCTGCCCTGCCTGTCCTTCCTGAACAGTTTATAACCATCCATGACTGTACTCCAGTCATGTGAGTTATCCCACCAAGTCTCTGTTATTCCAATCACGTCATAGTTCCTTGACATCACCAGGACCTCCAGTTCTCCCTGCTTGTTTCCAAGGCTTTGTGCATTTGTATATAAGCACTTGAGATAACCTGTTGATCGCCCCTCATTCCCAGTATGAGGCAGGAGCCCTCCCCTCACAGACATTCCTGCCTGTGCTTCCTCCCGGTATCCCGCTTTCCCACTTACCTCAGGGCTTTGGTCTCCTTCCCCCGGTGAACCTAGTTTAAAGCCCTCCTCACTAGGTTAGCCAGCCTGCTGGCAAAGATGCTCTTCCCTCTCTTCGTAAGATGGAGCCCGTCTCTGCCCAGCACTCCTCCTTCATGGAACACCATCCCATGGTCAAAGAATCCAAAGCCTTCTCTCCGACACCACCTGCGTAGCCATTCGTTGACTTCCACGATTCGACGGTCCCTACCCAGGCCTTTTCCTTCCACGGGGAGGATGGACGAGAACACCACTTGCGCCTCCAACTCCTTTATCCTTCTTCCCAGAGCCACGTAGTCCGCAGTGATCCGCTCAAGGTCATTCTTGGCAGTATCATTGGTGCCCACGTGCAGAAGCAGGAAGGGGTAGCGATCCGAGGGCTTGATGAGTCTCGGCAGTCTCTCCGTCACATCGCAAATCTTAGCCCCCGGCAAGCAGCAGACTTCTCGGTTTTCCCGGTCAGGGCGGCAGATAGATGACTCAGTCCCCCGGAGGAGAGAGTCCCCGACCACCACCACCCGCCTTCTCCTCTTGGGAGTGGTGGTCGTGGAACCCCCAACCTCAGGACATCGCATCTCATGCCTTCCAACCAGCGGAGTCTCCTTGTGTCCCAAACCCCACAGTAGAGACGATGGAACCTCTGCCATCAGTCCAAGGGGAAGAAAGCTTTCCAGCTCCACTGGGTGGTCCCTTGCCAGGCCAGCACTGCTACTTCCTCTGGGGTGCCGGGGAAAGTGGGAGCCCTGGCTGTACTTCAGGAACAAGGGGCTGTGAGACACGTTGGTTGCCATCCAGCCCCCACTGAGAAGAGTTAAAAATAAGTAGTAGTACTCTCCCTGGCGCCGCTGCAGACAGGGCACTTCCGAAAATGACCCTTCCTCTCCTTTCTTACATGCTTTGATCAGCTGTGAAAGAGTTAATACTACTGTTTGTATGCACTGTTGTTGTAGCTGATCCAAGAATATTAGAGACGCAGAGTGGGTGAGGTAATATCTGTTATTGGACCAACTTCTGTTGGTGAGAGACAAGCTTTGGAGCTTACACAGACAGAGCTCTTGTTTCTAAAAACAAGAGTTGTGTACATGGGGGGGGGGTGCATTCTGTGCTGGCTGGGGGAGGCGTAGCCCCTTTCACGTTCACTGGCTGGAGCTGGAGCCGGGCTCCCTCGCTGGGACGGGAGGGATTTGCAGCTCGCAGCAGCTCTCCGACACCCCCCGCGCGCGCAGGCATTCCCGGGCTGGCCGCCGCTCAGCGACAAACAGCCCCGCCCCCCTTTCCCCGTGCTGACCTTTCCCCTAGTTTCCAGCGGGTGGCTCAGACTGAGCCGCTGCCGCGAACATGCCCACGCTGAGTCCTTCCTGCTATCAGGCAGGCTGCACGCCCCGATCACGCCGGCCGAGGCTGCCTATTGGTCCGGCGCGGGCCAGGCCAGGCTGCGATTGGTGCGGGGGCGGCCCGCTCCTTCCTCCCCCTTCACGCCTAGTGCACGGAGTAGCTGGTGTGCCCCCCCCACCCCCACCCCAGCCTGGGCTGCTGCGCGGCCAGCCCCGCGGGCGGGGGAGGTGAAAGCGGAGGCGGCGCTGGCTGCTGCCTTTGTCACATCGCTGCTGCCTGCAGGAGCCTCGCCATGCCCGGCTCGGAGATGGGAGAAGCCCCCGCTGTGAGTACCCGCGGCCGGCGCTGCCCTGGGCTGGAGGGGGGCACTGGGGGAACGGCTGCCCAGCCGCTCTCCCTTGCGGGTTCGCTCTCCCCCAGGGCTTGCCCGTGCCCAGATGCCGGGTGATGGGCGCGTCGCGCTCGCCCGAGATGCGGGGCTCCTCGTGGGGCGCCGGAGGCAGCAAGCCGGCCACCTGCTGCCAGGGGCGCTGCTAAGCCCGCTCCCCATGGCCCTGCCCCTGGCCCCGGGAGGAACACGGGGGCGAACACCCTCGTGGTTTGCCTGTGAGCCCGGCCTCCCCCTCCCAGCGCCCTGGCCGGGCGGGGGCCGCCCCCCGTGGTCGCACCGCTGCCGTCGGCGTGGGGCAAAGGGCGAGGCTGACCCCCGGCGCGGTACGTGCACCCGGGGGGGGCCCCGCGGCAGCTGCCCAGGGCGGAGCGGGCAGCACAGCTCCGTCGCGGTCCCAGCTGCGGGTGGTGCCGCGCTGCGCCCCCTCCTCCCCGGGCACCCGCCCAGCCCGGGCTCCGCTGCAGCTTGGCGCTCGCTAGCCGGAGCCCGCGCGCCGTCCGCAGGGCTATTTTGTTGCATCACGTTGCTCCGGAGTTATATTCGGAGTGGGCGGCGGCTGCGGGCCCCGCGGGGTGGGGAGAAACCCCGCCGTCCCCTCCCCTCTGGAGGTGGGGCTTTCCCTCCTTCCAGCCCGCTGGGCTCGGCTCCGGGGCTCCGTCAGGCGGAGCAAGCGGCAGCTCCCCCGCTTCGCCTCTTGAGCGAGCAAACGAGACCGGTGAGGATCGGCCCCCTCTGAAAACAAACATTCAGGGCCTGGCCCTGGGGAATCTCCCGGCCCGTGGCGCTGCTGCTGCTCCGGCAGACGCACAGCAGCTGGGGCCGCTGCCAGCTCGCCCGCTGTTTGCAGGCGCCGACTTCCCCTGCAGACAGTGCCTGCGCGCGGGGTGAGTTCGGGACAAGCTGTCGGGCTCCTCTCGGCGCCGGCTGTGAGTTTAGTTACCGCCTTTATTTCACGAACGCAGCCCGTCTAAAGGAAATCCCCCGCGTGGAGCGTAAGAGCGTAACCTCTTTGTGGTGTGGATGGAGGGCTTTGGAAAGCTATTTCTTGGCTGGAGTGCGGAGACTTGAAAAGAATGACAGCTCCTGTGTCTTCATGTGTTTGCCTAGTGCCCAGCACAGTGGGGACCTGGTCCTGATTGCTGGTTTCTACTGTTCATGTTGTAATCAAAGAATTATATAAAGTAATTAGATGATTTTTCAAGAGCTGTGGGAAATTTTTCTAAAATTTTCAGAGCAGTTAGTCTATTTAAGGACTCTTTAAATTGGATTTTTTTTTTTTTTGAACCTGGGGGCTTCCTTTAAATCTGGGATGATTTGTCAGGTGGATGAGTACTCTATGGATTTGATAAATGCCTTCTTTTTAGATCCATTGTGCTGAATGTATCTGCCACACAACTGTGTACATAATACATAGTATTTATTACACGTGTGTATCTGCATGGCACTATGGATCTAGTGAAGTCAATGGCAAGGTTTCATTGACCTTCAGTGGGGGCATAATTTCACCCAATGCCATCTAATCTGCTTTAGTTTTTTTTTTAAGGAGGACCTATCATTGCAGTATCTAAGCATTGTCCCTAACAGTTTATAATCTAAAGAAAGGCCTGATTCTGCTGTCCTCACACACTCAGAATTCTTGTTGATTTTGTTTAGAGTTTTGGGTGTGCAAGAAGTGGTGGAGTGGACCCTTTTGTTATCACTCATTTTATGTGGGGAAAAGTGAATATAAGTGTTAGAGCAACAGCATGTGGCTGCTTGAGTCATTACAGCACACACAGTGAGCATTTGCAAAACTTGTCTACGTTTTCACTGAAGGAAAGACCAGGATTAACCCCCCAAAAAGTACACTAATGCAGTATTTGCTTATGTAAACAAACTGATGTTTGGATTCCTCTCCCATCCCCAAATGCCCTAATAATAATATCTACCTCTTACATAGTGCTTTACCATAGAGCACCATATGCACATCCAGTTATCATAGTGCCCTCCTATGTGTGAATCTTTCTGCCTCAATTTCCTCCATCTGTAATATGGGGGATAAATGACTTGCCAAATTTATACACTGAGAGGGCACGGCTACACTAGAGAGTTTAGAACGGCGCAGGCAGGTATAGCTCTAAGCCAACATGAAAGAGCTCTGCACTTGGCTTAACTACTCCAGCCCTCCTGCAAGCAGCAGAAGCTATGTCAGTGGGAGAAACTCCACACTGGTGCTTACGTTGGTGTAGCTTATGTCGCTCAGGTGGGTGATTCATTCACACCTCTGAGCTTCATAAATTATGCCTACATACGCTGTAGTATAGACGTAGCCTGAGTAAGCAGCAGACCTATGCTTGGAACTTGGGAGCCCTTGACTCTCTGCCCTTATCTCATTCTTCTAAACAGCAGTAAATATTAGACTGATGCTAAATAAAACCCTCATGTCAAGTCAGAAAATGGCCCTCCCTACACAAAGCAGGGGGTGGAGTCACTTTGTGTATGTGTGTGCGTGTGCAGAACATGTTTACTCAGAGCAACAATAATCCAAGAACGTTAGTCTGGAAATTTGAGCTACGTGGGTCAATTCCTTTCTAGTGAGTCATTCTTCTGCAAGGCTAGTTGGGGTGGGAGTGGGGAGATAAGATGTACTCTGGTAGGAGGGGGAGGGGAAAGGTTTGCATATTGAATAACTGAGTTGGTTTTAAAAAAAAATCTTGCATTGGTCATACAATGAGTTTCAAGTGACCTTCATTATAAGCAAACAATATGTGGGTGGTGGTAACTTTTTTTTTCTGACTTGTCCTAATAACTAATGATCTGATTGCCTTTAGGTTGACATTGTGGACATATATGAATCTATACGTGAAAGACAGCGTCATGACAGTGAAAGGTCTACGTGCAGCACCTTAGAGCAGAATGACATAGAAGCAGTCGAGGCGCTTGTTTGTATGAGCTCCTGGGGTCAAAGATCACAGAAAGGTGACCTATTAAAGATAAGGCCACTTACGCCCATCTCAGATTCAGGTGACTTCACAATGCATGCTGAAGCGGCCTCTGAATTACCAAAGGATTATCACTTTTTGTCTACACTGGTAAGAAAAAAACAAATTCAAAATGAATATGCATGACCACAGATAACATTTATATTATTACTATTATATCCCCATTATACTGAATAATTTTGTTGTATTTGGAGAGAGAGCAGTATCTTTGTTTTTTAAATGCTGATTATTGTCAAAAGTGATGTTTACCTCCTAACTTGTCTGTATATGTAATTACTATTTTCATGTAAAGTATACATTTCTCAGTTTGGATAATTCCGTCATCTCTTCGGTAATAGATGTGATGACATAAACAAAATGTTTTGATCTCCTGTTTAAAGCCAAGTAGAAAAACTTTGATCAAGTGTTCATTTTAACTGATGTCCTGGGCAAGCTTATTTGGATAGTTTATTGTAGGTTTCTCTTTAGTACTTTGAGTAAGAGGACCCTGGGGGAATTCTGCACCAAAAATATAAGAATTCTGCACACAATATTTTAAAATTCTTCAAAATTCTTCCAATTTTGTCAAAAATAACACCACATAATCACACCAGTTTCAGGGACTTTTGTAATTTATTTCAAATTACCTGTCAGCAAGTATGTCTGCAACAATACAGACAGAAACGCACAAAATTCGCCCAGCAGTAGAGAGTTAAAAGAAACCCCTGTGACAAACCCATTTCCTGTTTCTCTGCCCCTTCTTCCCCCCCAGCCAGGGGGCCAGACACCCACAACCCCTCCCACTCAGAGCCCAGCTCTGGGCCCCCCACAGCCAATACACCCAAATCCCCTACCCCCCAGAGACCAGCTGCGGGGCCTCCCCTTGCCCATAAACCCATCCCTTTCCCCCACAGACCTCAGCTGCGGGCTTCCCCCAGCCCAGACAGCCACCCCACTATCCATCAGAGCCCAGGGATCCAGAGGGACGGGGACACACCCACCCACCCACCCCCTCCTTCCCTTGGGGCATGCTGGGAACTGCAGCTGTGAGGAACCCTGTATCTCCCTTGGTCCCTTCCCCTGGCAGTGTTTTCTATACGTGAGGTGGGTTCTGCCGGGTCCAGTGGTCCCTAGTGGCAGGCAGCAGCATTACAGCCCATTTCTGTGGTGGGGAAAGGAAATTCTGTGCACAGAGCATTAATTTCTGCAAAATTCTGCATTGCACAATGTTGCAGAATTCCCCCAAGAGTAGACTCTGTATTGATTTACCTGCAAAGATAATACAAAAAAGAATCCTTGGAATGCAGGAGAAATGTTGTTAAACACTATGATAAAGCATAAAAGCAAGTTTAATTTCAACTTGCCACTTCATCATGATACTTCCATAGCCTGTGCGTTTGTACATGCACCTGATTATTTCTCCAAAGTTCTGGTCCACTTCAGATGACAGTTGATTCTCAGATAGCTAGGAATGGGCAACAGGGGATGGATCACTTGGTGATTACCTGTTCTGTTCGTTCTCTCTGAAGCACCGGGCATTGGCCGCAGTCAGAAGACAGGATACTGGGCTAGATGAACCTTTGGTCTGACCCAGTATAGCTTCTCTTGTGTTTTTTATGTAGGTATTGTTGTAGGTGATATCCAAGAAGAACTTGGAAAAAAAGCTAATTTGTTTTAATCTTTCAGAATGTTAAGAAATTCATTTTACCTGATAGTTCATTTGCATAATAAAAGTCTAGGAAAAAGGAGGAGGAAGACTGAGAGGGGGTGATGACTGGCTGATAGACCTCATAGGTCACATTCTCATCTCCTAACAGTGGCTGGTCTCTTCTGCAGCAGTGTTGGGAAGAGGCATAAATTCTCAGCAGCAGTGGAGGGAAGAGGGAGAAGTGGCTCAAGAAGAGAGGGGAGAGCAGTTCCAAACATATCTATTCCAAGATGAGCTTCCAACTGACAGAATAATAATTAATAAAAGATTTAGGTCATTGCAAACCTGCAATTAAACAGGTATAATGTCACTATGAATTGCTATCCTGTTTTCTAAGAACAGCGCACAGTGAACAGCATTTAAATAGATGCATCCATTAGCTGAGGGGTGAAAATGGGCGTTGGAGCCTAAAGAGCTGATGCCTGCAGTATTGTGGCTGCATCACTGTTTACTTGATGCTAGCAGGCTTTTGAACTTTCCAGAAGAGCCACTCTATAAGAAGTTAATGTTTTAGTCATAGCTTCCTAAAATATGGGTCTTTAGACTCTTCATTACACTCTAGATCTTCATTATGTGTTCTTTATTTTTAAAGTAAGGTTGATAACCACTATGAAAACACATGACTGTTTTTATGTTTGTATACTTTTGTTTT
The DNA here is from genome assembly GCF_015237465.2 of Chelonia mydas. Lineage (NCBI taxonomy): Eukaryota > Metazoa > Chordata > Testudines > Cheloniidae > Chelonia > Chelonia mydas. Next base: position 29,427,416 of record NC_057851.1, on the reverse strand, counting down.
ATTTTTCTAGTGTATGACCCCACCCCACAGCCCTGATTTTGTTGAGCCATCGACTACAATGCTCCTTTCTTCACAAGTCACTTATTCCAAACCAAGGACAGTCATGGCAAATACATCTGTTTGCGTAGTCACTGCTACAAACTGTGCATCTGCCATAGCCAAACCATCTGTCATAAACGTGGAGAGGCAGTCCAGTCAGAAGTCAGCAATATCTGAGCCACCTGCCCCTCAGCCTTGCAGGGCCATGGCAACCAGCGTTATACGTCATACAGGCGATAGTTCTGCTTACCCACACATTCCTGCTGTGCAAGTTAAAAGAAAGGTAACTTCAGGCAATTGCAGCACTTCCACAGATTGGTCTGAAGCACAAGACCGAAGACATTCCAGAGTTTCACAGGACATGGATACTGCTGATGGTTTAATTAGTGATACTTCATCAGTACATCAGCCTTATTTGCACAATTCCAGTTGTAACACTACCAATAAAGGGCAACAGCCAATAAGGCCAGTTTCACCGCGGACTTGTTTACCAAAGAATTGTGACAACTACCTACAGAAAAAAGCCACCCAGCTGCTACCTACCCCTGTTTCAAACCCCCAAGTCATCTGCCAAATGATCCCTTTTAACAGGCAAAGAGGTATGATTTCTGCCTTTATAAAACCCCCTACACAGACAGTCGCAACTACTGTCCAACCTATTTTACCCCAAACAGCCCCAGTTTCTCAGCCTGTTCTCATGGGATCTTCTGTGCCTCAGGGGACTGTTATGTTGGTTCTTCCACAGACTGCTGTTGCACAGACACCTCAGTGCCAACAAACTCTAATGACTGTTGGAAACACCAAGTTATTGCCTCTTGCTCCTGCACCAGTTTTTATTGCTTCTGGTCAAAGCTGTGCACCTCAAATGGACTTCTCAAGGAGGAGAAATTACGTTTGCAACTTCCCAGGCTGTAGGAAAACTTACTTCAAAAGTTCCCACCTCAAAGCCCATCTTCGTACTCACACTGGTGCGTATGGAGGGCAAGTCCTTTGTTACAAGAATATTCACTTGTATTGTTGGAAGAATGTTATTCTGCATTTTGATTCTGAGAGGGGTAAGTGGGTGGCATAGAAACCTTCCCATATATTGTGGGAGAGTAGAGGACATTCTTCAAGGACAGACAAAAAAGGGACAATTTTTTTCTGTAATGTAATCCCAGATTAACTCCACTGACATCAGTAGAATTTCACAGAGTGTAAATTAAAGCAAAACTTGGTCCAAAATGTTTTTTTTTAAACTTGAGTTGAGCAATATTTAATATGATCTGAAGGAATTACATAAACCAGTTTTCTTGGAGAGGGGGTGTTGTGACACATCATCCTACAGGTAGTTTTTGTGTCTGTCTTTTTATGGTTCATCAGGCTATACGGAACAGAATCCACTCTATACACCTGTTAAGATAATAGGGAATTGGGTTTTTTTTTTCCAGTTTTTTAGCATTCTGACTTCACTAAAGGAATGAGCACCAGGTCCTGAGCTGTAGTGAATTCCACTGTGCTGGGTAATAGAACTGTTGGTTAAATAAAACTGATCAGCTTTAGTTTGTGACCACTGTGTGCATAGAATTGTTAAACTGAAATGAAAATTGAACATAACAAATACCTGTGGACTGTTTTTTGGGGAGCAGTCAGAGCAGAAATATATTTTTACCAAGTATGTTTTAATAATTCCCCTCTCCCTTCTGAAATCCTGGTCTGTTGCAAGTCATGCATGCTGGGTTCTCCTTAAAAGGGTGCCAGAGTGCTATATTTGTTTATTTTGGAGGGAGGGGGCAGGGGAGATTATTTTAAGATGTATTTCTTCCGTGGTTCTCCCCTGAGTTTGGTCTAACTCTATGGACATTCAGCACATAATCTGGTTTTAATTTCCACTTAATCTGACAATTTATCTTTTTTAAATTCAGGGAGTCGATATTCCCCTAAACGAGAAACTTGAGCAGTGGTCCCCAAACTTTTTACCTCGAGTACCCGCCCTTACCTCTGTCTGTGCCCCTGGAGCTGGGGCCGGGAGCGAAGCCCCAGGCGTGGGGCTGGCAGCCGGGGTCAGGCCCAAGAGTGAAGCTGGGTTGTGCTCTTCCCCCCCCATCCCACCCCCCATGAGGGCTGACCCTGGCCCCAGCCGTGGCTTCCCCGAACGTTCCTTGGTGCCCCCTAGGGGAATGAGCCCCACAGATTGGGGATCTCTGACTCAGAGGTAGAATCCTCCCCTTCCTTGTTGCCCTTTAGGGTGTGTGGGCGTGTGGAAGAGCCTTTATGGCTGGCGTAGTGGGTTCCTGAGTTATCCTGGTGCAGTGCAGGATGGCCCAGGGATAAGGGCAGTGTGCCTTACAGAACATCTTTCCTCTGGTTTGAAAAGAAGCTGTGTGCATCCCTTCTAACATGAAGACTGCAGCATGTATACAGGGGAACTGGAGCACACTGGCCTAACTGTGATTCTTAACTAGCAAACAGAGCTTGCAGAAGGCCAGGGGGAACAATAGCTGACCTACCCTTCCCTCTGTTACTCCTGCTTTGAGAGAGAGGAAGAGTATCTTGTGCAAGAGAGGAAGGACTTAGCTCTTAATATGTAAGAATTCTTTCTAGTGCTTCCTTGTGGAATGGAGCACACATTTTCAGATTTATCTGTAAGTATATTTTGGATAGTCAATGTTTATCGCTGGGTAAAAGTGGGTATTAGATCACTTGCTATTAGAATAGCTCTAAAATTGCACAACTGTGTATTATACACATATAGTAATCAGAAACTAGCAAAGGTGATGTTAAAGCTCTGAGCTCACACTTATGTTCCTTGAGCATCCAAAATGCTCATGAAGCCAATGGAAGTTTTAGTTTGTGAAAGGAATGCAGGATGATCCCTTATATTAGTTCTGTTTCACACCACATGAGTAATAAAATGTAACTTCTTTTTGGTGGAATTGATGAACTGCCCAAATCTAATGATAAACATAGCTCAGTAAATGATCCAAAATATAAGTAATTATGTTCTTAATTGTTATTAGCAGTTGAGTTGCTGTGTTCTTTTGAAGAATTGAGCATTTTATTATGACATTGAGATCAAATCCAAGACTTTATTTGAGATTACAGTACTTTCAAATGACATGGTACAGCCTCTGACTTCTAGTAGTGTTAGAGGGGTTCATTTCTCAGAGTTCACAGTCAAAAGATATTGTAGCTTTATGCAAAAATATTCTCCCCTAAACTCTGAATTGTTTGGCAACATTTTTTTAAAATGTTAAATCAGAAAATTAACAAAAGCAATAAATGTACTATTGTCTAAGACCCTGATATAGCAGCCACTTAAGCACATGCTTAATCTTATGGGGCTTGTGTGCATAAATTTATATATGTGCTTAAGTGTCTGAAAGGCTGGAGTCTAAATTATTAGTTCTTAAAGCCATTTTCTTTTTTATCGTAAAAATAACCTTGTTTTGTTTTCCCTCATATCCATTCAGGAGAAAAACCTTTCAGCTGTAACTGGGAAGGCTGTGACAAAAAGTTTGCCCGCTCAGATGAACTTTCTCGCCACCGAAGAACTCATACTGGAGAGAAGAAGTTTGCTTGTCCTGTGTGTGACCGTCGTTTCATGCGCAGTGATCACTTGACAAAACACGCCCGTCGTCATATGACTACAAAGAAAATACCCAGTTGGCAGACACAGGTTGACAAACTGAACAGAATTGCTACAGCAGAGAAACCTAAAAGTGGTGGTGCATTGAATGTGCTCGTACCCATGCCAACCTCTGCCTAAGTGGGCTAGTTGGACAAAAAATCTGCTCTCAGAACTTTCTAAAAGTCAGGAAAGAGCTACAATGGTTAAAACCGAATTGACAATGTTTTCTTAATTTCTGTTCATATTTGCCTCTTTAATAGGGCGGAAAAAAGGTATGTAATTATTTTCTTCAGCTTAGGCTCTGTTCTGATGATATCATATGAGAACTCGATTGTATGTGTCTCTTTTTTTTTCCCCCTCTTTTCCTCAAAATTTGGGCATCCCCAGTTACTGGCACTTCAGGAAAGCAGAACTCTTTGGAAACAATTTGGGTACTAGAGTATTAAAAAGCAAAACTCACTTGAGTAACAGTTGCTGTTCATATTTGATACAAAGTGAAACAAGGTGATTTTTAATGTTTTATATACTAGTATTTTCTATACAAAATATATTTTATATTTGTTCAGCTAGGGCTTGGCCTGCAGTCATTGAAACTACTTGCATAAGTAAAAGTGTGCAAAATCAGACCCTTTGTTTGGAAACTGCTTTTCACTAAGCCTCAACAAACTTAATTAAAACATTTTATAAACATATAACACTGTAACTCAGAATGTTTTGGAACTTTACACATTTAGACCCTGATCCAGCAATCAGTTTGCACAGTCGGACCTTCATTCAAATGAGATTGCAGGAGTGGGGCTTAAAAGCCTGTTGCCATTTATGAAAAAAAAAATCTCCAGGAATAAAATTTGCTTCTTGAAATCCACAACAATTAATTGAAATCGGTTCCTTGAAGGAAAAAATTGCACTGAGCATGTTTCATAAAATTTGCTGTGGGAAGTCCTTGTGACTTCAGGTGGAAGCTTGAAAGACAGTGCACTCCTGATTAGATTTTGTTCTAACTGAGCAAACTTTGGAGAGCCAAGACTGTTCAAGTGGATGCACAAGTGCAGCTACTTCTGAAGAACTTTGCCACTATTAAGGGATTTTTACTTAAGTCCTGTTGATGCTACTACTGTAAACCCAAAACAGGTAGATGATGACAAAACAGATGTCACGTGTAGTAAACTAGATCTCTGATTTGTATTTCCTCTGTTTTTAAAATTATAGCGTTTTTTTTTATAGTGTTTAGGATAGACTCTTGTACACCTAGTAATGAACTATTCAGGACTTCAGTTTGTGTATCAAAAGCGCACACCCAAAGTCTAATTCAAAACACAGCCACTTTGTTAAACTGATGAGCCTCTTCTTACGGCCTTATACTCCATGCTATTTTGCGTGCAGAACCACTCTTCTCTATTAAATGAAATACTCTTCCTGTTGAATGGGCTTTCTTTTCCATCAAAGTATGTTATGACTAAGATGAATTACAAAATTGCCAGCTGCAGGACTACTCTGTTGTAACTTTCTTAGTAGCATAGTATGATTAACAACATTAAATGTGTGTAGCACAACTAGATCACTCAGCTTCTGTGTCAAGAAGAGAACACACACATATTAACAAGCAAAGATGTTTGCTGTAGTGCTGAGATCAGACTTGGTGTAACATCTGACATTTCATTAGTACCCAGAATCATTGGTTCTAGAACAGATTAAAAATAGCTTTTTGACTAGCATGGTACCTTCCTTAATCCAGATATTTCTGTTCTGTAGGTTGATTCCTTGTGCAACTTGGCTGCTTCTGTTGCAAACATCTTTTAACATTAACAACTTCATATACAGACTTTGCCTTAAGCTTATTTATTTATTTAATTTGAGTCTAAATTTTCTATCGTGAAAAGCCTTCTCCTTAAAGTGTGGTTCTAATCTGAAAAGTAACAATATAAAAATGGCATTTTCATACTCCAGGTCATCTGCTTCTTTTGTGTGCATTCAGTTGCATCTGCCTCTTTACTGACAAAGTATGTTTTTACTACTCTTTGCTCTTATGAGCCTGACACAGTCAACACAACTAACACAGCATTAGCTGGATTCTCTTCCTTTTTGCAAAAAATGGTTTACGAAGTTTGGTCTATTACACTTTTGAAATCCATTGAGTGTCCATATGGAACAGTATTTCAGTTATTTGAAGTAAAATGATTGGACTTTCCTATTACCAGCAAATAATACATTGAAACTGTTAGTAATATTCAACTTTTGAGAAGATATCTAAATTTCCAGATGAATAAAACATCAATAATTGGGAATGTGCTGCATGTTGCACTGCTTCATTAGTCTAAAAACTTTGTTTTGTTGTGCAGTATGTGGTCTGATTCTGCGCTCATATGGACTGATGCAAACATGCTGAAATCAGTTTATAGTTCATCTGCAGTCAGTGAAGCGCCATGTGTAACAGCAGAATATGCTCCTAAATTTAGGTTTTTATGCCTCTGGTTACAGTTATTGGTAATTTTAAGATTATGCTAAACTGACACATTGTGCTCAGTGTGCTAAATTTTTGTGCATATCCTTTAAAATGTCCAGTTCTTGTTCATTTGACATTTATTATGACACAGCTGATCATGTATACTCCTGGGGGAATTCTGCCCAACTGCGCGTGCACAGAATTTATGTGCTTTGCAGAATTTTTTTTCAGCAGAAAATACATTCTGCTGGGAAGGTGCTGCAGTTACTCCTTTTGCCCACCAGGGGCTGTTGTGTTGCCAGAACAGAGAGCAGCTGCTCCTAGGTGGGAGCAGCCCCAGCTGCGGATAGGGAAGGAGAGGCTGCCTTCCTCACAGCGCCCTGTCCGTGGGGCCAGGTCAGGAGGCACGGGATATGGGAGGACGGACAGCATGGGCTGCTGGGGAAAGGGTCACAGACTGGGGTTCAGAAGGGCTAGTGGGGCACAGACTGGGTCGGGGACTGAGTGGGGGTGCAGGGACACATGGGGAAGTGAGGGAGAGGGGTGCAGGGCCACGTGGGGTGGCTGAGTGGGGGTGCAGAGCCACATGGGGATGGGGACAGATGTGCCTGCCTGACTGAGAGAGGCTAGGGGTCAGTCAGCGTCTGTATGGTGGAGGCTCCCTAACAATCCCTCCCTGCCCAAAAAAGATGCAGTTTCATACTTCTCCCATCCACACCCAACATGCCTCCAAGTTCACACCCAGGCTCCTTCCCAGCAATTACTTCCCCCTCCCTCAGCTCCTCAGTCACCCCTGATTCCCCCAGGCCTTTGCACTGCTTCTGAGGGGTGTGGGAAATACGTTTCTGTATTGTAGTTTAAATGAATTATTACTCAGAGTTCTGTAGTAATGTGCCTAGTAAAGAATCTATTTGTCAAAAAAACATTTCCTGAATCTTTTTTGTTGTCTGTATTGTTACAGACATCGTTGCTGACATTTATTTTGAAATAAATTACCAAAATAATTGAAACTGGCATGATTATATCGTGTTATTTTGACAAATAAAATATGCAGAATTTTGCAGAATTCCCCCAGGAGTAATTGTGTGTATCGCTATATGTATGCAAATGTTTGTATTTTTCAAAGGGCTATATTGTAATTCCCCTCTTTGGTAAAGTGGATACTTGGACTGTTACTCTTGTGGTGTTTGAATACTGACTGTTAGGATGCAAGCTTAATTCCATTGCAAAAAAAGATTAGCCCTGGTCTTCATAGTTCTAGGGAAGAGAAGAGCAAAAAAATCTGCCTGTGGACTGTAGTGCGACTGGGTGGGTTTTTTTCTTGACCCAGATGTGACAGATCCACTTCAAAACCTATTTTGGGAAACTAATTGTTTTTAATTTGGCAAAATATTTTGATATTTCCCAGTAGCAAAACAGTTTTGAAAACGCCCTGTAAGTAATTTTGTAGATGATCTTGTTCTTTTGGTTGTCAGAGGGAGAAGAAGATGCACAGGAGAGTATGGGATAAAATTCTGCTCATAAATGTGCAAGCATAGTTGTCATTGGTCCCCCCGTCCTATTTGCAATACCTCTATCTCCTATTTACTTAGGAGTTAGGGGGCACTTACAAGTCAGCAGGAGCTGTGTGTGAGCATTAGACCCATGATTATTTAGAACCTGAGCCTGCAAAGAGCTGAATAGAACTGAGCAAATAATGGATTTTTTGGTTTGGGTGCTGAACCGAAAAGTTAAAAAAAAAAAAAAAATTGTTTTGAGGCAAACCAAACCAATTTTTAAAAATTTTTAATCAAACCGAGAAACTTGGAAAACTTTCATTTCCAGTTGACTGAAACGTTTCAGATAGTCAAAATAGTCTTTTCGTGTTTATATTCGTTATGAGTGTTTTTGTTTTGATTTGGCAGTTTTGTGGTATTTTTCACCCTCTTTTGTAGTGATGTTCTTTTGTTTTTTTTAAATTGGCCAAATTTGATAATGAAATGCCATTTTGAAGCAAAATGTCAGAAAGAAATGTTTCTAAATGGTTGAAATGTTTTGACTTTTTCCACACACAAATTTCAAGTTGTTTTGGCTGAAACTGTTTGTCAGATTTTACCCAAATTCGGGAATAGTTTTTGATGATCTGAAAAAGGCATTTTTTGGTGACATTTCTATTAGCTGAAAATTTTCACCTAATGCTAGGGCTGAACGTATCCTGTGAAGTGTTTTGAGGGCGCTCATACCATTGGGCCCAAAGGAAGCAAAGTACTTTTGTAAAGGTGCATGAATAACTAAGCCAAAATTTGAAACTTTTTGTCTTGCACAGTATGAGGGAGTAGAAACAGAAAAATGAAGTCTTATTAGTGGATTAAGCATGACCAGGTAAACTGTCCTAGTGCACTTTAATGCCTGCCCAGTTTTGTTCAGTCTTTTTACTGTGAGCCTATAAGTATATTTCAAAATAAATTTTAAAATTTTCACATTTTTGTAACTGTTCTTAACTTATTTAATAAAACTGTAATGTGGCTTTATTTTTAAATCACACATATTTGGGATTTACAAGTATTTAAAGCATTTAGTTTGTTCAAGAATGTGTAAAAATAAAATGGTATCTGGCATACATTTAGACAGATGATGTGTTGGTTCATCTAGTGCATTTCTCTGGAAATGCAGGATTATTTTTTCCTATTCTAGATTTTTCCAGCGCTTCATCCATTTGTTAACCATTCTCGTGTACTTGGTATAGTGGTGTGCAGTTCATAATCAGTCATTGTGTCTGGGTTTTGAAAGACCCTCCGCAGCCTTTTGACAGGAGCCCTTAGATTTTTATAAATAAATTCTTGTGTGGGTCATGCTGATAATCTGTAATGATACAAAAAATGTGCACCTCCATAATTCCACATGAGGTCACTGCTGTTAGGTGCAAATATCCAAATTTGGTCCAAAAGATTCAGATGCAGGTTGCTCTTCTATTTAAACCAATAGAACGACTTTAGTGCCATTTTCTCTAGCAGTGGAAGAAACCAGTATCCCAAGACTGTACAGAAGTGTCACTGGTTTCTGCTTCCCCTATGCACTTATTCTATGATATGGATACTACTTGAACAGAATCTGGGCATATCGTCTTTAGTGGTCCGTCAGGCAAGAGTTGTCCAATAACATGGAAGAATTTTTCTGCTATTTCTTTACTGTGCCCTTCCCACCAACCAAATTGCAGCAACACTTATTTCTAGCTGAGTCACTTTAAAAAGTCTGGGTTTGTCTTGGACTAGAGAACAATAGTGTAGAAACAAACAAAGTAAGTTTAAAGCAAGAAAATAGAGGTAGTGTTCTTCAGCTCTTCACTGCAGCCTTCTGCTGTGACACCTGACTGTACTCATTGTCCTAGCCCCTTACAGCTGGCAGCATGCCCTGAATTTGGGAAGACGAGCAAAGCTGTACTGGTGTGTGGGTAGATAAGACAGCAAATATCATGCCCCTATATAAATCCATGGTACGCCTTCACCTTGAATACTGTGTGCTGATTTGCTTGCCCCATCTCAAAACAAACAAACAAAAAACCCCCAAAATCCTGAAAGAAGGACAGAGAAGGGCAGCAAAAATGATTTAGGAGTATGGAACAGCTTTTATATGAAGAGAGATTAAAAAAAACTTCATCTTAGAAAAGGAACAAGTATGAGGAGGTGAGGTGGAATATGAGTCTATAAAGTGGAGAAAGTGAATAAGGAAGTGTTATTTCCCCCACATAACAAGAACCCGGGGTCACCCAATGAAATTAATAGGCAGTTGGTTTGAAACAAACATAAGGAAGTACTTCCTCACACAACGTACAGTCAACGTGTGGAACTTGTCAGCAGGGGTTATTGTGAAGGCCAAAAATATAACCTGGGTTCAAAAAAGAATTAGATAAGTTAATGGAGAATAGGTCCATCAATGGCAATTAGCCTTTGACTGCCAGAAGCTGGGACTGGACAACAGGGGATGGATCATTCCCTCTGAAGCATTTAGCACCTCCGACTGTTGGAAGATGGAATACTGGGCTAGATGGACCATTGGTCTGACCCAGTATGGCTGTTCTTACGTATGGGCACCACCTGACAGCAACCCGTCCCCACAACAAAAAGCAGATTTTCCTCACAAGCCATTGGAGGAGGAAGACCATGAAGAAGAAAAGATCCATGGAAATAGGGTTCCCTCCCAAGAACTCTGTCTTCTCGATGGAAGAGGAGAGGAGGAGGTTCCTGCATGAAGGGCTCCATCTCTGTAATTAATTCAGCATCTTGTGTGCGTGAACTCTTCTGCTTTTCCTGATGCCTTTCTCAGTCTTTCTGACACGGGATCCACTCATTGCACATGGTGCTTCCCCCGGCAGCTCAGGGGATTAGATCTTGCCAGGTGCTGCCCACCTTTGGTGGTGTCTCTACCCGTCATCTCTTTCACTCTGTGACCCCTCTCTTTCCCAGACCTGCAGCTTCCTGTTTGTGGTTTGGCCCTCTGGCTGAGTCACTGAGATCCTCCCCTTACGGGGAAGTCAAAATCCTTCTGGATCAGCTGTCTAGCAGGCGGCTCCAATGCCCTGCACCACTTCCCAGTGGCTGGTAGGGGAACCCAGACCTGCCCTCTACACTGGGTTCCAGCCCAGTGACCCTATAAAAGCAGCCCAGGTCTGTATGGTCCTACCCCTTGCTGCTGTTTCCCTGGGCTTCTTCCTACTTATCTGGCTTCCCCCTCTTTCTGCCAGCACAAGCTCCCTCCCCGCAGGGAGTGGCTGCAGACGACTTCCTTGCAGCCTCTTGCTGCTCACAGCTCCTGGGCTTTGTACAGGCCCCCTCCTGTTCCTGCCCAGCTTCACCCATTTCCAGTTTGAGGCCTGTGCCCTGTTTCCTTCCTCGGGTGTAGCCTGGGCAGTTAATTGGCCTGCCTAGCCACTTTAACCCCTCCAGGCCTTGTAGGGGTGGGCACCCCATCACACTCCCCTTGGGCAAATGTTGTGCCACCTCTTTCAGGAGTCTCTTAATGGCAGGTCAGACCTTAAGAAGCTACCTTCCCACTCTTTCCTCAGACTTTGGAACAGCTTGCCCCAAGCCTGCTCCTACTAACAAGGGGACAGGCTTGTGTATTTCACAATGTTGGTGTAGAATCAGACTTCATTATCTTAAATGTTCACATAAAGTTGCTCTAGTTTAACTAAAGCCTAGTCTACACTTAAAAGCTATAGTGACTAAGAAATGGGGTTGCAGTAACTATTTTAGTGGCCAAAAGAGTTATTTTGAGAAAATAGAAATTTGCAAGTCCTCCCTCATACACAGACAGGCTTAGAGAGCTCTCTACTGCTGCATTAATGGAAAAAATGACTGTCTAATAGAAATGACTGGGGGGGGGGGGAAAAATGAGGCTGTCTGCTCATACATTGCAAACTTTTGCAGTTTAGTATATATTCGCCCCCAATACTCGCAGGTTATGTTCTCATTTATCATTTTGGTCACTTTAATTGACCCCCTGCATGACCTCTATCGGTTCAGGGTTTTCTAGTTTGATTATTTGTTTTTGTTTTTTCCCAGGTTTTACAAATACTGTGACCGGGGTTCCTGGGGGGGGGGGCCAGCTGAGGTCACTCAATTAGGGTGAACTGCGAAGAATGGGGCAGACAATCCCCAAAGCTGGTGGATATTTTCAATATTTAGAGTTACCAAGCCAGCACAAAACAGCTTCTTTATTACTTCACTGGTTGCCCAGAAGCCAGCAACACAGTTCCCTTAAAGTAACCCAGCCTCAGGCCTCCCCCCAGATACCCAAGTCAAGAATGATGAAGAATACTGAAAATCTTTTTCATCATATAAAAGAAAAGCTTCTACCAATCTCAAAGGATCAGACCTATCACCCCCCAGGTTAATGAATATTCCAGATCTTACCCAAATACATGCTTACAGCCAATTCTTATTAACTAAACTAAATTTTATTAAAAGAGACAAGAGAGAGAGTATGGTTTAAAAGATCAATATATATATAGACAAGAGTTCAGTTCTTGAGGTTCAGATATATAGCAGAGATGGTGAGCTTTGTAGTTGCAATGAGTTTTTTTAGAATTTAGTCCATAGGTTATAGTCCAATGTCCAATATCATATTCAGGGTGTCTCCAGCTTAACTGGGACCTCAGTCTTGCGACTCAAACATCCCCTGATGAAGCTTAAGCAGATCTGAGATAAAAAGGATTGGGACCCAAAGATCTTTTATACAATTTCAAGCCTTCTTTGCCAGGTTGGAGTCCCTTGGGGAACAATGGGCTCTCATTTCCTAAGCATCATCATTAATTGTTCACACAGATTAACAAAAGGCAATTGCCTGTTTTTCCACCATTTACAGGTGATTTGCTATACACTTCAAAGAGATGAATACAGCGGTATCCCGTGTTTATACTTCATTTAAATGCTAGGATGTTCTTTTGATCTCTGAATTAACAGAATACAGCATAGGGGACTGTTGATTACATTGTTGACCACTACCCGTATATATGTAAATACACAGAAACACAAACATCATCTCCCTATATGTCTTTAAGGGTTGAATTTGAGTCATTCATCCTGCAGGATGTTTAATCCGTTCTGGCCATGCGTCATAATGAACCTTGAATTTTGTTAGTTATATGCTATTTCCTTTTTCATGTATTTATATATTTTGGTTCATTATGTGTTTAATATAAAAAGAATAAATATTAAGTTTAAAAAATAAAGCCTATAGCGGCATAGCTACATTGCTTGGGGTGTGGGGGAAAAAACATACACCCCTGACGCCATAGCTGTACCAACCAAACCCCGAATGTAAATGCAGCTGCACCAACAGAATGCTTTTCTGGGTATAGCACATCATTCGGGGGAGGTGGTCTTCCTATACTGACAGAACTCATCCTCCTCCTCCTGATTTAATTAAACTGGTGCAAACCCCTCTCAGACACTTACTTTGATTTAAACCAGGCTTATTTCAGTTTAGTTTAAGTCGGTTAATGAATTAGTTTAAACTGGAATAAGTGACTTTTAAAGCAAAAAAGGTTTGCACTAGTTTGACTAAATAATTAAAAATCATACATTTAATTAAATCTGCAACTTTCTTATCTAGACCTTTATCTAACGGTCCAGGTTTCGCACCTCAGTAACTCGGGCTCCCTCTGCTGCAACTTGAGGAGTGCCCATCAGGGAGTATGTTCCTGAAAGTGCAAATTTACTCTTTAAGATGAACTGAGGTCATTTTTTTTCTTTACATGAGGCCTTCCATGTTTGTTGTGTATCAGTTATTTCTCTCTGTCAAATGTGCTCAATTTACAAGTAGAATGATAATTTTTTCTTAATTGCAAACTCAGCCTGATTGAGCTTTTTCTATCTCATACATAATCACCTGTTACACAGGTTAGGTCAGCATGCTAGGCCACTGTCTTTGACCTATGCCTTCAAGGACACCTGTGCCATAAATAGATTTCCATAAGAGTGCAGCTGATGGAAGTTTACTCAGCAATTCCAGAGATGCTGCACAAGAAGGAATAGAATTTAGCTCCCACTCTACTGGTCTGTTGATTCTATGAATAGCAGCAATAAAAAGCAGTTAAAACTTACTTTTGTTACTGTAGTCAGTAGAGATGAAAAGGCTCCCAGGAAGCAGATCTGCTGAGTAAAAGTGTCACTTTTTACATATGAACTCTTCAAAGTATAACTGCACTCTAAACCAGCATCTTACCCGAGCCCCTAGTTAAGACACCCATTGCTCTCTGGAGCCTCAATTTATTTCTGAGGTTTGATCTTTGGGGCCATTAATGTTCATTGGCCTTTGCTTTCCCTCCTGGAAGGGAGCCCTACTTGTGGCCAGAGTCTGGTCCAAAAATGGCGTGCACACACACACACACACACACACAAAATTCACAAAAAGGTCAGTACTTTGAAAAATCTGATCATCTCTACAAGTGGGTCAAAAAAGCAGCAAAATCTTTTAATGAAAATTTTAAAAAATCTTGAACATCTCTACTCATGACAGTCACCTGGGTGGGGAAAGAGAAGGAGCGAGTATTGCCATTACCTGCAATTCTCTATCCCAGATGAAGTAGTGATCCAAACTCATCTTAATTTTCTTCTCCATGTAGTTTCCTTCTCTGCCATGGCATCTCCCTTCCTAACTTTTGCCTGGATCCGCAGCCTTTTCCCACTGAATGCATCCGATGAAGTGAGCTATAGCTCATGAAAGCTTATGCTCAAATTAATTGGTTAGTCTCTAAGGTGCCACAAGCACTCCTGTTCTTTTTGCGAATACAGACTAAAGCGGCTGCTACTCTGAAGCCTTAGGAGGAAGTTCCTCAGCGCTCATTTGATGTGCTCAAAGGGCTCTCAGTGAATCTTGCTAGTACTAATGGTAATAGGAAGTCTGATCTTGCCTTGCTCTTTGAGAGAGGGACCTCAAAAGGAAGATAAAGCTCTAGATTTTATTCTCCCCCTGGGATCTTCTCTTGTATCCAGTTTTGTTGACTCTTCTGCAGGATGTCTCTGTCCAGTTGAACTCCATTGAAGTAGTTGCCACCTGCTGGTCCGAAAGAGAGTGGCTTAAGTCAATACTAGCTGGCTGGTGTGCTGCCCCGCTTGTACCAAGAACCATAGTCAACCCCAGCGGCAGCCAAATGGAGAGGTCAGGATCCACTGTGCTCAGCAGCTTGAGGGCTGCTATCTTTTTAGAAGGAGGGAGCTGTTTATCCAGCCCAACTTCATGGCTGGATTGTTCATCCTCTTTACGCTTCAGCATACATGTGTGATCCTAACCATAGGCGCCGACTTTTACTTTTTCCCAGGGGTGCTCCACCCCAATTCTGCCCCAAGGCCCTGCCCCCACTCCACCCCCTTCTCCCAAGGCCCCACCCTCACTCTGCCTCTGCCCGCCCCCACTCTGCCCCCTTCCTAAGGCCCCTGCCTGCCCGCCACTCGCTGCCCTTTCCTAAGCCCCTCCGCGAGCTGCCAAACAGCTGTGGCTGGTGGGGCTGGAGCACCCATGAAGTCAGCGCCTATGGGCCCACCCCTGGGCAGGGCACTACTACTCAAGCTGGATCTACACTGGTGGCAGCGGTTTCAGTGGAAAACAAAATTTTCCTACTTTCTAGTTGTCTTCTGTAACATAGCAACACCAGTACAGAGTTCCACCCTGATGGAGACAGGCACACCTCAGGAGTCAGGAAGTCGTCTCAGGTATTATAATCCAGGTAATGGGAAGAGAGTGAGACTGGCTGTGAAAAGCCTTCATCTGATTAACCTACTGGAGTGAAAGCTGCGAGGTTGTACTGTAGGCTGTATTATTAGAGCTGTGAGTATTGGTTAACAGAGTACAGAAGACACACTTTAGTTTGCCAACAAAGACTGTTTATTGCCACACCAAGCATATAGATAAATACAGAGCAAATATTGCTGCTTATAACAAGCAAGTGGGTCCTCATGGCTTGATTTTGGCAATTTCCATGTTAATCTTTCCTATCACCTGCCCACACAGTAAGTCACAGCTCCTCCCATTTTGAGTCTTCAATTTCTAGCTCAGTTTGTCCCCTGACCAGTTTTTAAAGCCCTGTAAAAGGGTCGGCTGGCCCATAGCCAGCCTATGAGAGGGTATTTCCCTTCTTAAAACTGCTCTAGAGGCAATCAGTTTTTCTAGTTGTTTTTAGGAGACAAAGCAATTAGTGGTTTCCTCTCTAAAGGTCTTGCTGTCTTTGTGCTCTTTCCTGTACAGGTATGTACATACTCCAGGAAAGGCTAGAATGCTACAACAGTGACTACACCCTTTTTATTTCTTTTCCTTGTTCAGTGGCAAGGCATGCGCCTATCATGGTAGTAATGTCATGAAAAGCAATCCGCAGGTAAGAAAAAATTCTTCTGCGTATTATATCTTCAAAGGTGCAGTTCTGCATTTGCAAAACCCCAATTTGCATGTAACTCAGAAGTTGAGTAGATGCAAATGGCGTAAGCACAAAAGTGGCTTTTGTTCTGTTTTTGGAAGATTTTGGCCTAGTTAACTAACTTCTAAGAATTCTTTTCAGGCTCTTAAATTTCTTACCATTACAGAGTCTTTCAGTGTTAATCTTTTTACAGACCAACTAGTAAATCTTGTGAACGCCAAATTGCCTTCTGCTAAGTTGTCATGCTGCTGGCCAGGTCTTCAGTTTTTTTGGACTGCTGTCCTCTGCACAAGACTGCTTTTCACGAGACAGATGGTCAGTCAGAAGCCAAGATATTTGCCTTTTGGTTAATATTTATATAAAAATCTCTTATGATCTAGTTTTTTTAGTTTGCATGGCATGCTCTGAAGGCTCACTTTTTGTTTGTTTTTGTTTTAAACACTACACTCAGTGAAAGCTAAGTAAGTGGCTGGAGCTGATAATCTATTTAAGTGGTACCATGGAAAATGTGACCCTTTCCTTAACCCTCTGACCAACGGTGGTTTGGTTTGGTGTTTTTTAAGGAGTGGCTGTGTGTAGAATTGCTAATAGCCAGCACGGCACTAAACATAAGGTAGTTAGTTTGTGCAAAGTACAGAACATACTGTATTTGTATAATTTTGTATTTACGTGCTGCTTCTAGACAAGGGAAGATACCATGCTAAATTGTGGAAAATCTTTTATTGTTTACTTGGAGAGGACTGAAAGTTTTTTGCACTAAATACCGTGCCCTGCTCCAGTACACTAGGCTGTATATGTCATATAGAAGGGTAATGACTGAAATGACAGGCCAGCTACCCAGCTGGTGTATCTCAGTGTAGTCCCATATGTTTAGGGACAGGCTAGATGAGATGCTTTTTAAAAATAGGAATGAATTTTGTCATCTTATGAACAACTGGCTGTCACACAGGGGAAATGGCAATCACAGACAGGACTAAAGTATGATGTCACCCCAAATGCTAATGGGGAGAAAATAAATCATCTTGCCAGGCAGGTTAGATTTCAATGTTCAGTTCTTAGGCCTAGTGCCGACCTCCAGGTACATTTCCTAATAATCAGTCAGGGATGACTATTTCTTCATGCTTTTTATTTTAATATTTTCTCTTTCTATAAAATTCCCAAAACACAGTCTTTCCTTTAAGACAACCTGAAAAGCATTCTTTGCTGGAGCAGTTATAGAATACAGCTGCAGAGAGAGAAACTGAACTCTGACCTCAGCAAGGCAGACAGGGCCGTCCTTACCCATAGGCAAAGCACGCAGCTGCGGAGGGCACCAGGAAATTTGGGGCACCACATTTCCTGGTGCCCTGCGCAGCTGCGTGCTGCTCCAGCCCCGCCTCCACTCCACCCCTTCCCCAAGCCTCTGCCCCTGCCCTGCCCCCACTCCCCAGAGGACTGCTGCAGGGGTTGGGCGTGCACTCACCGTGTGGTAAGTGGAGCAACCCGGACCCAGCCAGCTCCGCTCCTCTGGCTCCCAGCCGCGCCGCTGGCGAGTGCTGGGGGGTGGTTCCCCCCTGCCCCCCAAGGCTGGGAGCCAGGGGAGTGGAGCGGGCTGGGGCCGGGGGGCAGTTCCCCCCCCCCACAGAGGCCTGGGGGGGCTGCGTAGGGCACCAAAATGGCTAGGGACGGCCCTGAAGGCAGACCCTGGAGCAGGGGAAGGTCTCAGATACTGAAGGAGGCTGTGATCTCCCTGCCTACACGGTATAACAGGAAGGTCTGGCAGCTCAAAGTGTCTGGAAAGTTGGTAGATTTCTCCAGCCTGGGATTCCAGCTGAGCGGTCCCCAACTGACATGTGTGCCACCCTTCTCCAGCCTCCCTAGTGTTACATTGGGGTGTGGCCAGAGGGGTACTTTCATCCATCTATTCATGGCTGGTAAAATGAACCCTGGAGGCCACAGCCAGCTGCCATATTTTAAAGCATCTTGGTTGTCATCCTAAAGTAGGCAGGCCCCAGCACATAACTGGCTCCAGAATCAGAGAGCCACAAGCAATTCCTCTGTGGCTTCCTTCCCCTCATCTCTGCCTATCACAAACTGGGCACCCCTTAGAATCTGGCCCTCTGTGTCCAAGAACAGTCCCAATCTAAAGGAAGAAACCTGGATAGCGTAGAAATCTAAAAGTTGGCTAGTTTCTGAACAAAAAGGGGACGCACCATGCATGCAGCATCATGAGTATGTACAGCTACTAGATTTAGAAATCTTCAGATGTTTTTTATGTTCTCTACAAAAAATGCACTATGTATTCTTCTCACTCTGATATAATTTTGCTTGCTATCATGGCAGGTTATTGGAGATTAATTTCGTTTAATTTAATTCTGGCCAATGTAATAGAATACGGACCTTGGCCATATAAATTCATGTTATTACTTTTGTGTAATTTTCAGACATGGTAATATTATTGAACGAGTTGTTTCTACTCAAGAACCAGTTATTACCATATTTTCTATTTTTGTGTGTGGTTCTACTCCTGATACGTTAAGCTACCTCCCCCAACCACTGCACATATATCTTTTGACTGACAGCAGGATATTTCTGGATATACCAAGCTAGGCTCTCTTAGTGCGCAGTCAGTGTCCCCACATGGCGAGCTAGTGTGGAGTAGCTAATTGAGTACCTAGTACACTTTAAAGTCACATTTTAGCTTATTTAGCATATTAGCACTAACATCCCCATGTAGACATGCCCTAGCTATAACTTCCATCTGATTGGGTACCACACCAGACCTCCAACAGGAACATTTCTGTCCTTCTCTATGTAAGGTTCACACCACAATGATACCCACCATCTGAGTACATAAGCAGGACATCTTTTGGAACACTGCTTCTTATCCAAACTGGTCAGTAGGGGGTTTTGTGCTATCTGCATGATCCTCTACATCCTTCTAGAATTGTGCACGTCCCCTTACAGATGCACTTTGTCTCTACTATCTTCATATTCCTGGAAGATTCATTAAAAGGCTCTCAGTGTGCTGAAGAAGCACTGAGTAGGGGAGGACTATGAACCAGCATGGAGACATCTGTGCTCAGTCACATTGGCTACGAGAACATGACAACCTGGAGATAGCCACGGGTTCCTCATTATGGAATCTGGAGGAAAAACTAAAACTAGATGCCTCATTAGGAAGAAAAAATCATATGCAGTGAGACCACATGAAAAATCCTACTGGATATTTCCATGAAAAAATAACAGTTGGAGGGACAGAAGATTGATCACCCAGTCTCTCCCAAACTGATACTTTTGCCTTTTATTGAGAATTATCTGGAACATAGATATTTGTGAAATCTACACCAAAATACAAAGGGAAAGTCAAACCTTGACATCTTAAGGTGTATCCCACTGTTTCCATTAGCATGTGCCTCATCGATTTGCCCTTGAGATTTCATCTGACGTGTTATGTTCCATCAGAGGACAGAAAGAAGTTATTTTTTCTAATTCTGATAAGCAGCTACTCCAAGTGTATCAGGCTCCAAAACAAACAAACAAACAAACAAACAAACGCACAGAAACCTTAATTAAAAAGTATAAGGCTTCACTGTCAATCATACTGAAAACCTTTGAGTCTTTGCGCTTATAGGATTTTTTGTTTTACTTTTCTGTCCTTAGTGATAAATGTGGTGAATTTTAAATTAAGCACTAATGAAAATTCCTGTGTAAGCCCGAAGTGATCAATTTATATCTAACTCCAGTGCTGGAGTGCTGATTTGTGAACTACTGCTCTTCAATGATGTTAAAGCCCATCTCAAAGTGGGTGACCCAACAGGCGCGTACATGTGGCATTGGACCGGTATGTGCACGTCATTCTGTCCTTCTGATTTCCCTGTAGCTTCCATTTCTGTAAGCCAGCAGGTAAGAAACTAGACAAGAATCTTGCCTTTTAAGGAAGCAGGACTCTTGACAATTTCAGTCCCCTGCCTCTCTGGAAAAGGGGAGCTAGAAGGAACAGAGCCATGTGCACAATCAGAACAAATCCCACACCTGTTGTTTGATAGAGAACTGGGATTTGAACTCTTAGATCCTGCAGCCTAAGTTTGGAATGATTGATTCACTTCCCTCCCTCTTTCTGTGCTGTGGAATATTTAAAAAAAACATGTGGGGGCAAATTCATACCTGGTGTAAAGAGTTGTAAGCTGCTTACCATAGGTCTGAATTTGACCCATAACTAAGTGCCAGGAAAGGTAAATTTTGGATATCTCCTATCAAGTAAGTATTTATTCAAATGATTTGCTGCACTTCTCTGACTGAAATCACACTGTCAAAATGGCACATCTCAACCTTACAATATATTTAAGTCTTCATACACAAGTATTACTTAGAAACTAGCTTTTAAATATTAATTTACAAGAGGAAAGTAATAAGATCTTATTTTTTTCCACCGCATTGCTTTTGTTCACTGCTCAGCGAGGGTTCCTTCGTTAATCAGTGCTCTTGCTCAGCACTTGCCAAAAAGGAGTTCTTCGAAGTCCTACAATACTAACAGCCTCCTGAGTGGTAACATTCTCTCCCATTTCATTCTCCTCTTTTCCATTTCTTCAGAACAATCTCACTGTGTGCAGGGTTATTTTGTTCACAGAACCCTTGCTCATATGTGCCCCTGTCAGCTATGATCATACAGCACTGGGTCTCAGCGGCAGTACTCTTGTTCAATACTCGCCATGAGCTCTTCTTCAGCGTAATCGTACGATATTGGGGATTGCATCTCAGGCTTCTTGTTACTTCTGACTGGAAATCTGGAGGACAAGACAACCAAGTATCTTTACTGTAAAAGAAAATCAAGCTCTCTAAGACATAGTAAGCCCCTTATCTCCAACAGGGAATGAGAAACAGCATTATTTGTGTGTGCAAAAGTCAAAACAAACCCACCGATCTTACTGAATCATGGATTCCTTAATAGCAGGCCTCATAGTTTTCAGACCGAAAAGACATGTGGTGCTCATTAGTGATCTTTGGGTAACAGTGATTTCTGAAGCAAGCACCGAGAAGAAACTGGAATGATTTTCGCTGGTATAATCGGAAGTGGAATGCTCATGTTACGCATGCTGACAATCCTAGGCTATGTCTACAGCATGAAATTAGGTCGAATTTATAGAAGTCGATTTTTTAGAAATCGATTTTCTACAGTCAATTGTGTGTGTCCCCACTTAAGACAATTAAGTCAGCGGAGTGCGTCCACAGTACCGAGGCTAGCATCAACTTCCAGAGCGTTGCACTGTGGGTAGCTATCCCACAGTTCCCGCAGTCTCTGCCGCCCATTAGAATTCTGGGTTGAGATCCCAATGCCTGATGGGGCAAAAAACATTGTTGCGGGTGGTTCTGGGTACATGTTGTCAGGCCCCCTCCCAACCCCCCGTAAAAGCAATGGCAGACAATCGTGTCGCACCTTTTTTCCTGGGTTACCCGTGCAGATGCCATACCACAGCAAGCATGGAGCCCGCTCAGCTCACCATCACCGTACGTCTCCTGGGTGCTGGCAGACACAGGACTGCATTGCTACACAGCAGCAGCTCATTGCCTTGTGGCAGCAGACGGTGCAATATGACTGGTAGCCGTCCTCGTCGTCTCCTGGGTGCTCTTGGCCGCCCACGGTGAGGTCGGTCGGTCGGGGTGCCTGGGCAGACATGGGTGCTCCTGGCAGACCTTGGTGAGGTCTGTCAGGGGCGCCTGGACATAAACGGGAGTGACTCAGGTCATTCTCTTCTTCAAGTTTTGTCTAATGGAGATTCAGTCCTGTCTGGCATATTGGCAGAGGGATAGCTCAGTGGTTTAAAGTATTGGCCTGCTAAATCCAGGGTTGTGAGTTCAATCCTTGGGGGGGCCATTCTGCCTCAGGCTGCTCTCCCAGCCAGCAGCACCGTGAGCATCCAGGAGAAGATGACGGCTAGCAGTCGTACTGCACCGTCTGCTGCCAGCCTACCCCTTGCTCCTCCCTCCGTGAAAGCAACAGCCAACAATCGTTTCACGCCTTTTTCCATGCGGGCGCCATATTGCTGTCAGCATTGTCATCCACCCGCCGCTTCCGCTGCCATTCTGCTCTCCTGCAGACACCATACCATGGCAAGCATGGAGCCCGCTCAGATCACTGCGACAGTTATGACCATTCTAAACACCACGCGCATTATCCAGCAGTATATGCAGAACCAGAACCAGCAAAAGCAGGTGAGTAGGCAACGGCAGCACGGTGAGGAGAGTGACGAGGACATGGACACAGACTTCTCTCAAAGTACGGGCCCCGGCAATGTGGACATCATGGTGGTAATGGGGCAGGCTCATGCTGTGGAACGCCGATTCTGGGCATGGGAAACAAGCACAGACTGGTGGGACCGCATAGTGTTGCGGGTCTGGGATGATTCCCAATGGCTGCGAAACTTTTGCATGCGTAAGGGAACTTTCATGGAACTTTGTGACTTGCTTTCCCCTGCCCTGAAGCGCAAGAATACCAAGATGAGAGCAGCCCACAGTTTACAAGTGAGTGGCAATAGCCCTGTGGAAGCTTGCAACGCCAGACAGCTATTGATCAGTCGGGAATCAATTTGGAGTGGGCAAATCTACTGTAGGGGCTGCTGTGATGCAAGTAGCCAATGCAATCACTGAGCTGCTGCTACCAAGGGTAGTGATTCTGGGAAATGTGCAGGTCAGTGGATGGCTTTGCTGCAGTGGGATTCCCTAACTGTGGTGGGGCGACAGACGGAACCCATATCCCTATCTTGGCACCGGAGCACCAAGGCAGTAAGTACATAAACCGAAAGGGGTACTTTTCAATGGTGCTGCAAGCACTGGTGGATCACAAGAGCCATTTCACCAACATCAACGTGGGATGGCCGGGAAAGGTACATGACGCTCGCATCTTCAGGAACTCTGGTCTGTTTCAATAGCTCCAGCAAGGGACTTTCTTCCCAGACCAGAAAATAACTGTTGGGGATGTTGAAATGCCTATATTTATCCCCAGGGACCCAGCCTACCCCTTAATGCCATGGCTCATGAAGCCATACACAGGCAGCCTGGACAGTAGTCAGGAGCTGTTCAACTATAGGCTGAGCAAGTGCAGAATGGTGGTAGAATGTGCATTTGGATGTTTAGAAGCACGCTGACGCAGTTTCCTGACTCAGTTAGACCTCAGCGAAACCAATATTCCTACTGTTATTACTGCTTGCTGTGCACTCCACAATATCTGTGAGAGTAAGGGGGAGACGTTTATGGAGGGGTGGGAGGTTGAGGCAAATCGCCTGGCTGCTGATTACGTGCAGCCAGACACCAGGGCGGTTAGAAGAGTACAGGAGGGCACGGTGCGCATCAGAGAAGCTTTGAAAACCAGTTTCATGACTGGCCAGGCTACGGTGTGAAAGTTCTGTTTGTTTCTCATTGATGAAAACCCCCGCCCCTTTGGTTCACTCTACTTCCCTGTAAGCTAACCACCCTCCCTTTCCCCCTTCGATCACCACTTGCAGAGGCAATAAAGTCATTGTTGCTTCACATTCATGCATTCTTTATTAATTCGACACACAAATAGGACGATAACTGCCAAGGTAGCCCGGGAGGGATGGGGGAGGAAGGAAGGACAAGGCCACACTGTACTTTAAAACTTGTTGAATGCCAGATTTCTGTTGCTTGGGCAGTCCTCTGGGGTGGAGTAGTTGGGTGCCCGGGGGACCCCACGCCGCGTTCTTGAGTGTCTGGGTGAGGAGGCTATGGATCTTGGAAAGGAGGGCGGTTGGTTACACAGGGGCTATAGTGGGGGTCTGTGCTCATGCTGCATTTCCTGCACCTCAACCATACGCCGGAGCATATCAGTTTGATCCTCCAGGAGCCTCAGCATTGACTCCTGCCTTCTGTCAGCAAGCTGATGCCACCTATCATCTTCAACCCGCCACCTATCCTCGTGTTTATATTGTGCTTTTCTGGACTCTAACGTTGTCTGCCTCCTCGCATTCTGCTGGGCTCTTTCAGTGTGGGAGGACTGCATAAGCTCAGAGAACATTGCATCGCAAGTGCGTTTTTTTCGCCTTCTAATCTTTGCTAGCCTCTGGGATGAAGATGATAGGGGAAGCACTGAAACATTTGCAGCTGCAGGAGGAAAAAAAAGGGAGAGTAGTAGTTGAAAAGACGCATTTTAGAGAACAATGGGTACATCTTTCATGGTGAACTTTGCTGTTAACATTATATAGCACATGTGCATTCAGTACAAGGTCACATTTTGCCTCTTATATTGAGGGTCTGCAGGTTTGGTGTGAGAGATCACACACGCAGGGCCAGCGGGCAACAGAATTTGGCTTGCAGGCAGCCCTGGTAAGCCACAGTCTTTTGGCTTCTTTAACCTTCATAACATGTGGGAATGGCTTCAAACAGCAGCGCCCTCATTTCACATACCAAGCACCCATTGGGTTGGCCATTTGAAATGGGTTGGCAATTTAAAAGGAGGGGCTGCAGTTTTCGGGTTAACGTGCAGCACAAACCCAACTAACTGCCCCCTCCCCGCAATTCTCTGGGATGATGGCTTCAGCCCTCCACCCACTGCGTGGCTAACAGCGGGGAAGGTTTCTGTTCAGCCACAGGCAAACAGCCCAGCAGGAACGGCCACCTCTGAATGTCCCCTTAATAAAATTACCCTATTTCAACCAGGTGACCATGGATGATATCACTCTCCTGAGACTAACACAGAGAGATAAAGAATGGATGTCGCTTGAATGCCAGCAAACACCGGGACCATACGCTGCCATGCTTTGTTATGCAATGACTCCAGACTACGTGCTACTGGCCTGGCGTGGTAAAGTGTCCTACCATGGAGGACGGAATAAGGCTGCCCTCCCCAGAAACCTTTTGCAAAGGCTTTGGGAGTACATCCAGGAGAGCTTTATGGAGATGTCCCTGGACGATTTCCACTCCCTCCCCAGACACATTAACAGACTTTTCCAGTAGCGGTACTGGCCGCAAATTAATCATTAAACACACTTGCTTTTAAACCATGTATTATATTTACAAAGGTACACTCACCAGAGGTCCCTTCTCCGCCTGGTGGGTCCGGGAGCCTGCCTTGGGTGGGTTTGGGGGGTATTGGCTCCAGGGTGATAAACAGTTCCTGGCTGTCGGGGGAAACGGTTTCTCCGCTTACTTGCTGTGCGCTATCTTCAACCTCCTCCTCCTCATCTTCCTCATCCCCAAAATGCGCATCCCTGTTGCGTGATAATCCATTGACAGAGTCAAAGCACAGGGGTGGGGTAGTGGTGGCTGCACCCCCTAGAATGGCATGCAGCTCATCATAGAACTGGCATGTCTGGGGCTCTGACCCAGAGCGGCCGTTTGCCTCTCTGGTTTTTTGGTAGGCTTGCCTGAGCTCCTTACGTTTCACGTAGCACTGCTGCGGGTCCCTGTTATAGCCTCTGTCCTTCATGCCCTTGGAGATTTTTTTCAAATGTTTGGGCATTTCGTCTTTTGGAAAGGAGTTCTGATAGCACAGATTCGTATCCCCATACAGCGATCAGATCCCGTACCTCCCATTCGGTCCATGCTGGAACTCTTTTGCGATTCTGGGACTCCATCATGGTCACCTCTGCTGATGAGCTCACCATACTGGCCAAACAGGAAATGAGATTCAAAAGTTCGCAGGCCTTTTCCTGTCTACCTGGCCAGTGCATCTGAGTTGAGAGAGCTGTCCAGAGTGGTCACAATGGAGCACTCTGGGATAGCTCTTGCAGGCCAATACTGTCGAATTGCGACCACACTACTCCAGATTCGACCTGGCAAGGTCGATTTCAGGGCTAATCCCCTCGTCGGGGGAGGAGTACAGAAATTGATTTTAAGAGCCCTTTAAGTCAAAGTAAGTGGCTTCGTCGTATGGACGGGTGCAGGGTTAAATGGATCTAACGCTGCTAAATTTGACCTAAACTCGTAATGTAGACCAGGGCCTAGAATTCAATCCTGCCCTTTCCTGCCTGAGCTAGGAGGAGTGGGAGAGCAGCGGAGAGGTTTTGACCTTGCAAATGTTACCACAAACAGTTAACTCTACCAGGTAGGTCTGTTTTACCACTCCGCCAAGCAGACAGCAGCCTGTTGGGTTGCTTGGAGCCTCTCCAGGTTGCAGATCTACACACTCTTTTGAAGCTGTGGAGAGCTGGAGGGCAAAGACCCTGGGTCTCTAGGCTTGTGTTCGCTTGAGAGCTCACAATCTTGCACTCCCTGTGTCCTCTTGCCCCCAGAAAGTATAGGGGGACATGGGGCCAACTTTAGCTCCATCTTGCTAATAGTGTTAACGGCACACACATCATTAAATACAGAAGTAACTGTCTCCCCAAATACTGCATGCTGCGTTAGCCAAGTGATTCAGTGGCACAATGCCTATGTCCCTAGTGGGGGAGGGAGGTGTTTGTCTGGGGCAGAGCCTAGGAGCACGTACAGCACAGCAGAAACAACTTCTTCCCCCATGCCCTCTTTATCTGAGTATCAGAGTAACAGCCGTGTTAGTCTGTATTCGTAAAAAGAAAAGGAGTACTTGTGGCACCTTAGAGACTAACCAGTTTATTTGAGCATGAGCTTTCGTGAGCTACAGCTCACTTCATCCGATGAAGTGAGCTGTAGCTCACGAAAGCTCATGCTCAAATAAACTGGTTAGTCTCTAAGGTGCCACAAGTACTCCTTTTCTTTTTATCTGAGTAGTGGCCTCAGCCCTCTAACAGAGTGCAGGGAGCCCCCTCCCTGCAGCCAGAAACAGGAACCTGCTAGGGCTCTGGGGGCATGGAGGTACTGTGGGACGCTGTCAGGGGGCTGGTGCACATGTGGTAAAATAAAAAGACTGAAAAATATCGCATGATTTTGAACTCTTCGGGTCAACAATACTGGATTAATCAAGAAATCCTGTATTCTAATCCTTGTTCTCGCATTATCTCCCTCTGTGGCATCAGGCAAGTCCATTTGCTTCTGTGCCTCAGTTTCCTCATTTGTCAATGAGGGATAATATGTATCTAGCCCACAGCAGAGCTGGGGACGTTAGTTCATAAACGTTTGTACAATGCTGTATGAAGTGACTATTTCTGTGACCCTACGTTACCGCTAGTGCTGTGCTGCAAAGGAATGTCACTACAAGGGTAAAATGGTTCAATCCACAAGAGACTTTGTTCTCAATAAACTAAACTAAAATTTTCCAGAGCTCCCAATTCTGACAATACCTGCAGGTGAATATTCTTCGTACGTACAAGAATTCATCCCTGGTGTCTCTGAAAGGGACATACACCTGATGGCAATCACAGTCCTGCAGTAATTGCTTTGGAACAATTTTGCCCACAGCATTGCACTGATTGTATGTCAATCCTTATAATATAAAACATTCTCATCTGTCTAGTTGCCCATTTGAAAAAAAATATCCTGATCTGGCTGCGTAAATGTCAGGAGCTGCAGATGTCAACAATGGCTTTATTTTTTCAAACCAGCCAACTGGCATGGCAGATGTCATGTGAATTTCCTACCCGAGAGGCAGCTAATTTACTTTGCACAATTTCTTCAACCACAAGTTCTACGGGCACCAAGAGGTATCTAGCAAACAAGTCTTCACTTGATTCCTTCATTCAGTTTCCTTCTTTTGACAGAGAGGAAATGATTTTTTTCTTTTTTTTTTTCATATAGTAAATAAGAGATGGGAGTAACGCTTAAAAGCAGGGTGTAGGGCCCAAATACTTCATAATAGGAAAAGGAAATGTAGAAACATGACTTAAACTCACAACTGGCATGTGAGTTATTGATTATAGCTCATCATGTGACCAGCCCTCTGCTAGTTTTACAGGAATGTTGAATGATGGATAAGAAACAGCCCGTGGCAAAATTTCCAAGACTCCATTTCGAAATCTACAAAACATTAATTGTTTCCATTGGCGCTTACATAACCCATTTTTTCTAATTATTCCTGACGGCTGAGGCTATGTCGACACAAGACACCTTACAGTGGCACAGCGCTACCGCGGCAGGCTGAGCCGCTGGAAGGTCTCTCACGTAGCTGCTCTATGCCAATGGGAGAGAGCTCGCCCAGCAACCCCCAACAAGCGGCGGTAGCTATGTTGGTGGTAGAAGCTCGCTCGTTGACATAGTGCTGTGCACGCTTCCACTTATGCCAGCAAAATGTATGTTGCTCAGGGTGTGTTTTTTCACACCCTTGAGCAACATACATTTTGCTGCCATAAGTGGTAGGGTAACCTGGCCTTAGTCTTCATGGTGACCTTTAGGATGAGAGACGCTCTCTAAATAAAAAACCCAACATACTGCAAAATACATCAGCTGCCAACTTTTTCTTTTTAAACAGTAATGAATGAATGAATGAACAGGGTGGCGCGTAACGCTAATGGGCTGGGACAATGGCTGGAAAAAAGCAAACAGCCCCATAGCCTTTCATTTCTTCCCGTAACCCTCATGGAAATATGCTCTAGAATTTAACAGGGATGAAACCTATACTGTCCTAGAGAAACAGAACATGGTTCCTCAGAAATTACTTGACTCTAAATGTCTGAGTTCTCTGGTCTGCTAAGACCATTTTGTAATGCTTAAAACAGCCAGAGATAGCTGGTAGAGAATCCCCCTTGCACAGGAGAACTCTTGGGTCTAAGAAAGCTGGCTGCTCTCGTAGCAGCCAGTCCCAGTGTTAAGCAAGAGATGGGGTGTGTCAGGGGAATTTGGGGGGCAGGGCACGGGTGGGACTGGGTCTGCTGAAGCAGAGCTCTACTATGCTGATCCCGCACTGTAACTAGTGGGGCAGAAGTTAAAGTAGGTCCCCAGCTGCTCTAATTTACCCTCGGGCTAGGTGGCTGAGGATCAGGAATTGTAACTGTCTGAGCTCAGCCTATTCCGTTGCAGTGATAACCAATATACCTCCTGACTTGGAACGGGGAAGCCCCAGAAATTTTTCACCTGGTACGCACAACCACATTTGCCCCTCAGCAACGGTTTGGTTCCTGTCCCATGGAGCCGGGCACAGCTCACCACTCCAGGCATTGTGATCTGGCGAATGGGATCGCAGCCCCACTCAGCTTTGGCCCTGCAGGAGCTGCTCAGTGAAACTTGGCCCTGCAGCTCTCCATCACAACCCTGCCAGATCACAATGCCATTTACTTTGGGGGCCCTCTCAAACAGGCACCCTGGGACAAACTGCCCCTTTTTCACTCCTCCCATGGGGCCGTGCCCCCACTCCCCAATTGGCACCCCTGCCAATGGTATGCACTGTGGATAATTTACACACCGCTGTGGGCTCCACTGAATTAGAAAATAGCAAATCAACACATCTGGGGGAAAATAATTCAAAACACAGCTATTCAGTGGGAGTGAGAAATCTGGAAAGCAATAATGCAGAAAGGAAAAGGGCCAATAGTGTACAACACACAAGATAGGAGTTTGCAGTGGAGCAGAGCAGCACAAAAAGGCACAACTCCACCAGGAATACTGTGCTCATGTCTAGTCACCTCATTACTAGGAAAATATTAACAGCTTGGAGGGAGTTTACAGAACAGCAACAGAAGTGCTTACAGGGCAGAGTGGACTGACGAAGCAAGAGAAGCTGAAAAGAAGCAAACGTTTAATATAACTGAGGAAGGGCAACAGGAGAGGAGACTACATCTATTTTAAGGGTGTTAATGCCAAGGAGGGAAAACAATTATGGAGAGGCCATAGGATACAGTAAATAGGATACAATGTGAGATGGGACAATTTAAACTAAATACAAGGAAAATTTCCTGTCATCAAGACTCACTAGGCTGTGAATTAATCTCCCACAAGGAAAAATGGTGGGAGTTCCTTTGCTTGAGAAAGGACTCCTCGTTGTTTTTACACTTGGCGTACACACGTACAACATGGGAAATCCTGCCCTGGCAGAGGGATGGACTAGAGGCTCCACAAGGCCTTAACGTCCACGATTCTGCTTTGTGTTGTCAGAACTAAGGAGACCCCTTTTTACTAGGGTCACTGCCTGCTGTATGACCCTTGCCACAGTCCAGTGGGGTAGTTGATGGTCACTGCAGAGAAGACGTAGCAGGAAATCTGGAATTGAAATGTCGGATTTTTTAAGACAGATTTATCCTTTTTCTGAGGATAGGAAAGTAAAGAATAAATTGTTAACGTTCCTTCTTAAAGCAAATGTGACTATTGACTCAGGACCAGATCAATGCCTTGCTTAAACACTGTATTAGAAATACAAGCTTTAGGGGTGGTCATAAGATCACAGTAATTAGAAAGGGAAAAGATATATTGGGTCATCTGGTCCATCCTGCTGCTAGGTCACAGTGCCCTGACAGAGGGTGTCTGAAATACTAAACTGATTTAAAATTTTTATTAAAGCTAACTTTAAAATGATCTAATACAGAGGTTAAGGAAAGAGTGCCTATACATCTGGGCATAATGCTTAAATTATCAAAAAGTACAAAGATTTTGGTTTAAAAGTCATAAAATACATATAGTATATACTATGCAATATCCCAAATTAAGGTTAATAAATTTAACAATACAGATAAAATATTAGCATCCAAATATTTGGGTACATCACTCATAAAAAGATATTAAAAGTAGCTTCTGGAAAGCAAACACAGCAATGAGTGTATAGTGTCCCTTAATAATTGAGAATTTAGGATAGATTGTCCCTCAGTAAATACAATCCATCAGAAAAGTATTTCGGTTACCTTCCCAACTTCACTTCTTGGTGGCACTCTGGCTCATCTTTCCTGGTATTGCCAATGTCCGGTAATGTGTTCTAAATAGATGTCCTTTGACCACCTGATGGCATCTGATACCATGAGTTGCTGCATCAGCTGAGCGTAGCACTGACTGATTCCACATTCCTGCACCACTCGCTCGTTACTGGGATCCCATGTGCCTAGGGCTCCAATGATCGATGCATGTGTTTGAACCTCATAACCCCTAATTCTCAAGGCATCAGACAGAGAGGTGTATTTCTTCACCTTTCAAACTGGGGACATCCACCACAACAATCTTCTTCTGTTTCTCGTTAGTGATGACGACGTCCGGTTGCAGTTGGCTGTCCGTTCCAGGGATAGTGGAGTTCACGGCAACCTACCCCATGGGTGGTGAGATGGCTCTGACTAGGCGATCTTGGATGGAATTGTAGTGCAGCTGCCAGGCTCTGGAATGGGGCTTGCAACTACACAAGACATGAGGTAACGTCTCATTAGCATAGCCATACTTTCTGCATCGCTTGTCCCAATTTCCGGGACGGACAGCGCTGTTCAGCGGGAGGTAGTTGAGCCAGGCCCTGTGGATGAATCTCCAGTCAGCAAATCTGGTGAACCTGTCCCTGGGGAGGAAGTGGTTGCTGGCATCCCACTTGCATGTCACTTTGAAGGCCTTGCCCTGGTCCGGCTTCTGTTTCAGGTTTTTCGCATACTGGCAGCGGATGGCATCCTTCAGGATCCTCTCCAGCATAGTTCTGGCTTTCAGAGTGATGATTGTGTGCTCTGTATTCTTCACCTGTGGCACCCAGGACTCCCAGTTCCTAACGTTCTTCACACCATGTCCAGTGGCAGCCAATACGCTTCTCCAGCCGTTGCGTAGCACTTCGGGCATGAATCCAAAGTGAAGCAAAGTCTCCCCCATCTCTTTCAAAGTCGCTTTCCAGAGGTCCGCTCAGGTAGGTGGCAACATCTTGGTTGGAGGAGGTCCTGGCGATTCGCTTCCTGATGACGTCATGCACAGCACTCGCTGCGATGTTCCTCACCAAGGCATCCAGGCATGTCGGAAGGCATGAGTGATCACCGCAATGTCATACAGATCACCCATTCGAGGGATGTTGGTGCCACCCTGCCTGAGTGAGATGTACACCGGTTCATTGCTGTCCCTCTGGAGAAGAAACATCCACTGCTTTATGGTGTTGTCTGCCCTGTTACGATTGGATCTTCGCCAAAATGCTAAGAAGCAGCTGTGATTATCCTACGTGAAACCAAGCCTCCAGAGCTAAAAGTTCTCACAACTCGCTTCATTATTTTGTGGATGTGTCACTATCTGGATGGATCTCATCTCCGACAGTTGTGGTTATGGGGTACAGATTGATACAGGACAGGATTCAAAGTTATTTCTTCAGTGATTGGCTCTATCAGTGATGGACCTGAATTGGTCCACCTGGGACTGATTCTGCTCTCAGGCACACCAGAGTAACTCCACAAACGTCCATTTATACCAGTGTGACAGCAGAATCTGATCCAGTGAAAGATGAGACAACTCTAGGAACTAAACGTTACTTAGTTGGTTTGACTTTTCCAAAAACTGAAATTCTGTTGACAGAATGATTAGTTTAACAGATGTTCCCATAGAGTTCTTGATGCTAAAGACTATAGTCCTGATTGTTATTTATACTAAGGTCACTTTAGACAGTGTAAAGTGGGAGTAAGTTTATATTTACTCCCATTTTAAAACCTCTTAAAACTGGTAGAGCAAAGTGGCCTTAGTGTAAATGAGATTAAGGTTCTGCTCCTTCATCATAGACCTGTAGCTGTCTCCAGCTTGCTTTCTCCTTAATCCAGATGTCCTTCCAAATATTCTCCACATTTTCTTTTGAGAGTATGAATTTTCCAGCGGTGACCCACTTTCTATATTAGAATCACAATTGTTTCCTTTGCATTTCAAAGTGGCAGAGATAAGCAAGTTCCTCACAGAGGCACAAGATGGGGTGCGGATTAGCCAGAGCTTATAACTGCTATGGTCAGTTTGGGAGTCTTTTGACTCACTCTTTGGCATGATCAAATTCACCAAAAGGCTCTGCAGCAGCCCTTTCCAGACAAAACAGAATAACTGTAATCATGGTGCAAAGGCCAGTGAGGGTGCTGGGAAATATCAGAAGAGGGTGGATTTTTTTACTGAGAGTGCCTGCCTGTATGACCATTCTGCCTAACCACTGCCCACCATCCTTGTTAGCTGTCAAGGGACTGGAGCTGACGACAAGCTTGCTCAGAAAGTGGGATTCTCGTCAATTTCAATTCCCTACTGGCTCAAAAGCAAAGGAGTGAGCTGGCAGGGAGCAAGGATTGTGCCACCAACATGTGCTCTCATGTCATATCCATCAGTGATGTCCATGGTTAATAGGTCACAGCCTGATAACCAGAATTTTCACTCAGACTGATCTACACCTCCTTCTGGAGAGACAAAGCTGCTTAAAATCAAGAGAGTCACTGTTTGGCGTAAGAAAGTGATATTTAAAATCTTTCATCAGTGCCCCATTCACACGTCTATCTTACTGCTCCCAGTGCTCCTCCCTGTAGGCAGTCATAGGAGAACAGTCTGGGAGCCATTGCTCGTGCTAGTGGACATACTGTTTCAGATTTTCTTTCCTTTATTGCTATACAAACACGCACCATTTTAATCCAACCAGCCTTCACGAATCCACAGAAGAGGCTGATTGGGCCACAGTGTGACTGTGAACCAAAGGGAAGGAATCTCCCTGAAGCGAGAAGAGGAGGGCGGCTTGGCTTACCTGAATGCAGTTGAAAGGGTAGTTATCTCACAAGCCTTATCAACCCCAGAGAGCTGGGCCACTGCAGTTTGCCCCTGTGTGACTGCACCGGTGCAAGTAGCAATATCTCCCCTGGGTACAACAGAGTAGCACAGCAGCACCCAGCACTCCTGCACCTGTGTTGTGGGGATCTAGCCCACAGTTCTCTGTGGTCTGTTCTAGCTAGATACTGGTGTGGTCTTGTCATCGCAGTATCTGAGCTCCTCACAACCAGTCATTTGTGGAATTTATCCAGGAAGTCTGGAAGCATTATCAAACATAAGAACATAAGAAAGGCCATACTGGGTCAGACCAAAGGTCCATCCAGCCCAGTATCCTGTCTACCAACAGTGGCCAATGCCAGGTGCCCCAGAAGGAGTGAATCTAACAGGTAATGATCTAGTGATATCTCTCCTGCCATCCATCTCCACCCTCTGACAAACAGAGGCTAGGGACACCATTCCTTACCCATCCTGGCTAATAGCCATTAATGGACTTAACCTCCATGAATTTATCTAGTTCTCTTTTAATCCCTGTTATAGTCCTAGCCTTCACAACCTCCTCAGGCAAGGAGTTCCACAGGTTGACTGTGCACTGAGTGAAGAAGAACTTCCTTTTATTTGTTTTAAACCTGCTACCCATTCATTTAATTTGGTGGCCCCTACTTCTTATATTATCGGAACAAGTAAATAACTTTTCCTGATTCACTTTCTCCACACCACTCATGATTTTATATACCTCTATCATATCCCCCCTTAGTCTCCTCTTTTCCAAGCTGAAAAGTCCTAGCCTCTTTAATCTCTCCTCCTATGGGACCCATTCCAAACCCCTAATCATTTTATTTGCCCTTTTCTGAACCTTTTCCAATGCCAGTATATCTTTTTTGAGATGAGGGGACCACATCTGTACGCAGTATTCAATATGTGGGCGTACCATGAATTTATATAAGGGCAATAAGATCTTCTCTGTCTTATTCTCTATCCCTTTTTTAATGATTCCTAACATTCTGTTTGCTTTTTGGACTGCCGCTGCACACTGCAGGGACGTCTTCAGAGAACTATCCACGATGACTCCAAGATCTCTTTCCTGAATTGTTATATCTAAATTAGCCCCCATCATATTGTATGTATAGTTGGGGTTATTTTTTCCAATGTGCATTACTTTACATTTATCCACATTAAATTTCATTTGCCATTTTGTTGCCCAATCACTTAGTTTTGTGAGATCTTTTTGAAGTTCTTCACAGTCTGCTTTGGTCTTAACTATCTTGAGCAGTTTAGTATCATCTGGAAACTTTGCCACCTCACTCTTTACCCCTTTCTCCAGATCATTTATGAATAAGTTGAATAGGATTGGTCCTAGGACTGACCCTTGGGGAACACCACTAGTTACCCCTCTCCATTCTGAAAATTGACCATTTATTCCTACCCTTTGTTCCCTGTCTTTTAACCAGTTCTCAATCCATGAAAGAATCTTCCCTCTTGGTGGATAGAAAGCTGGCTAGATTGTCGGGCTCAACGGGTAGTGATCAATGGCTCCATGTCTAGTTGGCAGCCGGTATCAAGTGGAGTGCCCCAAGGGTCGGTCCTGGGGCCGGTTTTGTTCAATATCTTCATAAATGATCTGGAGGAAGGTGTGGATTGCACCCTCAGCAAGTTTGCAGATGACACTAAACTGGGAGGAGAGGTAGATATGCTGGAGGGTAGGGATAGGATACAGAGGGCCCTAGACAAATTAGAGGATTGGGCCAAAAGAAATCTGATGAGGTTCAACAAGGACAAGTGCAGAGTCCTGCACTTAGGACAGAAGAATCCAATGCACCGCTACAGACTAGGGACCGAATGGCTCAGCAGCAGTTCTGCAGAAAAGGACCGAGGGGTTACAATGGACGAGAAGCTGGATATGCGTCAACAGTGTGCCCTTGTTGCCAAGAAGGCCAATGGCATTTTGGGAGGTATAAGTAGGGGCATTGCCAGCAGATCGAGGGACGTGATCGTTCCCCTCTATTCGACACTGGTGAGGCCTCATCTGGAGTACTGTGTCCAGTTTTGGGCCCCACATTACAAGAAGGATATGGAAAAATTGGAAAGAGTCCAGCGAAGGGCAACAAAAATGATTAGGGGACTGGAACACATGAGTTAGGAGGAGAGGCTGAGGGAACTGGGGATGTTTAGTCTACGGAAGAGAAGAATGGAGGGGGGATTTGATAGCTGCTTTCAACTACCTGAAAGGGGGTTCCAAAGAGGATGGCTCTAGACTGTTCTCAGTGGTAGCAGATGACAGAACAAGGAGTAAATGGTCTCAAGTTGCAGTGGGGGAGATTTAGGTTGGATATTAGGAAAAACTTTTTCACTAGGAGGGTGGTGAAACACTGGAATGCGTTACCTAGGGAAGTGTAGAATCTCCTTCCTTAGACGTTTTTAAGGTCAGGCTTGACAAAGCCCTGGCTGGGATGATTTAATTGGGGATCGGTCCTGCTTTGAGCAGGGGGTTGGACTAGATGACCTCCTGAGGTCCCTT
Organism: Chelonia mydas; assembly: GCF_015237465.2. NCBI lineage: Eukaryota > Metazoa > Chordata > Testudines > Cheloniidae > Chelonia > Chelonia mydas. Next base: position 29,391,421 of record NC_057851.1, on the reverse strand, counting down.
CCAACCCTGATATTCTCTGATTCTATGATTCTCTTATCCCATGACAATTTACGTAAGAGCCTTTGGTGAGGGACCTTGTCAAAGGCTTTCTGTAAATCTAAGTACACTATGTCCACTGGATCCCCCTTGTCCACGTTTGTTGACCCCCTCAAAGAACTCTAATAGATTAGTAAGACATGATCTCCCTTTACAGAAACCATGTTGACTTTTGCACAACAATTTATGTTCTCCTATGTGTCTTACAATTTTATTCTTTACTATTGTTTCAACTAATTTGCCCGGTACTGACATTAGACTTACCAGTCTGTAATTGCCAGGATCACCTCTAGAGCCCTTCTTAAATATTGGTGTTACATTAGCTATCTTCCGGTCATTGGGTACAGTAGCTGATTTAAAGGACAGGTTACAAACCGCAGTTAATAGTTCCGCAATTTCACATTTGAGTTCTTTCAGAGCTCTTGGGTGAATGCCATCTGGTCCCGGTGACTTGTTACTGTTAAGTTTCTCAATTAATTCCAAAACCTCCCCTAGTGACACTTCAATCTGTGACAATTCCTCAGATTTGTCACGTACAACAGATGGCTCAGGTTTGGGAATCTCCCTAACATCCTCAGCCGTGAAGACTGAAGCAAAGAATTCAATTAGTTTCTCTGCGATGACTTTAAGTACTCCTTTTGTATCTCGATCATCCAGGGCCCCACTGGTTGTTTAGCAGGCTTCCTGCTTCCGATGTACTTAAAAACACTTTGTTATTACCTTTTGAGTTTTTGGCTAGCTGTTCTTAAAACTCCTTTTTGGCTTTTCTTATTACATTTTTACGTTTAATTTGGCAGTGTTTATGCTCTTTTCTATTTACCTCACTAGGATTTGACTTCCACTTTTTAAAAGATGCCTTTTTATCTCTCACTGCTTCTTTTACATGGTTGTTAAGCCACGGTAGCTCTTTTTTAGTTCTTTTACTGTGTTTTTTAATTGGGGTATACATTTAAGTTGAGCCTCTATTATGGTGCCTCTGAAAAGTGTCCATGCAGCTTGCAGGGATTTCACTCTAGTCACTGTACCTTTTAATTTTTGTTTAACTAACCTCCTCATTTTTGCATAGTTCCCCGTTCTGAAATTAAATGCCACAGTGTTGGGCTGTTGACGTGTTCTTCCCACCACAGGAATATTAAATGTTATTAATTATGGTCACTATTTCCAAGCGATCCTGTTATAGTTACCTCTTGGACCAGATCCTGCGCTCCCCTCAGGACTAGATCGAGAGTTGCCTCTCCCCTTGTGGGTTCCTGTACCAGCTGCTCCAAGAAGCAGTCATTTAAAGTATCGAGAAATTTTGTCTCTGCATTTTGTCCTGAGGTGACATGTACACAGTCAATATGGGGATAATTGAAATCCCCCACTATTATTGAGTTTTTTATTTTGATAGCCTCTCTAATCTCCCTTAGCATTTCATCGTCACGATCACTGTCCTGGTCAGGTGGTCGATAGTAGATCCCTACTGTTTTATTCTTATTAGAGCATGGAATTACTATTCATAGAGATTCTATGGAGAATGTGGATTCATTTAAGATTTTTATTTCATTTGATTCTACATTTTCTTTCACATATAGTGCCACTCTCCCCCTCCCCCCCCCCGCCCCCGCACGACCTGTTCTGTCCTTCTGATATATTTTGTACCCCGGAATGATTGTGTCCCATTGATTGTCCTCACTGCACCAGGTTTCTGTGATGCCTATTATATCAATATCCTCCTTTAACACGAGGCACTCTAGTTCACCCATCTTATTATTTAGACTTCTAGCACTTGTGTACAAGCACTTTAAAAACTTGTCACTGTTTATTTGTCTGCCCTTTTCTGAGGTGTCAGATTCTTTATGAGAATGTTTCTCGTCTGATCTGGCCCATACTTTATCCTCTTCCATCCTTACCTCCTGACTAAAACCTAGCGAATCTCTATCAATAGACTCTCCTCTAAGAGAAGTCTCTGTCCGATCCGCGTGCGCCTCTGCAGCAACCAGCTTTCCCCCATCTCTTAGTTTAAAAATTGCTCTGCAACCCTTTTAACGTTAAGTGCCAGCAGTCTGGATCCACTTTGGTTTAGGTGGAGCCCATCCTTCCTGTATAGGCTCCCCCTATCCCAAAAGTTTCCCCAGTTCCTAATAAATCTAAACCCCTCCTCTCTACACCATCATCTCATCCACGCATTGAGACTCTGAAGCTCTGCCTGCCTACCTGGCCCTGCACCTGGAACTGGAAGCATTTCTGAGAATGCCACCATAGAGGTCCTGGATTTCAGTCTCTTTCCTAGCAGCCTAAGTTTGGCCTCCAGGATGTCTCTCCTACCCTTCCCTATGTCATTGGTACCTACATATACCATGACCACCGGCTCCTCCCCAGCACTACGCATAAGTCTATCTAGATGCCTTGAGAGATCCGCAACCTTCACACCAGGCAGGCAAATCACCATATCGTTCTCCCAGTCATCACAAACCCAGCTATCTATGTTTCTAATGATCGAATCTCCCATTACTAACACCTGCCTTTTCCTAAAGACTGGAGTTCCCTCCCCCGGAGAGGTAACCTCAGTGCGCGAGGATACCCCAACATCATCTGGAAGGAGGGTCCCAACTATGGGAAGGTTTCCCTCTGTTCCAGTTGACTGCTCTCCTTCTCTGGGCCTTTCATCCTCCTTAACAGCTCAGGGGCTGTCTGACCAGAGGTGGGACAAATCTACAGTGTCCCAGAAAGCCTCATCAGCATACTTCTCTGCCTCCCTTAGCTCCTCCAGTTCCGCCACCCTGGCCTCCAAAGCCGGTACATGGTCTCTGAGGGCCAGGAGCTCCTTGCACCAAATGCACACATACACCACCCGCCCACAGAGCAGGTAATCATACATGCTACACTGAGTGCAATAAACAGGATAGCCCCCACTCTGCTGCTGGGCTTCTGCCTGCATTCTTTCCTACAGCTACCTAGGTTAATGATAGGGTTTTTGTTTAAATCAAGACGTTTTGATTATAGTTTAGTTTAAAGGTGTTAAAGAATGGCAAGTGTACCTCGCCCCCTTTCCACTCCCCTTCCAAACTCCCTCTCGAAACTCCTTGTTAGCAGCCCCTGTTCGCAAAGCTTTATCACCGCTTTACAGAGGAAAGGTTATCAGCCCATTTACAGACTGGAGGTTTAGTGACTTGTTCTGATTACCCGGGAAGCCTGTGAGTGAGCCAGGAATTGACCATGTCTCCTGTGCCCTGGTCTAGTGCACTACTCCCTAGATCACCCTTCCTCCCCAGGGCCCTGCCCAGGTGCTGGAAGGTCCAATGGATTGCTGTCCTAAGGATGAGGACCTTCCAAAGGCCACATGACCCATCTCCCTTCCTCTGCACCCAAGAGTGTCCAGGTCTGAAACTCAGTGCTGTGCTCCAGCTGAAACTTGGCTCTCCTAAGGGAATGTGACATGTGGGGTGCAGGGGAGTGTGTGTGTGGAATTTCTTCTGACTCCACTCCCCTTTCCTGCAGACCTCCAGATATCCACAGCACAGGAGCCCTCCTCAAGTGTACCTAGGAGGTGTGCAGGGATAGTCTTCTCTTCCTGCTGATCTCTGCTCCCTTCCACATGCACCCATTACAACCTCTACTCCCACCTCATGCCCTCCCTGCAGAGGTTCCCATTGCAGGGCCTTGTGCACTGGTGCACCTCGGTCCATCTTATTCTCTGCCTGTGGCACACAACAGTCTATTCTCTGGTGGGCTTTGATACTTTGGCCTCATTTCATTTGTTGGATCTAGTGTGCAGGTGCTGGCTGGTGTTGGTGGCCTGTGACATACAGGAGGTCAGACTAGATGATCTGGCATCCTTCTGGCCTTAAATTCTCTGAGATCTTTCAGAGTAGCAGCCGTGTTAGTCTGTATCCGCAAAAAGAAAAGGAGTACTTGTGGCACCTTAGAGACTAACAAATTTATTTGAGCATAAGCTTTCGTGGGCTAGAACACACTTCATCAGATGCATGGAGTGGAAAATACAGTAGGCAGTTATAAATACACAGCACATGAAAAAATGGGAGTTGCCTTACCGAGTGGGGGGTCAATGCTAACGAGGCCAATTCAATTAGGGTGGATGTGGCCCATTCTCAACAGCTGACAAGAAGGGGTGAGTATCAACAGAGGGAAAATTACTTTTTGTAGTGACCCAGCCACTCCCAGTCTTTATTCAGGCCTAATTTGATGGTGTTAAGTTTGCAAGCTACACTGAGCTGCTTTAAACAAATCATTTCTACCTTTTTCAGGCTTATTTTCACAAACTTTACTAGCCAACAATTCATCAGTTACCAAGACTGTCCCCTTCCTTCTTCAGTTAGGGCTTTAACCTGAGCTGAGATACTTGGGAAGCAGCAGTGAGGGTGTGGGGGCTCCAAAGGGACGTGTGGTGGGGTACAGAAGAGGAAGGGGCCTTCTCTACCCTGAGACACACAATATGTGATAAAGTGATTTGCTACTGTCACACCCTGGTGCTAAAGATGTAATGTGAAAGGAAGATGTGCCTTTCTGTCAAATGTCACATTGAATGCTACTTACTCACTCGCCGAGTTGTTGTTGTTCTCTGGGTCCTGTGTACTCCTTGTTAAGGAGGCCTAGAAAAGAATAAACGGAGCAGTGCTGTCATATTTGAAATAAAACATTTGCAAATATATAGCTACCTTTGCATGTGCAGAGCCACGTTGGCTCTGCCTTAGCACTCTATGCAACCTCAGTGAAGGCAATCGAGGTGCCCAAGGTGTAAGAAACAGGCCTGTTGTTTTTTAGTTATAAAAGCCTCGCTAGGTCACCTTCAGCATCTAAGGAGCCTGGCTGTCTTTGATCTGCAGATCTGAAATCATTAAACATTAACTAATTAAGCCTCCTAATTTCCCTGTGAGGCAGGTGAACATTATAATGCCTAGTTCAAAGATGAGTAAATTGAGGCCTAGAGTGGTGATGTATTGAAGAGAAGTTAAAAGAAAGCTGCCCTGATTCTTCTCATCTGACTAGTCTGAACATATCCCTGAGGAGAAGCACTTCCCACCACGTACAAACCAGGAACTGCTCCTACAACTGGCACTTGTAGTTACAGTTGGTATCGCTGTGCCCCTTGCTGGCACCGACTGTCTTGCTGAGAGCTGACTTTTACCTGGGACCCTTAGAAATCTTGGCCCAGGCCCAACATTCATTTTCTGTCAAAGCATGAAACTTGACTTACAGAAATCTTCATGAAAAGCTTTAATTTTTAAATTAAAGCAATTTAAAAGGACATTGGATGCAAGTGAGGGGAAATCCCACTTACAAATATTTTTTCTCCTTGTTTTCCTGCTTTGGTTAATGTACGCTTTGGGGATGTTACTGCAAAGAGCAAGTGGAGAGCAGGGTGGAACCAAGGAATGCAGGAGTAGTACAGAACACCCTCTGCAATGCTGCAGTCTTACAGTGCATTTCCATTTTTTTTTTTTAAATGGAAGCACTTCCTTCCGTGTTACTGACTATGCAGATTTGCTGTTACAGAGTGTTCATCGCACAGTGATTGCAGGAAGAAGGCTACGCTGACTGTTCATGTTTTCAGTGAGACAAGAAACGAAATGGGGGTGGTAGTGTTTCCCATTCTCAGTTCATCTTTTCTTTAATTAGAGAGAGACTGGAGCCCCACCCTCCACAGGAAACCTACAAGGGAAGACAAAGGGGAGGAAATCTCTGCAAGGTTCCCACTTGTTCTGTGGGAGGCCAGGGTTTGCTCCCCTGTGGAACAGGGTGTAGGGCCAGTGCCTAAATCCTGGGGTCCCCAGGAATCTGCATGGATCCTGGGAGAATCAATACCATTGAAGCAGAGGCCCTGTCTCTCTGAGCTGCCTGTGTTTCTAGTGATTCCTCCCCACATGCCCTGTTGTCACTTCAATCAATGTACAGGGCTTCCAGAACTAGCAGCTGCTCCTTGAGGGATCCTCACCCCAATTCCTTCTGTCTTTTTGCTCTCACAGGAGGGTGGCTTCCAATAACAGTCACACCCAGCCAGGCTAATTTGAATTTTTAATTTAATTTTTTTAAATATTGGTCCTGAATCGGCCAACCCTGTTTCCCAGAAGTTCCCCTGATTCAGGGGAAGGGTCCAGCTGACATGAAATGGACAAACCTGCATATGGTGAGCAGACTTTGGCCTTGGCTTTTATTTTCTTTGCAGGAAAATGAAAAAGTAGCTTTGTCTCCAGAGAAAGAAAGAGAAAAGGCTTTCCTTGGAAAAATGAGACTGCAAAGGGGAAAAAAATATATATAGCATAACATTAAAGCCTCCTGCCCAGCTTACAGTCTGTGATTCAGCTTTGCTTGGCTTTTTCAGGCCGAGACAGCTTGAGAGATTACTTAATGGGGTGCAGCACCTTACATGAGGGTATGCCTACAGTGGGCGTGACTGCAGCTCAGGGAGACAAACCTGAGCTACCTTTAGGCCTGGTCTACACCTAAAACGGTAGCTTGACCTATGACTGTGAGAAATGTCATGCCCTGTGCGGCATAGGGCGACTCACCCCCTCTGTAGATGCCGCTAGATCGAGGGGAGCCCACCTCTCCAGGGGGTGGAATTACTACAGCAACGGAACCACCCTTTCTGTCGCTGCAGTACGTGTCTACACTGTGCCACTGGAGCACTTGTAGTGTTGATATACCTTCAATCTAGCTAGCTTGGGTACCTGAACAGTGAAGCTACAGAAGCACGGGCTGTACAAACCTGCCCAGAAGCGTGGGTAGTTTACTCACAGGACTAACCCACGCTGAAGCAGGCACTGCCACAACTGTTCTGGTGCCCAAGCTAGCTAGATTAGCCCAGCTAGCATTATGGCTATTTGAGCTACACTCACATGCCGTGATTACAGCGTAATCATAAAAACAACAGGGAGTCCAGTAGCACCTTAAGGACTAACAGATTTATTTGGGCATAAGCTTTCGTGGGTAAAAAACCCACTTCTTCAGATGCATGGAGTGAAAATTACAGAAGCAGGTATTATTATAGTGACCCATGAAGAGAAGGGAGTTACCTCACAAGTGGAGAACCAGTGTTGACAGGGCCAATTCGATCAGGAGGGATGTAGTCCACTCCCAACAATAGATGAGGAGGTGTCAATTCCAGGAAAGGCAAAGCTGCTTTTGTAGTGAGCCAGCCACTCCCAGTCCCTATTCAAGCCCAAATTAATGGTGTTAAATTTGCAAATGAATTTTAGTTCTGCAGTTTCTCTTTGAAATCTGTTTCTGAAGGTTTTTTTGTTCAAGTATAGCTACTTTTAAATCTGTTACAGAATGTCCAGGAATCTACTTTTAAATTTGTTATAGAATGTCCAGGAATGTCAACCCTGGTTCTCCACTTGTGAGGTATCTCCCTTCTCTTCATGTGTGAGTATAATAATACCTGCTTCTGTAATTTTCACTCCAATGCATCTGAAGAAGTGGGTTTTTTACCCACGAAAGCTTATGCCCAAATAAATCTGTTAGTCTTTAAGGTACCACCGGACTCCCTGTTGTTTTCGTGGATACAGACTAACACGGCTACCCCTGATAGTGTAATCATACGTACCCTTAGCCACCTGTTTAATTCCAGTCCAGTAAGGGCTGCTCTACATACTGGTTTCCACCAAGTTAACTAAATTGAGCTCAACCCCAATTCAGTTAGATCTGTGCAACCTCCTAGCCTGAAGGCAGTTCCATGTGGATATAGCTGTGTCCATGCGAGGGGATTACACTGACTTCACTACAGCTGTTTTTTATACTGATTTAGTTACACCAGTGAAAAAAGTGTGTGCAGATAAGTTGTGAGTAATGGCTGCCTCGAGGCTGGGACAGATGTGTGGTACCTGTGACTTTGCAAATCCTTGGCCTCTCTGTTATGGCTGTTTACAAGGTAGGCAGTTGGGTGATGGTGGCACTGGTCCATTAGCAACCAAGGGCCAGATCTGTAAAGATCTTTAGGTGTCTAAAGATCTTTACAAATCCGGCCCCAGCTTCTTTCGCACAGGCCACCGGAAAGTTAGTTTTTTGTTTTGTGTTTTTGTTTGTTTGTTTTGCAATGCTCTGTTTGGACTGAGAAGACTTCCTACACTAATACGAAGCAGTCGCATGAGTCAGCGAGAGGCCCATCGGCAGGGTTGTGTGGAGAAATTGAGAATTTGCTCTGATACTTTGGCATCATCTACACAATTTATTGAAGAAAAGAGAAACCTGCTCCCCTCTGACTCTCCAAAGGGACGACGTATTGGTGGGAATGGTGTAAGGAGCAGTCTGACACCCAGGTGCTGACTTTTGGTTTTGCCAGTGGGTTCTCCTCTCTGCCTCCCCCTCTCCCCCGCTGGTTTAAGCAGTGGGCGCTGCCTTGGGTGGAAGAGGCCGAGCAGGGATGTGGCCTGAGGCAGAGCACAGGCAGGGCCTCTGGGCTGGGGGGGGGGGAGGGAAGAGGGCAAACGGAAGCAGGGCTCAGGGCAGAGCATGGGCGGAGCTGGGGACGGGGCCACAGTCCAGGCACCGGGGCCCACAAAAGATTAATTTGGCCCTGCGGGTGCTGAGAACCTTCTATTTTTTTTTCAGTGGGTGTTTGAGCCCGGAGCACCCACAGAGTCGGCACCCATGGTCTGACAGGAAGCTGCATCTCAGAGTGGAGAACCGGAGTAACCCTTCCTGTCTCTGCTGCTGTGGAACGTACCATCTTAGCACGCAGGAGATTCTCATTAGACACAAAGGGCCATAGCCACCCGCTGAACTCCTGGTGCAGGGCCGCGGGAGGAAGACAGTCTCACATCACATCATCCCTTCCACTACAGAGGACCAGAATAGCACCCAAAGAATAGGCGGCACTGTTCAGGGATGGGGAGCAGAAGGGCCCTGTGACTTGCCCCACAATAGCACAAAGCTGTTATCCCCTGCAGTAATGCCTGTGAGAAGGCTGTACTGAAAACACAGGCTGCTCTCCCTCAGGCTGAATCCCTCCCTTGGTGGACAGAGAGGGTGCAGCTCCTTGCACAAGCAGGTATGAATCTCACCCCCAGTGGTAAAGCTGCAATGAGCACTTTATTCCAACAACAGTATTAGGCCATGTCTACACTGCACTTTCATTGGTAAAACTTTTGTCACTCGGGTGTGAAAAAAATAGCCCCCTTTACTGATGAAAAGTGCCAGTCTGGACAGCGCTTTGTCAGCGGGGGATGCTCTCCCGCTGACAAAGCTACCACCCACCTTGTTGGGGGGTGGTTTTATTTTGTCGGCAGGAGAGCTCTTTTTTGCCGACAAAGAGCGGTTACACCAAGTACCTTACAGCGGCCCTGCCGTAGTGGAACAGCTGTGCCACTGTAAGGTGTGCAGTGTAGGGATAGCCTTAATCATGAGCACTGAATGGGAATATACACTTCTAGGCATTTGACTCTGCTCTTAGCTCTGGGAGAATGTAGCCAACATTCCCAGCTTCCAACATTTTCTAGGCAGGAGGATGCTGGATGTTTTAAGGGTGTGTTTAACTTATACAACAGATTTTTCCCCCTGTGGCTAACTCCTCCACACTGTGAGCTGTACATGTTATGTGGGCGGAAGAGAGAATTAATTAGTCATCAGGACTGTCTCTAGTTAGTAAAACCTGCTTCACAAAGCAAAATTAGCTGCTACCTTCCAGGGGTGCTGGAACAATTTGTATAATGGGGGTGCTGAGAGCCACTGAACCAAACTGTAAACCCTTTATATGATGGAAACCACTTCAAGCCAGAGGGTACTGCAGCACCCCCAGCACCGCTAGTTCAAGCACCTATGCTACCTCTGTAAGGACCTCTTTCAGCAGCAACACTTGTTTCCGAAGAGAAATGCGTATTAGTATATGTAGGTATCTACTACTCTGTAATCTACTGCCTCAAGAAAAGCTCTGGGAAACCGAAAAGAGAGGAAGGTAAAGTATAGTCTACACCTTCAGGTCTCCGTCCACACTTCTGTCTGCTCTCAATTCATCCCAGACGGGCAAGATGACACGCTCAGAGTGACCAGGAGAAGGAGACTATCTTAGCAGCAGTTCAGGTCATATGGCATGAGATGTCTCATCGAGTATGGCATGGAATAGACATAGAATGAAATCTAACTCCACCCTGGTGTGCTCATGTTAGTTGTAATTTGTATGGTGCACACGCAGCAGGTAATTTACATTAATGTTTTATGTGGGTTAATGTGATGCACAAGGCTTGAATATCAGTGGGTCCCTGTCCTGGAGCTAAATGAATAATCACTGGGTTGTTTGGCACCTCTCCTATTACAATGAAGTGAAAAATTAAATCATGTCAGCATCTTGTGATGCAGCTTTCAGCCTCTTTCTAGTTCTCAGCCAGACTGCAGAGCCTCCTGCTTGTTTTCTTTCCATCCTATTTCCAGGTTGGGAAGAAGGTTTTGGCACGTGGTGCTGAGTTTGGCGGGGATACAAATCATTAGAACTCAGTAGATCAGATCCATCCCTGCAGTGAAACTCCACTAAAGTCAGCATACTTACTGCAGGGGCGAATTTGGCCTAGTATGTAACCAGATGTGACATTGTGGAATGGAATCCTAGGCAATAAGTAAGGCACTCAAGGCCTGGAGAGGGGCATGTCTCACCAATCTGCAGCAGCATCCTGTGGCCAACCCAGGAGTGTTACAACAGATGCTGACAGGAGTGTCGCTCAGGAAATGAAGAAGACTATGGGGAGCTCCCAGAGAATCCTTCTTCTAAAATGTTTGAGATCTAGAATTTTTTCTGGTAAACATCCTCCTCCCCACGCTCCATTTTTTTTGCTTTAGATCAGCAATCATTTACAGTACAGAAGCAGTAAAGTGAACCAAACTCTCTGTAAAGATCAGAAAGTGATGTTGGTAGAAAACACACCCCTGCGTCCTGGTGGCCATTCTGTTCAGTTGTCAGTTTGAGTGCAGCACAGCTGTGCTGTGATTACCTAAACTCTTTGTCATTCTTTTTAGTTAAGATTACAACATGACTACCGGTTTGTTCGTCCACTGGCCAAACTGCAAACTTGTGTTAAAATTAGTGGCTTGTGTTCAGCTTGGGGATCATCAAGATCCAACTCTGGAAATTAATGACGGGAGTTGCGCAGTTTGACAAAATCTCAATTTGTTTGGATTTTCCATCCAATCATTCCCCCAGCTGTAGCTAGGAGTTGATAGATTCACAGATGTTAGAGCTGGAAAAGATCTATTTATTAGGTCATCTAGTCCATTTCCCTGCCATCGCAGGATTGTTCCCTTCAATATGTTTTCTAGTCTTTTGGTCAACAACGGACGTGACGTGAGGGCACTTTTGACCATTAGCAGTAATTTTTAAATGTTGAAAATAATATTTAATAGTGTTGAATAAAAGACATTGTTTATTTCCACTTTAAAAAGTATTTCAACAAGAAAAAGAACACTATTTAGTGCCAATGTAAAAGTATCTATAAAAAGTGTGTGTGTGTGTGTGTGTGTGTGTGTACATGTGCAATGAAAAATGTCTCTTTGGACTATCCATATGAAATACAGAGCATAAATAAGATTCAGCTAACCAGCCACAAGGTGACACTGTTTCACACAAATTTACAGAAAGGGCACTTATCTGGATGTAAAAAGTATACACTACCTTTCTGACTAAATCAGATTTTTGAAAGTACATTACAATCCATTGGACTATGACTACTAAGTATTGTATACTACTATTAACTATACCATCCCATATGCAGTGCTATAATGTAATCACTATATGTCTCTATTAAGTAGGTGCTACTATAACTCTGCAAAAAGCTATTTAAAAAACCAGATTGCTTGCACATTTTTCCATGTTAGGAAGCCAGGAGCGTGATGAATGAGGCCACGGCAACACAGTCCTTCCTGGTTTCCATAGAGAGCGGCCACCACGTACTGTACTATGGCATCTTTTGTAAAACCACAAATATTCTTTTTGAGCTGAGCAAAGAAAAGTGAGACAGAAAAACAAGAGTGATTGCTCAGGCTCTAGATGGGTGAGTGGGTGGCTGAAATTAAATGGAAGTTTCAAAAGGAATGGTGACTGCTGTCAGAGTGATCCAGGGGTCCCAAAAGAATAAGACTCAGGAGATTTGGGTTCTATTCCTAACTCTGCTGCTAGCCTCAGTTTCCCCATCTGTATAATCAGAATAATACTAGTCCATGTATGAGAACTGCTTTGAAATTTCAGATGAAAATGCTTCGTGCTCCAGGTTCCAAAGGAAAAAAACCCTGACCTAACCTGTGAGTTAATTCTCTTTGCAAAGCCCCTGTAATTTTGTTTCTCTTCAAATGACTTGGGAGGGGATGAGAGTGCTTTTGTCAATTGTGTTAGCTAATTGAGTTAGGTTAACATAATTGAAAACCCTTCTTTCCACCTGTGTAGATACAAGCTGACATCTTTGAAGTCCTGGTAGCTGATCATGTTGTATCCTAGCCTCCCGATTAGTCTAAGCCAATGGTGCACAAGCCTCTGTCCATGGGTGCCTCCAGCCGACTGGGGTGTTTCTTGTGGCTCCTCACTTTCTGCAGAATGTATGCTGTAATTTAAAAGTATTCTGTTTGAACCAATGCAGATCTGTCTTAGGGCTAGACTGTGCCCTCCTCTCCTACCCTGAGTACCACCTTACTCTCCAAGGTGTTGTCATCATGCAGGTCTCATCATAAGTCAGAGGATCAGAATCTTGCCTATTGTGAGTCTGTAGAGAGTTAGCCTGAAACTATTGCTTTGAGAGATGTGAACTGACCCTGATTTATCTCAGTGTGGTGCTAACCCTGAAGCCTAATGATGATAGTGTAGATGTCAACATTCTTCACTAATATTTAAGTGAAATATCCAATTGATATGAATAGCCACTAGGGCTGGATATCAGAAATTCTAGAAAAGATATGAAAAAGACTAATACCTTTAGAATACACCTTACTTGAACATAACTGTGAAGGAGAGGTGTACTGGCAAAAGTGGGTTGGAGAGGGCAGAAAGCTACTGGGTTTGATAGATAAATCCTGCAAGGAGTTTCAGCAGCATCTTGTAAAAGGCTAAAAATAGTGCATGGTATCACATAGCAGTATGTGCTGTATCCACTTAGACCTAGTTAGATGAATTCAGACATGTCTGCTACAACCTTAATTCTTCAATTCTTGGACCTTTATTGATTTGTCAGTTCAGCATTTTCTTAATACCTACTCTTATGCATTAACTTTCTCTGGTTTATCTTTATTAAAAAAGTAACCCTGTTCGTCACCTGTCATGACTTACTGTAGTTTGCCAATTTATGTTATCAATAAGAATATACAGAATATTAAAAATGTAGTTACTTAAAAATAACCCTACACATAGCAGCCAAATTTCAACTGAGCTGTCTTATTTTTAAAAACACCACAATCAATATTTGAGTGCACATATTGGAACAAAAATGTGGAGCTGTATCCTCTAGCCCTTACATAAGTAAAGATTAACTAGTGAAGTCAGTGGGATTGCTCATGAGTGAGAATTACTTAGGTGAGTAAAAGTTCTAGGATCAAGTGAGTGTGTTTGAGTTATAAGAGCAAAGAAAAGATATTAAACCTCTATTTTTTCACGATGTCTAAATACGACTTCGCTTTGAGGTTTGTCTTTTTATATGTGCCCATGCTGATCGTTGACAAAATAACTACTCTGTTAGGAAATTATATCAAAGTTATCATTATCCCTTGCAAAAACAGAGTTTTACAATGGAAATACGAATATAATCTTAAAGTGAGACTGTCAGGGCTTTAAGCTTCCATTTAGCCTAACCTAAAAGTTGTTAGGCATCTGATGGGGAAAGTCCTCTGAATTCTAAATATTTGTTACTATTTTTTAATCTATCAGTGTATTCCCACAATTTTTGTAGTCCCTCCTGCAGCAGCATCTAACAGACAGATCACTGTTCTTGGTGCCCTTGGTATCCTACTAAGGTGACACAGAAGTTGAAGTTAATGTTGTCTTCGTTGGATAGGAAGAAAGCCCTGCTAATTTCAGTTCTAGTCACAAGAAAAGTCTTTAGTTGCTGTATAGAATAAAACTGAGGTGTTGGTTGTTTTTTTTCAGATGGCACCATTGTTGCTGCAGTGAACTGGCAAACATTAAAAGGTCCTGTATCTATATATATGGTCAGGTTCCAAACTATTGCTTACATGACTGAACAAAAGAAAAAATCTGAGCTGTGCCAGATGCTTTATTTAATGACACTGGGATACTTTTACAAGGAATTAATCGAAGGAGGAAAAAACCTTTAATGGAGCACAGAAAACTGAGACTGGCATGACCCTTTCATGATTATATTTCCCCTAAAAGAGATAAGGAATTTGGGAAAGAGCAACAGAAATGATAAAAGGGCTGCAGGAAATGATTTGTCAGGAAAGATAAAAAGAACTGACTATGCTATAGCTTGGCAACCACTGGCTACGTAGATTGATATTACAGTGATAGACTTTTCTAACGTACACAGGGCCTAAGTCGAGAACCGGCAACGGAAAGAGAACTATCTAGGGCTTACCCCACAACTTTAGCAGAAGGGGCTACAACTAGGAGTAAACGGATAAAATTAAAAGAAAGGGCGAATTAAGCTATGCAACTGTCTCCACAGAAAGGGGAGAGCTCTATAGGTTGGGATGCTGATCTGTAGACGTTATAGGAACCAGTTCTGTATTGAACTCAAGGAACTGGGCTGGCTGGGACACCCCTCCCAAGGAGGCAGGCTAGCTGGGACTCCCAGAAGGGATTAAATAGAAAGGAACCTGCAAGGGAAATGGGTTAGCTGGGTGATAGGTTATAGGGGGAGTCCTAAGGGGGTCAGGCTGGCTGGATCCCTGGGCATTGGGTTAGAATGGGAGTCCAAGTGAGGAATGGGGCTAGGTGGATCCTCGGGGCAATGGGCTAGATGGGATCCTGGAGGGATGGGGCTCACTGGATCCCAAGGGCATGGGGCCCTAGGGTATGGGCCAGAGGGGACACCAGGGGCGGGATGGGCTGTCTGGAACCTTCACTGCACTGGGCAGCACAGTATGGGGAGGAGGTGACCAGCCCTCTGTGAAGAAAAAAGTGGTTCATGACTATTTAGAAAAGCTGGACGAGCACAAGTCCATGGGGCCGGATGCGCTGCATCCGAGGGTGCTAAAGGAGTTGGCTGATGTGATTGCAGAGCCAATGGCCATTATCTTTGAAAACTCATGGTGATCGGGGGAGGTCCCAGATGTCTGAAAAAAGGCTAATGTAGTGCCCATCTTTAAAAAAGGGAAGAAGGAAGATCTGAGGAACTACAGGCCAGTCAGCCTCACCTCAGTCCCTGGAAAAATCATGGAGCAGGTCCTCAAGGAACCAATTCTCAAGCTTTTACACGAGAGGAAAGTGATCAGAAACAGTCAGCATGGATTCACCAAGGGAAGGTTATGCCTGACTAATCTAATCGCCTTCTATGGTGAGATTACTGGTTCTGTGGATGAAGGGAAAGCAGTGGATGTATTGTTTCTTGACTTTAGCAAAGCTTTTGACACGGTCTCCCACAGTATTCTTGTCAGCAAGTTAAAGAAGTATGGGCTGGATGAATGCACTATAAGGTGGGTAGAAAGTT
The DNA here is from genome assembly GCF_015237465.2 of Chelonia mydas. Taxonomy (NCBI): domain Eukaryota; kingdom Metazoa; phylum Chordata; order Testudines; family Cheloniidae; genus Chelonia; species Chelonia mydas. The sequence goes on along the minus strand of NC_057851.1, from coordinate 29,375,810 downwards.
GGCTAGATTGTCAGGCTCAATGGGTAGTGATCAATGGCTCCATGTCTAGTTGGCAGCCAGAATCAAGCGGAGTGCCCCAAGGGTCGGTCCTGGGGCCGGTTTTGTTTAATATCTTCATAAATGATCTGGAGGATGGTGTGGATTGCACTCTCAGCAAATTTGCGGATGATACTAAACTAGGAGGAGTGGTAGATACGGTGGCAGGTAGGGATAGGATACAGAGGGACCTAGACAAATTGGAGGATTGGGCCAAAAGAAATCTGATGAGGTTCAACAAGGACAAGTGCAGAGTCCTGCACTTAGGACGGAAGAATCCCAGGCACTGCTACAGACTAGGGACACAGTGGCTAGGCAGCAGTTCTGCAGAAAAGGACCTAGGGGTGACAGTGGACGAGAAGCTGGATATGAGCCAACAGTGTGCTCTTGTTGCCAAGAAGGCTAACAGCATTTTGGGCTGTATAAGTAGGAGCATTGCCAGCAGATCGAGGGACGTGATCATTCCCCTCTATTCGGCTGGATCCCAGGGCGATGGGCCCCGGGGGGGGAAGGGCTGGCTGGATCCCAGGGCGATGGGCCCTGGGGGGACGGACTGGCTGGATTCCAGGGTGATGGGCCCCGGGGGGACGGGCTGGCTGGATCCCAGGGCGATGGGCCCCGGGGGGACGGGCTGGCTGGATCCCAGGGCGATGGGCCCCGGGGGGGACGGGCTGGTTGGATCCCAGGGCGATGGGCCCCGGGGGGGACGGGCTGGCTGGATCCCAGGGCGATGGGCCCCGGGGGGGGCGGGCTGGCTGGATCCCAGGGCGTTGGGGCCCGGGGGGGACGGGCTGGCTGGATCCCAGGGCGATGGGCCCCGGGGGGGACGGGCTGGCTGGATCCCAGGGCGATGGGCCCCGGGGGGGACGGGCTGGCTGGATCCCAGGGCGATGGGCTCCGGGGGGGACGGGCTGGCTGGATCCCAGGGCGATGGACCCCGGGGGGGACGGGCTGGCTGGATCCCAGGGCGATGGACCCCGGGGGGGACGGGCTGGCTGGATCCCAGGGCGATGGGCCCCGGGGGGGACGGGCTGGCTGGATCCCAGGGCGATGGGCCCCGGGGGGGACGGGCTGGCTGGATCCCAGGGCGATGGGCCCCGGGGGGGACGGGCTGGCTGGATCCCAGGGCGATGGGCCCCGGCGGGGACGGGCTGGCCGGGGGGCAAGGCGCTGAGCGGGGGGGGGGACGGGTTACTTGGGCCCCCTGCCGGGCCCTGCCTCGCCTCCATCTTGCTGCCTGGGCTCCGCTCCGCTCCCGCCCCCCTGTCGGGATGGGGGTGTCACTTACCGGCTGGTCCCCTCCGGCGGCCCCGCTGCCCCGGCCGCTCCCTGCTGCCGCCGCCCCTGGGTGGCGGTCGTGGCCGGCCCAGGAGTCCCCGGCGGGCCCCCGGCGGGGCGGGCCCGGGATGGGGGCAGCCGGGCCCCGGGCCGTGGGGGGCAGCGCGCCCGGCTCCTCGCACTCAGCCAGCACCTCCTCCAGCAGCTCCCAGTCCGAGTCCTCCGCCGGCCCGCCCGGCTGCGGCCGCCGCAGGCTGGTGCTGGGCAGCTCCGTGGGGGCGGGCGCCTGGCTGCCCCGGGCCTCCTCGCCCTGCCCGCTGGGGGCGCTGCTGCTTCTGCCCCGCCTGCCGGGACGGTCCGCGGCGGGGCTGCAGCTCCGCTTCCTCCTGCTGCTGCCGCTGCCCATGCTGCCGCCGCTGCCCCCGGGCGGGGGGTGCTGGCGGGGCCTCCTAACGGGGTGACTCGCCCGGCCGGGATTCCAGAGGCCAGCAGCTGCCGCTGCCTCGGAGCATCCCGGCTGCTGCTGGGGCAGGAGAGGCTGATCCCGGATCCCCTCTCTCCCCTTCCCGCCTCCCCCTTGTTTGCTTTGAGGGACCTTAGAAGTGAAGCGACTAACTCCTCCAGGGGACGGTCCAGCAGTGGCAGTCAGTGAGCACAGGAGCAGCAGCCTGGGAACCTGCCCTCCCAGCTGCGAGGAAAGGAAATCGGCTGTTTGGAAGCTGCGAATCCCAAGAATTTACCCTCAAGAAGGAACCAACTGGGTGTAACCTCGCTGTGAATGTGTGTGTGTGTGTGTGAACATGGAGCCAGTTCAAAAACATCCTGGAAAAAAAATCTCAAAAAAGGAAATACCACAAAGCAGTGCTCACAACTTCAATCTGCTGTTGAGCTTAGTCTGTGGAAACCATGACAAATAAACATGGATTTTTTTTTATTTGTGTGTGTGTGTGTGTGTGTGTGTGAGAGAGAGAGAGAGAGAGAGAGAGAGAGAGCGAGCGAGCCTGGACTATAAAGTGAAAGGAGAGAGGAACTCAAAGCAAAAACTTTAGATTCAAACTTAAACTTAGTCCCGAGAAATATGGCCCTTTCCTCTTCACTCTTCCCCCAGCACAATGTTTTCATATTCTCTGATGCTTTCAAATTCAGTTACTTTAAGGGCAGGACAAAAATCAAGCTATCTATACAACATATTTGGACTCTTGAACATAACCAGGACACTGGTCAGATTAATTACAGAATAATTATGGATTTTGGACTGTAGGAAAGGATTGTGCTCTTTCGAAATTGCCCTTTCTAAAATGTGAATCAGATAATTACTAAAAAGCCAATCAGACTGAGAAAATAAGATCACACAGTAACTCATAAAAAGGGTGTAGTATAAATTACAAATCAAAATATGCATTGATTCTTGGTTCACATTTCTCAAGGGGACAATAAATTGTTTCATATTATCTCCTTTTTAAATATGTGCTGTGTTTCACACCCCAGATGCATAAGATCTAGCCAAAACCTCATACTTTGGCTTCATATGGCTGTTATAGATCTCCAGATGGATAGTGTACAGGCTAGTCATACAAATTCTTCTTAAGCCTGATCTGCCCTAGCAAATTGACCATTACGAAAAATGGTTTTCAGTAGCAGCTCATCTGAACTGGTATAAAAAATGGGCTTACACTACACAAAACAATGTCTAATCCTGTTACAACCTGGCCCCGTCCTCACTTTTGGATAGACACCAGTCCATAATAAGCAGACCCAAATCCTGCCCCAGGTGCTTCTAAGCCCCTCTGAGTCTGGGTAGTGACTGGTATGGTTCCCAGTTCTGGGTCTGTCAGGCATACTCCCAGGAGCACACCCCATGTTTGACACCCTTTTAGAGCAGTGGGATCCCACAGTTCAGCTACCTCTATCCTCCAGGCCAATGACCCAGCTCTCCTGAGTCCCCAATTATTTAGATATGTTCCCTTCCATTGATCACCTGGCTCTGGGAACTCTGATTTCTCGTTAAACCCTTCAGGGCCAACATGGCAGGAAAGCAAGGGAACACAGGCCTAGCAAAGGAATTTCTTAACCACAGACACTTTACTCTTAGGCTATGTGTACACTGCAGACCTTACAGTGGCACAGCTGAACCGCTGCAGCTGCACCACTGTAAGTTCTCCCATGCAGATGCTCTATGCTGGCGGAAGAGAGCTCTCATGTCGGCATAATTAAACCACCCCCAGTGAGTGGTGGTCACAATGTCAGCAGGAGAGCGTCTCCCACCGACATGGCACTGTCCACAGCTGCGCTTCTCTTGGTGAAACTTATGTCGGTCAGGGTGTATTTTTTTCACACACTCCTGATCGAAAAAAGTTTTACCAACAAAAGTGCTAGTGTAGACATAGCCTTAATAAAACACATGAGAGAGTTACAGAATCTTTGAAAAACAACAAAACCCAGAACTCACTCTGGATGCCTGGGTTGGGTCAGTGTCTTTAGGCTAGGCAGCCCTTCCTACCTTCTCTCTCCTTAGTCTGATCTTATATGAGATCAAACATAATGAACGCTAATATAGAAAATCGCTATTGATAAAATCTCTATTTAGAATATAGAAGTAGAATGAAAGATCTAACTTGTGTCAATGTATAAATTATAAGGGTAGAAAGTGGACCTCTATTTATGTGGCCAAATCCTATAGCTCTCTCTCTCTGTCCAAACACCCATTGACTCACATGAGAGTTTTGCTCATAGACTCATAGACTTTAAGGTAAGAAGGATCATCATTATCATCTAGTGAATCTGACCTGCACATTCCACAGAACCTCACCCCACTTCTGAAATAGACCCCTAACCTCTGGCTGAGTTACTGAAGTCCTCAAATCATGGTTTAATGACTTCAAGTTACAGAGAATTCACCATTTACATAGTTTAAACCTGCAAGTGACCCATGCCCCATGCTGCAGAGGAAGGCAAAAAGCTTGCCAGTCTGACTGGGTGAAAAATTCCTTCCCGATCCCAAATATGGCGATCGGTTCGACCCCGAGCATGTGGGCAGGACCAGTCAGGCAGATACCTGGGAAAGAATTCTCTATAGTAACTCAGAGTCTTCCCCATCTAGTGTCCCGTCTCCATCTGTTGGGGATTTTTGCTCCGGGCAGTCGCTCAAAGTAAGGACCGAAGGATGTAGCCAATAGCCAAGGTCTATGGGGGAAAAAAGTGATTTCACTGGCAATGGGTCTCAAGGTGTATGCAAAACGGCATGTGTGAGCAAACCAGATCAGATCTGAATAAACATTTCTTCCTTGTGTCTTCTGAGGTGTACTACTAGTGCTCAGAAACCAACAGACCCTTTGTTTTCCACTGCAGGGCTATAGTGTATTTGTTCAGAAACAATGTAGAAGGTTCCTCAGAGGAACAAAGATATGTGTACACTTTCTACATTGTGACCAAACAACATAAAGAGCAGTGCCTCTGGAATGTCACAGTTCAAAGGAGAACACAGTTGGATACGTGTTCCCAAGTAATTTGCACCAAAAGGCATATCCAGAACTTGCCACCTGAGGGCTTACTACCACCCCATGTCCTCCACAGCCTGGTAAACACACTGGAGTTTCCCCAAGTTCTGTACTATGAAGATGAACTGGTGTGAAATGCAGCTAATCCTTGATATGGAGCTGAGTGGTGGTATGCTTGCACAAAAGGAGACTGAAAATACATTTGCATAAAGGCCCATTTGACACACACCCATTTGAGAATGAGGGCCAGGAAAAACTGAAATATGTATCTTTGGTCCCGCTATTCACGGATTTCCTCAAGTTCTCATTTCATTCTTTGTTGCTGGGAATGGAATGTTTGTTTGATTGACAAATCACTAGATATCATTCAAATTAAAATATCTTTCAAGGGCAAAATTTTCACCCTCCTCAGGTAGGGAAGTAAGAGGGTGCAAGGAGGGTCCCTTATTTCCCAGCATGGTCTACTGTATTGCAAGGAGCAGAGTAGGGGTAGGAGGGAGAACAGCCTCTGTGAGGCTGCTACTTCCCCTTTGTAACAGGGTGATTGCCCCTTAAGGGTAGTAAGAACGAGTGGTCAGTCAGCAGCTGTTCCCTGGTGTGTCCCTTTAAGTCCTGGTACTTTTAGAGTGTATGAAGACCTAGATAAAGCAGAGGTAGTTGCTGGGAAAAGGGAGACAGCAACAGGGAAAGGACCTGAGTGCTGGGAAAGATGGCGGTGTTGTCACCAGCTGGGGAGAAAGGAATACATAATTTCAAAACAAAACACAGTATAAAATGGTACAAAGATTGATTCTGAGCATTCTCATCATTTTGCCTTTCCTTGAAAACCCCTGGTTTGTGGAGACCTTCCTTTTGGCAAGGAGGCCTGGATGCAGCTCTTGCTGGATTCTGTTATCACAGTTGGCCAGAAGGCAGTCAGTCTCTTTGTGGGCTGAAGTTGTTGTCGCCACTACACACCAGCTCTTACAAGTCAGGCAGATTGAGGTCAAGCTTAGAATTTTTAGTATCCTAGGTAACATAAATAGATCTGTGCTGTGCTTTAAAGAATTAGACTCCTAGTTAAACTGTCCTTCAAGAATATAACTTCCTGTTGATGAAAAAGGTCTACAGATGATCTGAAGTCACTGAGCAGAGCAGATCTGCTACTCCACTTCATCAGAAAATAGTAAATACAGCCTTCTTTTATAATAGTATAAGCAGGTGTGTATGAACTCTCTGTTGACATTCATGATTTTCCATAGAACAGCTTTACAAGAGCCAAATTCAGGTTCCCTTCCCTCCTTGCCTATGGGGAGCTAGCAATTAGGTGGGCTAGATAACAGTAGTGTGGGACTCTGCTGAGCATTGTTGGGGCAGGGAGGATGATTAATTTATGTTGTCGCTTGGTTTGATCTAGGCTGTTTGTTTACTGGTGTATTTTAAAAAGATTTTCAAGGGCACCCAGCATAATGGATGGGTGCTTTTTCATTATGGTCGAGCACAAATGTGAATGAATGAATAAATAATGCAATTGGCCTGTTCCTCTGTTATTGTGAATTCATAGCTTTATACCATGTGCGTTTGTTTGTAGTCACAAGGGTTCTGATCCTGGGAGGTACTGAACAGCCTGGCCTCCCACTAATGTCCGTGGGCCAAATCCTGAGGTCCTTACTCAGGGCCAGATCCCCAGCTGATGTCTGATGGACGTTGTCATAGCTTCACTGACTTCACGCTAGCTGTGGATCCATCCCTCCACTTTCACTTAGTCCTTTCTCAGGGAAGACACCTATACCTGCGTAAATAGTCATTAAAAACAGAGGAAGCACCTCAGTATTTGGCCTCATGGGAGTTTTGGATGCCCTGCCCCCAGAGGACAGGGCCCACACATACCGTAAATGACATTGCTTGGTTCTTTTACCTTGTGTAAACACACTGCCAGGATCCCCTGCCCTGTGTACGCGCTGGGATGTTGTGCTCAGCTGTGTTCCCTTGCTCCATTTTATTGACATGCTGTAAAGAAGCATTTCTGTCCCTTTCCAAATGTAATTGTTGCTCCGGCTCCTGAGGGCTGCAGCTTGAAATTCTTTTTGTGTGGTGCTAACGGGGTGCATTCCTCCCTGAGTGGAAGGGCATCCCAGAGATCAGGGACAAAACCTGTCTTTCAATCTTTTAACAAGAAGAAGTGAGCAAATTCCTCCTTTTGCTCCATCTTTTCAGCCAGGGTGAGTGCTGCGCCAAGCTGGGGCTGCTGTTTGTTGACTCTCTCTCTTTCTCTCCAGCTGGAATGTACACACAGGCACACAAAAAGGGGGATCACTGCTAAACTCCCTCTTCAGAGGCTGGCAATGGCCTTGTGTTCAGGCTCCGACCATTCGTAAAACTCATGTGAGGCATCTTTTAACTCACAGCAGTTATTAATTCGTAGATCTTCTCAGCTTTCTGAAAGACTGAAAACTCCCGGATCATGTCCTAGCTATCTTTATGGAAACAGGCTACTCTTTACTCTAGGGCAGGGCTTTCAGATTCATTTGGATGGGGTGCCTATGCAGGTAAACTACGTGTAAAAAGGGATTAAAATATATTGCAGTTTAAAGCCATTTGCTGCTTATTATGTTGCAAATGACAGCACACCAGCCAAAAAAGTATTTCAGTATTCTACAGTAATGATTCGATGCAGTGCTGCATGCAACTGCTGAATAGTATGACATTTCCTTTCCATAAAGACCCTTTCTTTTTCTTTCCACCAAGACTTGAAAATTAAGGAGTAGATTTTCAAAGGCACAAAGGGCAGGTGGGCACCCAGCTGCCAGTGAAAGTCAATGAGAATCGACCATCTAAGTCAATGGTTCTCATACAGGGGTATGTGTACCCCTAGGAATACACAGAGGTCTTCTGGGGGTACATCAACTCATCTAGATATTTGCCTAGTTTTACAACAGGCTACATAAAAAGCACTAGCAAAGTCAGTACAAACTAAAATTTCATACAGACAACGACTTGTTTATACTGCTCTATATACTATACACTGAAATGTAAGTACAATATTTATATTCCTGTTGATTTATTTTATAGTTATATGGTAAAAATGAGAACGAAGCAATTTTCAGTAATAGTGTGCTGTGACACTTCTGTATTTTTATGTCTGATGTTGTAAGCAAGTAGTTTTGAAGTGAGGTGAAACTTGGGGAATACAAGACAAATCAGACTCCTGAAAGGGGTACAGGAGTCTGGAAAGGTTGAGAGCCACTGATCTAAGTCACCTTTGTAAATCTCTCCCTACGTTCCATTGCTAATATATTGATTGACCTTATAGGCAACACTTGAAATCTGACGTTTGTTTCTTCTAGTACAATCACTTATATCCCAATATCCATATCTGTGTGCGCTTAACTCCCTTTTGCCCAAAGCACCTAGCTAGTTTCTATCAGCCTGGGAGTGACTGTTTTATTTTTCTGTGATTCCTCAAAACCAATAATGTCACTATATGGTCAAAGTGGCACTTGCCAAATAGGCTCTTTTGGACTTACAGGAATGAAGAACAAGATGAGGAAGGGGAATACACGAGTGGATGGACAGATGGCTACCGTGCCATCTTATTGCCAGGATTTTTTTGTAAGAGGGTTTGAGGGTCAAACAGGGTGGATGTACCCCAGACCCCACCCATCAGAACAGCAGAGGACTGTGACTGCCAGCAGAACTCTCATCTACCCTCTCTGTTACGGGAGTCGTCCATATTGGAAAACACTGACTGGGGGCTTTTATTTTAAAATAATAACCAGCTCCCCACAGGTTGGCTGCTCCTCCTCTCTCCTCAGCTCCCTGCTTCCAGTGTTTCCTACAGACAGGTGTGGGGAGTGCAGAGAGAAAAGGCAATTGCTTAGGCCAATGATGTCCAGACGGCATCAGATCCCCTATTCCAAGCATAAAGTGCCGTTGCAGTAAAAGGGGACTATAAAATTGATATCTGTTGGGTTTAATCCTGCTCCCCATTGCAGTCAGTGGTCAAATTCCCATAGGCTTTTATGGGGAGCAGGATCTGGCCTCACATCTCTTTCCTGTGAGCCATATTCGGGAGTTCTAACTCTGACAGATCATGCCCTTTGGCTCTATGCCTGGAGGGACTCCTCTGTGCACAGATCTCGCTCTGGCCAGGCAGAAAGCAGGGATGAGGGTCAGCTATGTCTGCAGCAGCACTGCACTTCACTCAGACCCTGCAGCTTCTCCCTGTGTGTGGGGGGGGAGAAAAGGAAGCCAGGTGGGAGCATGCAAGACAGGTATGGGCTTTCAGAGGCAGGCATCATCTGAGGAGCCCCAAACTGCATGACTCAGGTACACCTTTTGAGTTCTGCTGGCCTTTCGGCAGCATGGAGACGGAAAAAGCACAACCTGTTTGTGGCACCAAAATGAGATGTCACTCAGGGCCGTGCTATTATCATTCGTATTACCATAGCGCCTAGGGGCCCCAGTCCTGGACCCGGACCCCATTTTGCTAGGTGCTGCACGAACACAGAACAATGTCACAAGGGTTGCTTGTTTAGTAGGATAAGGGGTCTGTCAGTAAAGTGTGATCTCTTCTGCATAGCCAAGGTCAGAGGCTAGGAAGGAAGTTAATATTCACCATTCTGGGTTTTTTTCAGGAACTTGTTTCCACCAGAAGATTTCTAGGGTGAATGTTTTCAGTCAGACAATCCATGGAAGAGGCTTATCTCATGACAGTGCTCAGGTAACTAGTTCAGTCTGAAATGCCATCTTGTGAGTGTAAAATTCTTCTCCTTCTGTGCTACTTACAGTATTTTCAACAGAATGCCAGTAAAGACCGTGCACGTCTGGTTTATGAGTGCTGGGTGCCCATCAAAGTGCAGGAACTCTGGAATGTTAAGGGGTTTTCTTATCAACAACATTGGGAAACAATGGAAATGTCCTTGATGTTAGAGGATTCAGAAGAAATCTCTTCTTGTTGCTCACTAAGACTCTCTTCTTGAAATGCCCCTCTCTTCAAGTTTCTGAGTCATTTGACCAAGAATGTTTAGCTGTCATAGACTAAAAGATAAGTATAGAAAATAGCCAGCTGAATGGCATAAGAGGTTAAAAAGTTTACATTCTCATTTTTAAAAAGGGGCATTTTTAGCTAGAACACTCACCCTTTTCTTTAATAAAAGATTTGGACCTCACAGAGTAAGCGGAAAAATCTTCAGCTTTCCTATTGCAAGCTGCCTCGACTACAGTCATCCTTCAGTGCGCAAGGTTTATTTATTAATCTGCCTTTCTAGTATTAACTTGTATGTACATAAGGCAGCCCCCAACTTCACCATCATTCAAATAAGAGAGTGATTGCATGAGAGAAGGAGGGGGTTTGGCATTTGGGCCCGGTTTTCAGATCTGGTTGATTTCAGCTGAAGTTGTGAGTGCATAGTCTTTCTGAAAATCAGATTCAGCTTTGCCTTTCAATTAAGCCAGTAATTTCCAAAGCACTTTAGAATGTTGCTCTGAATGCAGAGATCTCTCACTTCCTGTGACTCTGAACATTGTCCCATCCTGATGTGTTATAAAATACAAGGCGCAGAAAAAGCTGTTCCTGAGTGCAAAGCAAGTATCATTCTGCTACAAAAAGGGAAAGGAGCTGGCTTCACTGCTACAAGCTAAATCAAGAAAAACAACTGTTGAGGGGAGAGAGAGAGAGATGTGCTCACCCCATTAGACCTCATACAAGACTGGGAGCCAGGAACTCTTGAATTAGTATCATTATTCGGTTTAAGGCACTTCTTTTGATATTTTTGTGCTGCCATTTTAGAGTCTGATCCTGCAAGGTGCTGAGCATTCCCATCTTTTATTGACATTAATGGGAATTGAGGGCACTTGGCAGCTTGCAAGATCAGGTCTTTCTTACTGAAAAGCAATCCTACAAAAGGGTTTAGGACAGGAAGTGAAGGAAAACTACAGCTGGGATTAAGCATGTAATTACTTGAGCTAGAATTTGACCTAGTGCTGGGGTTTAATACTCCAACAGAAACTGCTTTATAAATTAGTACAGAGAAGTTTCAGATATTCAGCTGAGCCATCGTCTTTACAGTATCGTTCAGCATGTGTTGGATATTACTGCACCACAATGTTATTTTAAACATTTATTTTTTCCCTGGCTCAGCTCTTTAAAATAGGAGATTTGTTTTGTTTAAAAAGATGGGATCTAAAATCAAACCAGGTGGAGTCTTACATTTCATGCACTTCAACACAATCTCTTTCTCCCTTCTTCTTAGGGGAGGGAGAGCTGTGAAAGATGCAAAGACTCGAGTTGTGAAAGTATTTCCTCCAGCAACAGCATCTGGCTCCTTGCAAGCTTTGCAGTACACTGGGAGGGCAGCTTTCAAGTAGGTGGAATATGGTATGTCTCATATGATCAGACTGTATGCTAACAGACTGTGCAGTTGATCTAGTCCTGCTGGACTATGCTTTCCATGGAGTCTCCCTTTTAAGTCTGACAAATTATATCCAAATGGTGAATAAGGCCCTGCATAAAGCCCTGATGCGGTGCACGGTACATGATGGGCCTTTCCTAATGTAAGATAAAGGCTTTTCATTGCCACTTCTATGTGCGAGGTCTTTAGACTGCACATTTGCTGAGAAGCTGGACTCTCTTGCCAGCATACAGCTGTCAGTGCTGCACAATTCAGAAACAGTGGGAGAAATGCAGACAAACTGTACAGCACTCTAGGTGCCTGACTTGTATACAAGCATATTTTACATCAACAGGACTTAGAGATGGGCTAAAGCTGCAGCTTTGAACCCAAATCCCCCCCATTCAAGCCCCCACTCTAGTTTGGAGTCCGAGAGGAAGGTGTTTGTTTCCCAGGTCCAGGCTGGAAGTGGTTGAAAGCTCTCAAGAACAACTGATCTCATGAAACTTTTACTATTCAAGATGGCCAGAATGTCATCGGATTAGATTATCTCCTGAGATCTCAGCTATTTAGGATCGAACACTTTAGGCAGATTTTAGCACTGTCAAATCTGGATTTGAATAAACCTATAAATCTCTAAACCTAACTGGATTTGAATACAACTTTCTCATCTCTTCCCATCTCATCTCTTTTACTGGCAGCTACATAGCATGGTCTAGTGGATCGGGCCCTGAACTATGACTCTAGAGACTTGGGTTCAGTTCCTAGTTCTATGATAGACTCATTGTGCAACCTTGAGTAAGTCACTTAATCTACCCTGTGTTGTGGTTCCTAATCTGTAAAATGGGGATAATACTTCCCTACCTCACAGGAGTGTTGTGATTTTAACATCCATTAATGATTGGGAAGAATGCTGATATTTTGCTGAGGAGGTTAGCTAGCTAGATAATGTGTAAGTAGCTAGACAGAGTTTGGTTTTTAAGGGTAATTTCAGAAGCACTAATTTTGCATGCAATAGCTGTACTAATTCATTTCCCATCTCTTGAACTGGACTGAAGTTATGTACACATTTGTTAGTTCAGACTTGCATGCCACATCCCTGTTAATCACCTCAAGTCCACCTTGCTTAAACAAATGAGCTCACACATTCTGCCAGCTTGATTTAGACAGACCCCATCTATTCTGTGATGCTGTGTTTAGCAGGAGACCAAAGGTCAAGTGGTCACATGAATGATTGTTATAGGTCACAGCATAAGCAAGCTGAGCCCATTTCTCACTTGTCTCTTCATTATGAGAGATGCCTCTTGTTTCATACATACATTTACCTTCATCACAAACCTGGTGTTCTTATAAATTGATTCTTATAAATTATTTATCTCACTACCATGGAGTCCTGAAGCTGAGGTCAGAGGGAAATGTAAATATGTTAACAATGTTAACAGTAGCTTTAAGCTTCCTGGGATCTTAGGTTTTCTTTTGTCCCTTATTTTGGGCCTGCTCCAATTAAAGTAAATGGGTGTCCTGCCACTTCTATAGAAGCAGTATCAGGCCTTGTATATATTAGGGAAATGGATCTCGTTAAAACCCCTAATATGGAGGCACTTACCCCTTGCTTAGATACGTTTAACTTGTGTTAGTACCTTACCAATAGGCTTTTTAATCAATGTAAATAAACCAGTGCACTTCTCTGGTATAAACAAGTCCTGTGTCTTTGGTCCATAGTCAGACCATGGCAGGCTTAGAGGTATGGTCTTGTTCTAAACTGAGCTAAGCTGGCCTCAAGCACAAGCAAAGGAAGCTTCTGTGATGGAGGCAAATGCCTGGGTGGAATGGATGTGAAGGAGCTGGGTGGCTGGGGGCAGTCCAATAAGCCAATAATAGCTCAAACTGGGGCAAAGGAGGAACTACCATGTTGGTAACTGCAAAGGAAGAGGTGGGCGTGGGGGAAATGAACTACATATCTGTAGTAACAGGTGCAGTGGGAAGCTGTTGCATCTAATTAATCTTTTTAGCATGCAATCACCTGCTTTCCCTTGAGGGGAAATGCTTCACATTTTTCCGGCTGAATTAACTCTCGCTGTACAGATTAAGAACAGAGAAGCGTCGAGGAAATACTTTGTTGTAAAGTCTGAGCTACACAGTGTACAAACTATAATGGAAAATGGGCCTTTCAGCATGTATTTAGCAATCCACCAATTGTTCCTGAACAGTTTGAGATTTCAGAGCATGGAGACCTGCACCACATTCATTTCTGTGCTGACAGTGGCAGGGTTAAAATACCTCACTCGTGTAATGCAGCTCTCGTCATAATACTGGATCCAAAAGTTGGGGGCAGATGGGTTGTTCCTCTGCTGATGTCCTAAATATGGATCAGATTCTGAGGTCCTTACTTAGGTTTTAATATATACTCAGACCTGACTCAAGCGTCCCCCTTTGAAGTCAATGGCTGCATCTGCACTGACAAAAACAGAAACTGGGAATTGACCCTGCTATACTCTACCAGTGGCAGAAATGGTGGAAGCTGTATTGTATTGCAGACAACTCAATGGGTTGTTGTGTGTTTCTACCTCCACATTATCTAATGCTACTCAGCGCAGGCTTAGATGACATGGTGGTAAAAATGCCCAAGCCCTGTCTACGTGTCTATCTTTGAAAACTCGTGGCGAACGGGGGAAGTCCCGGATGACTGGAAAAAGGCTAATGTAGTGCCAATCTTTAAAAAAGGGAAGAAGGAGGATCCTGGGAACTACAGGCCAGTCAGCCTCACCTCAGTCCCTGGAAAAATCATGGAGCAGGTCCTCAAAGAATCAATCCTGAAGCACTTACATGAGAGGAAAGTGATCAGGAACAGTCAGCATGGATTCACCAAGGGAAGGTCATGCCTGACTAATCTAATCGCCTTTTATGATGAGATTACTGGTTCTGTGGATGAAGGGAAAGCAGTGGATGTATTGTTTCTTGACTTTAGCAAAGCTTTTGACACGGTCTCCCACAGTATTCTTGTCAGCAAGTTAAGGAAGTATGGGCTGGATGAATGCACTATACGGTGGGTAGAAAGCTGGCTAGATTGTCGGGCTCAACGGGTAGTGATCAATGGCTCCATGTCTAGTTGGCAGCCGGTGTCAAGTGGAGTGCCCCAGGGGTCGGTCCTGGGGCCGGTTTTGTTCAATATCTTTATAAATGATCTGGAGGATGGTGTGGATTGCACTCTCAGCAAATTTGCGGATGATACTAAACTGGGAGGAGTGGTAGATACGCTGGAGGGGAGGGATAGGATACAGAAGGACCTAGACAAATTGGAGGATTGGGCCAAAAGAAATCTGATGAGGTTTAATAAGGATAAGTGCAGGGTCCTGCACTTAGGATGGAAGAATCCAATGCACCGCTACAGACTAGGGACCGAATGGCTAGGCAGCAGTTCTGCGGAAAAGGACCTAGGGGTGACAGTGGACGAGAAGCTGGATATGAGTCAGCAGTGTGCCCTTGTTGCCAAGAAGGCCAATGGCATTTTGGGATGTATAAGTAGGGGCATTGCCAGCAGATCGAGGGACGTGATCGTTCCCCTCTATTCGACACTGGTGAGGCCTCATCTGGAGTACTGTGTCCAGTTTTGGGCCCCACACTACAAGAAGGATGTGGATAAATTGGAGAGAGTCCAGCGAAGGGCAACAAAAATGATTAGGGGTCTAGAGCACATGACTTATGAGGAGAGGCTGAGGGAGCTGGGATTGTTTAGTCTGCAGAAGAGAAGAATGAGGGGGGATTTGATAGCTGCTTTCAACTACCTGAAAGGGGGTTCCAAAGAGGATGGCTCTAGACTGTTCTCAATGGTAGCAGATGACAGAACGAGGGGTAATGGTCTCAAGTTGCAATGGGGGAGGTTTAGATTGGATATTAGGAAAAACTTTTTCACTAAGAGGGTGGTGAAACACTGGAATGCGTTACCTAGGGAGGTGGTAGAATCTCCTTCCTTAGAGGTTTTTAAGGTCAGGCTTGACACAGCCCTGGCTGGGATGATTTAACTGGGACTTGGTCCTGCTTCGAGCAGGGGGTTGGACTAGATGACCTTCTGGGGTCCCTTCCAACCCTGATATTCTATGATTCTATGATGCTATGACAGTTTCCACTTTTGGAACAGCAGCATTAGTGAATTGTGGGGTCTCATTTTGGCCAGTGTAGATAAGACTAACTGGGAGTTTGCTTGAATAACAACAGAGACAGCAAGCACCACAGGTATTGGCCCACTGGAAACACAGCTGAACCTAATATTGAAGGGCACGTATTTGCTTTTCTACCGTTCGGGTGCTGAACACAGAGGGGATTTCCCCCCCAGAATTATTCCAAATATTTCAGTTTTAATGATCACTTATCTATTTGTATTCCCATAGTGTTCAAAGGCTCCGCTCAGAATTCTAACCCCATTGTGCTGGGCCCAGTACAAACTCTTTGGGTCCTTGCCCCAAAGATGTCCTTGAGGGGGAATCTGATGTGGGCCTCTTTTAAGACAAGACAAAATAGGCAGGTGTAATAAACAAATGGAGAAGGGACAAGGGTAAGAATGATAGGAACATGCTATTACCTAGACTAACTGCATACACTGGTAGATGTTTCTGCAATAGTCATTGTTTCTCTTAATTGTCAGGTATTAATAAAAATATCATTATGTCAGCAATCCATCAATTACTCTATTTCACACGTTCATTGGATTTCACCAGTTGCCACACAAGATGTCTTTTACATGTATCTCTTTAAGAAGTATTACCCACTGTGTGTGAGTTTAAATAAAAATCATTTCACGTCCTTGCAGTTGCTGCCAAATTGCTGTGGCTAAATAAGCAAACGATTGTCACCATAGCAATTGGGTAATTATTCACTTTAAAACCCAATGTGTTTAACTAACAACATTTGGGTAAGATCTCTCCCAGGAGGCTTGTCAGATGGATCACTTGCATCTTCTTGTAGGCAAACTACAATGCATTATTCAGCTCAGTAATGGACTCGAGCTATTTGATTGAAGTAATCTGTTTGGCCCTTTGGATTAGCAGTAGCACACAACTCTAGGAGTGATTTTCTCTAAATGCTAACAGACAAGCTGTTGTTGTCCAGGCTGGTCTTCAGATGTGAAAAAACAAATAGTTGGTCAAATAGTTTTATTAGACAAAGATTTAAGGGAAAGGAATGTATTTTCTTTACAACGTCTTGGTTCTACAGACTGGAAGGTCCTTTCTGCCTTACAGAAGAAATTGTGCACATTTTTAAGCCTGGTTTTGGCCAATAGGGGAACAGCACGTTTTCCCTGTCCACTCACTGTGGCACGCGGATACTGTGGGCATGAGTGTGCTACGAAAGCATAGACAGAGATGAGCCTGAACTGGCGCACAGAATTTGAGCCTCCTCCAAGTCTGGGAATGTTCACATCTGTATTATTACTATTATTTGTATTTTTAATCGCAGTGACACTTAGAAACGCCAATCAAAGGCAGGAGCGGCAGAAGCTCTCTAAAAATAAGGGGGGGCCCCACAGGCCCATTCCCACCACCTTCTCCCAAGGCCCCGCCCTAGCGCCTCCCCTTCCCCTCTCTGCCCCACCCCTGCACCGCCTCTTCCCCCCAAGACTCCACCCCTCCTCACTCCTCTCTGCCTCCACCCCTCCATCAATCACCCTTATGGCTGGTAAAAAGTGGGAGGGTCATGGCCCCCTGGCCCCACCTGTTCTGGCACCCCTGATCAAAGGTCAGGCACTGTATGGAAACATAACAGAGAAGACAGGGGAAGCTGGGTGCTCCAGTGGATAGGGCACTGGACTGGGAGTCAGAAGACCTACATTTTATTCCCAGGTCTGCCACTGACCAGCTGTTTGGCTTTGGGCAATTCTATGTCTCTGTTTCCCTTCTGCCTATTCAGATTGTAAGCTCTTCAAGACAAGGACTGTCTTTCACTCTGTATGTGTATGGTGCCTAGCACAATGGGTCCCCAATCTTGGTTGGGCTGTAAGGCACCACTGTATTTTTAATAATAATAAAGTGTCCCTGCCCCGTGTGTCAGACAGGATGTGACTTTTCTCAGGCCCATCATCTATACGCTAGACCTAAACCAGGCCCAAGCTCCAGGGAACTTCAGTTGCAGCTCTAAACTTCTTGGCTGAGGCCAGCTCCAGGGCAGCCTCCCCAAACCTCCTCAAGCCTTGGGGAAGTTCAGATCTGGATCCGAACATCTCAGACTGAGCCTCTGTCTAGTTATGCAAGATAAAAACCATACCCACTCCATTCCGGGAAGCCCAGCTAGCATCAATGGGGATTCATCTCACTTGTTGACAGCATGGTTGCAGTCAGCGTGTGGGCAGGATGGAGGAGTAACAATTGTAAGTTGTTTTTCTTATATGAATAACAGCGATGAGCCTGAATTTCCTACAAGTCCAAAGGAGTTTAATCCTGTATTCTGGTTCAGCTCCATTGCTAGTTAATAATACAATATTACAGAAAAAATTTGCAGAACCCACTTTCCAAATCAGGTTGTAAATCCTGGAACCTGAAAGGAATGTACGAAGGAATCACAAAACGTCATACTGTAAGTAATGTTTATTTACAGGGGAGGTTGAAGTCCAGCCTTCCAGCACTCCTAGCATGCACTATAACATTGGCCAAATTTCAAATGGGCAGCCATCCACACAACAGCTACATGTCTAGCACAGAACTAGCTGGGCGTGCAATCACTGGGCTCCATGTTCTGCTGTTGTTATAAATTAGTAAGGACAGATGCAAGAGTCCCAGCACAAAGAATAATCATTAAGATGTTTCACGTCTGGCAGGAGATAGACTGATTGGGCAGGTCAGAGCTGGCCATGCTGAAAATAGCAACCTGAGTGTGGAAGAATGTGGTGCCTTCATACAGATAGAAATCCAGTTGCCAGGGGGGTCAACTGCACAGAACGAACTGTCTTGGGATCAGTGGCACATAGTGCCTGAAATCTGGGGGAGGAGATGCATACAAAGAATGGACTTTAATGGTGGAGTTGGAGTATCCAGCTACCTTCAAATAAAGATGCAGTTGCAAAGCCCTGGAAAGAAGGTGTAAGGCACTACTACTGGGACTGAATCAGAAGGAGAAAAGATGCCCCCACTCCTGAAAATGTAGTGGCAAAAGAAATGTGCCAGATTTCCTTTTACTTTATCTTCATGCTCAGACACAGCTCCTTCTCTTCTCTCTCTCTCCTTGACCCTCATCTTCCAGGGGTCCTCACTCTCCAGAACTGTGGTGTCATCCTTGACTTTGAAGCCTTTTCTCCTCCCAAAGTCCCATGTGTACAAATCTGCCTCTTACCAACCCTGCAGCATTGTCCATGGACAACGCTGCCTCAACTCCAGCTCTGCAAAAATCCTCATCCATGCCCGTTCCTCTTCTCACCATGGACCCTGGTAATTCTTTAGCTGATGCTAGCATGGTTTCAACCATAATGTGGACAGGGCCTCCAAGGATCAGTCCCTTGCAACCTTTTGAATTAAAGAGTTGTCTGCAGAATAAACCCTCCTAACATTTGGGAACAAATTCCAGGAAAGTGGGACATGAATATTAAGTCTTTCTAGAGGCTGGCACTTGAACAAACTGTCAGCCACTAGTCAACGGAAAGCAAATTTTTGTTCTGAAGATTTCTGTTTGCCAGAAACTGGGAATGAGAGACAGAGGATGGATCACTTGATGATTACCTGTTCTGTTCATTCCCTCTGGGGCACCGGGCACTGGCCACTGTTGGAAGACAGGATACTGGGCTAGGTGGACCCTTGGTCTGACCCAGTAGGACTGTTCTTATGTTTTTTATCTAATGTGCCCTAACATCTCAGGTGAGGTTAATGCTTCACCTATAATAACATTGGGCTATGTCACAGAGTGGACTGGACCCTTTAAGAGGAAGCTGTGGTGGAGAGTGAGAAAGGCTCCTGCAGGGAAGACCCTGAGTCAGCAGGGAGTTTGGGGACAGTACCTCAGGGAGAAGGGTCTCTGCCCAATTTAAGGCTGAGGGGGAAGCTATTTTGTGTTTATTTTTAACTCCTTGCTAATAAAACCAGATCCTAAGAAGGGTTATTACTGCATGGAGAGAAGACTTTCGCTGAGTCATTGAGGCGTTCAAGGAGGGAAATTGCCACAGAGCCACCCCAGGCCATGAGTCAGTGCTCAGGTGGCAGCTGGCCCTCTGACAAGCTAAAATTTATTCTTGGTGTAACTTGAAGAAAGTATAGGTTGGAATTTGGGAAGAATTTGGCCCTTTCAAACACAATCTATTAAAGATTCTTTAGAACCAACATCCTCTCCCTTCTATCCACTATAAAACAGCTTAGATTAAAATTTATTTTGACGAGGCTTTAAAATGGTGGAGAGGTCTTTATATCAGGAAGCCATTCAGGAGATCCTAGGTCGGGTCTGACATTTTGACTTATTTACCATGACCGGGTGGAGATAGAAGGCCTGGTCTAAAACCCTCTAAAGTGAAGGGACGTCTTTCCCTTGACTTCAGTGGTCTTTGGTTCAGGCCCTGAGAGAATCACAGAAGTAATTTAAAATGACATAGTGGAAACATTGACCATGTTGATCAATCCTTGTACAAACACTTCAGCTTCAGAAGGCAGCTAATCATTTGTCCTCAAACACAAGTAGTAGTTCTTGGCTCCCAATCCTGTATTCAGACCACTGATCTCTTGAATTATAGTAATTCATTTATTTGTCAAACAGCACTCACCTGAAACAAAGACGGTCAGATAAAAGCCAGCAAGATACCAGCTGATCAGTGTGTGTGTGTCAAATGGTTACTTCGCAGCTACCTTTCCTAAGAGTTGTATACGCACACTCATCTGTAGGAACACAGTGTGCAAGTATTAGATTGGCATAACCTTCTCATTGGTTCATCTGATGAGCTCTGGGATGTGCCATTTACAGCTTACATATTATCAAACTGAGACAACAGCATTTTGTAGCTCGGTACTTGACATTCTGATCAATTACAAAAATAAACTACAAACATTAAAGGCACCTTACTCATTAATAACATTGTTCAAACATTAGTTAATTAATCCACACAACACCCCAGGAGATGAGTTGTTCTCTCTATTTTACAGGTGGCGAGAGACAGCGTTTAGGGGTAGATCGTCAGGTGGTATAAATTGTGATGGCGCCATTGATGTCACCCTATGCACATGATTGCACAATTGACTAGGTGTAATATAGGAGATGCTGACTTGCAGTGTGACCTGGGGCAGATCCTCAGTTGCTGTAAGTGATCATAGCTCCATTGTGTGGAAGAATCCTTTCCACCCTTTCCAGGTGATCAACATGTCGTTTGAACCATGCAATCTAGTAATCAGACTGCCTGCACACTTGACTGCAATTGTGAATAATGGGCCTAAAACGATCATGTCCTTTCTAAATTCCATACACAGCATTTGATATGACCTCCTGTGGCTGTGAATTCCATAGACTGAATATACAGGGTGAGAGGCAGTATTTCCACTTCTTTGTAACAAATGTATCATTTTATCTGAAAACATTTGGTTTTGGCCCAAAATTCATTTTTGCTCATTCATGATGCTTATATTATTAAACTTCTGGTCCCATCCACAAGCTACTAGGTACTTTGTAAGCACAGGGTCTGTCCCCAGGAGCTTACAGTAACTGAAATCCTGTAGCTTGTTCTTATCAAACGAGCCTACGCTTCACAGAAATGGCTTTGTCTTACTCCCATAGCCACAAAGGCAGTGTGGGAGAGACTGTCTCTCCTCATGTTGGGCGTAGCAATGTGTAGTATTACTGGATGGCTCCTGGTAGGTAGGCCAGTAGGAATAAAGGGAACTTAGCTTCTTGTCTTACCGCTTCATAGAGGTGATGTAGGGTGACCAGATAGCCTGATTTTATAGGGACAGTCCCGATATTTGGGTCTTTTTCTTATATAGGTGCCTATTACCTCCCATTCCCTGTCCCAATTTTTCACACTTGCTATCTGGTCATCCTAGGGTCATGTGAGGCCTTCATTAGTGATTGTCTGTAAAGCACTTTGAGATCTTTAGATGAAAGACCCTATAGAAATGCCTAATATTATTATTGTCCTAGTATTACTGTCTCCTTTTACAGGGTTTGGTTCCTAGGTATTGAGGTAACGTCTCAATGCCCACATGTAACACTTTAATGCTAATGGGAGATGTGCATGTGTCTACAATATAACCTACGATAGAACAAGGAACGGTTTCACAGAATGTTGATCCTCAACAACCAAGTGTGTTTATTCCATGGTTATGGAGTAAAACTAAGAAAGAGGGACAGGATGGAAATGTGTGCAAAAAGTGCAGCAGCTCCTTAGTTCCAGAGGATCTAGCAAGAGAGGATCAAGCAAGAGACAAAAAGTCAGTGATTTAATCAAGAAGTGCTAAAACTGGGACAGAAATCTAGTTCTTTCAGGTTAGATGAGTGATTAGAATTTTGCAGATTAGGATGCGGAGCTGAAGACTAGTAAAGATAATAGTATAATTGTTGTTAAATCTTTATGATCTTGTTTATGATACCTAATTATAATAACTGAGGTAAAAAGTTGTTGTAATTTTGTACTCCTGTACACATGAAGTAACAAATATAAATCAATTTAATGCCCAGGCAGCTTTAAACTGAATAGGCTAGTTAGATACGTTAAAAGAAAACTTTTCTGAATAGTCATTGGTATTTGAGAAGAAATATGATCTAATGGATAAGCCAGTGGAGTGGGAGTTGGACCTGGATTCTATTCCTTACTCTGCCACTGACCTGGTGTGTGACCTTGGACAAATTACTTTACCTCTATTTCTTTTCCCCATCTCTTATCTGTTTTGTTTGTAAGTTCTTTGGAGCAGGGATATTTATGGGTTTTGTGATACCAGTTCCATGCACTGACTTTGAGGAATGTTCATATGCTGAAGAATGTTCATACTGTTCAGAATGTTCAATATTTGAAGAATGTGCATTAAAGAATGTTCATACTTTGCTGTAAATCAAAATTATGCTGCTAAAAGTCTAATGGGTGTGTAGCTGAGTAAAAAGGTTTTGATCTGAGTTCCTTTTCTCACATGGATAGCTGGGTGCTGAATGTGATATAAATATCCAGGGGACAGAACCACAGCTGGTGTAAAGGGCATAGCTCCATTGAAGTCAATGAAGCTACACCATTTTACACCTGCTGAAGATCTGGCTCTAGATAGACAAAGTCCCAATCAGATGTCTCACAAGAAACAAGTGGCTGTATGAATTCTGTGTTTAACAATATCTTTAAACTGTCTGCTGCTCCCCCAGATTTCAGTAATAGCAATTGTTGTTACTTAGTACTTATTATAGTGTGTACACAGCACTCTTCTCAAGTGGAGGCCAAAGCACGTAGAACATATACCGTGACCAAGCAGGTCCATGGAGCTACCTCCATTGCAATGGAGAGATACACACAATTGAAACAAGAGATGGATGCCCCCCCTTCCTAAAAAGTTTCACTTGAGCAGGTGTAAGTCTTCAAGAAGGGCTCCGTTGGATGTGGCTACAATATACTGGTCTGGGTTACGGCACAACAAACTCTGCTAACTAGTCTTCTTTTGTGAGGTGTTTCTTTCATGTAAATTAAAGGGTGATCAATTTTGCTGATGTGGCTGGAGTTAGAAGAGAAATAAACGCACTGGAAGACAGAACCAAACTGCAAAGTGATTTGGGTAGATAACAATAATCAGTCTCCAGAAGACATCAAAGAGCATGCCACTTGAGGGCTGAGGGTTGTGTATAGCTCTAAATGCATACCCTTGTCCACAGATCTGAATTAAAACGGGCATCTGGCCTTCTTCACACAATGCGTAATAAATAATGTCTTTAAAAAACGGTTACTTGTCATTATTAATGACTTTTTAATAGGTCATTTTAATTCCTTATTTTAGGTGAAAGAATAATGTAATAATTTTTGCTCAGCGTGCTTTTATTAGGTATGCATGCTGCTAATGTCACCTTTACATACAATAGGAATTTAAATTTTTGTAAGTAAAAGACTAATACATTTTTATCAGCTACAGGGAAGCTACATTTACTCCACATAAAGGACCAAAATATCTCTTGTACATAGACATCAGTTTCTTACATGTAAATAGCAAAGCAATCTCACTGGATTGCTCTCTTATTCCATGCTTCATTTATTATTAACAGAAGTACTGAGGTAGTGCCCAGAGTCCTCAGTCAGGATGGGAGACCCACTGGGTATACAAACATGTTGAAAGAAACAGGGTATAGCTACATTTCAAGCTGGGAGTGTGTAACAGAGACAACTGCCATCTTCTGTCTCTAGAGCACCCCCTCATGGCTAGAGGTGCCCCTGCAGTGCTCTGCCTCTCTTTTCCCCGTCATCAGGGCTTCTTAAACAAACTCCACACAATCCAAAGGAAATTAAACCTTCTCTATCTAGGATCCAATTGATTCAGTTCTCAGGCCTACTGGCTCTCCAAGCCCCAACCCCATCTTACTCTTTGCAGGCATAGCCACAGTTTCCTAGACTCCCCCATCCTGCAGCTTTCTGCTGCTTTTATACTGGAAACACCTGATTCCTCTGCAGTGGGACTCATTCAGTAATCAGGGTAGGGTTGGCTAGCCTCAGCCCTCTGGCCATAAAGGGTGAGCTACCCTGTAACAAGGTGTAATTCCCATCTTGAGGAGACATACCTGCGCTCATGCACTAAAAATAGAGTATAGCTGTGGAAGCAGGAGAGGCTAGCTGCCAGGATCACATCCCCATTCGAGACACTAGACATATAACTGGGTGGCCTGCCCCTTGTGTGGCCATGGCTATGCTCTATTTTTAGAGTGCTAGCTCAATGAGTGTTAGTGCGGGTATGTTTCCTTGAACTGGAAATTATCCCTTCATCTCAAAGCGTAGACATACCCACAGTCTCTACCCTGAAGAGTAAGGACCTGCCAATACAATGGACTCCTGCTGGTAGATCCACCGCTACCATCTCTTGCAATGTTATCACAAGCCTCATGATATTTGGTGCTTTTTTAAAAGCCCCAGCTCCTTGAGTCATGTGATTATGTGAGAATCTCAGCTTTCATTTAAAAATAAAAGTATCTAGCCCCCATGGTTACAGAGACAGGTTTGAAACAGTGCATCCTAAGGGCTGAAATACCAGAAGCCAAATAAAAAATAACCAACATATATATATATTTTTAAAAAAATCTCATGATGTTGAAGCCAATCTCATGATTTTGGGGCCTCATTCATGAGTTCTGAATGCTTGGAGTTGGAAACACCATGAAACTCATTGCTCTGTTGGGGTCTAATTCTGCTTAGTTTTTGTTATATCACTAATGAATTAGCCTTTTAACCCTTGCCAGTGAAATCTGATCCTGTGAAATTCACATACTAATAAATGGAGTCAAGCCAATGATTTGCACATGCCCAAAGCAGGAGAGAGCCCAAGGGCTCTTTGCAGCAACTCAGAATGTTGCCATAGCAACAGCAGCGTTACTTCTGAAAGAAGGAAATAGATTTTTGTTTTGTTTTTGTTCTGCATCTGTTCCAGCAAGACTTTCCTCAAAAAGTTGTTTAAGTTTAAAATGAGAATCCAATCAGCTCATCAGACAAGATGCACATGGAAAGTAAATTTCTTGCCAGCAAGCCTTAAATTCATGCTATCTGCTGCTGGGCAAGTGAGAAACTGTGTTTGTGAAAAGTGCAGTGGTGGCTCAATGTCTTGATATATAGAACAAAAACGAATCACTTGGAGCTGTCATTTACACTTCTATGGTACCTGGAGGTACTAGCACACAGCTGGCATTTCAGCTCCTGCACCTGTGTTCCATATTCTGCTGTGAAAGGTCATAATTTAGACATAGGGATTAGCAGCTATACAGTATAAGAGCCATGTGTAAAGAGAGAAGATGCCACATATATTGTGGAATCTTGATATTGAAACAAACACCAATTTTTTTATCTGTAGTAGTAATTATAGATGGGCACAAGTTTTTTGAATGAAAAAATGTTTCACCGAAAACTAGCTTTTTTTTCCAAACTCAAAATGTTATGAATGAATTTTCTGTAAAGCCCTTTGAGATTCTTGGATGGAAAGTGTCATTGTTATACCTGGTGCTTAAACTGCATGCAAATGTAAATCAGTAGGCTCTTATGAGATATTTACTTTCTTGGTATGGAATTCTATAATACTTTGCTTTGCACTTGAACCATTTGTCCTGGGAGGAGCAGTGAATGTGGAATAACTGTAATAGGGTAAAAGGGTTTGTGTAGTCTACAGATTTATTGAGTCTGGTTTTATTGGAAGTGAGATTTTTCCCAGCTTCATTCAAGAGAAATGTTTCAGAAATGTATATTGCTCTTGATCCAGCGGGAAAAGTTCACTTTTGAGTTATAAGCAGTCCACTCTCTAAAACATTATGTTGTAAAAGCATGCGAAGAACTGCTAAGTGCAGTGATGAGTAATCATATAAAATGTTACATCTTCCTAATAAGTTATATTACCTGTTTTAAAGTGACTCACAAAGGATTTATTGAAAAATGGGCTTTTATCTTTTTGTATGCTTTATGATGTAAAAGGAAGTGTCTCTTTTTTAAAAAAAGAGGGAGAAAGGACTCTCTTTTTTTACTGTAGAAAAACCAGGAATGTCAAGTCTTGTCCTCTCTGGTTTTGCTATAGGACTCCTTGAAGCTCTTGGATACATGGTCTCACTTCAACAAAGCAGATACTTTGTAGTTTGCCTTACGGATTACAGCTGTCAATAATTGTTCATATATTGAAATTTGGTCACTAATATAGCTGGGGCTTGATTCATTAAATGCTCAGAAAATTAGGACCAAAGCCTCAGTCTGGCATTGGAAGCTGACTGGGAGTTAGCGGAGGGATTTGATCATGAGCCTGATGTGCTCATGGCAGCCTAAGCCACGGAGAAGGCGGGCAGCTGAATTCTGTATCAGATATCACGTGTAAGTTGTTATTCTTCATGTCATCATAATTGTACATGTCAATGTCTGGACTGTTAGAGTGGCTTTATTTTTGTTCTATCTCTTCAGAACCTACATATGAGCTGTTATTTTGTACTCTTAGTAAATAGGGGAATACAAATCCTATGTGTTTCCAGACAAAAATGAAAATGGAATGAAGGAATCAACAGAGAACACCACACTTCTGAGCAGCTGTTGCCCCTTGCTCCGGCCAGTTGTCTGAGTTAAATAAACTGTTTTTCTGGTAGATAAAATAATCTGCACAATCCATAGGAGTGGTCAGCTGGACACCAGTTGATTCGCTTGAAAAACTAAGCTGTTTGGGTCACTTACAGGCTATGGGCCTAATATATCCCTAATGTTCATTGACTTCCTTGGAATTTATTCACAATGAGGAATTTCGCCCAGTGCATTTTTGATTGTTGAACATTCAGCATCTTTTATACTGAGCCAATGGACAACGACACAGTGAAAGCGAAGAACTTTACTATAAGGAACCATAATTATATTTCTGTATTGTGAAAGGATCAGGAAACACGTTATGCCTGATCAGTTACTGACAGTGATGTTAAAAACTCAGTAATAGACTCCTGTTGATCCCATGCTCCTTAGCAAATGTCTGAAGCCCATTTGTGGAATTCTGTAATGCAGACGTAAATCATTATTGAACCGCTGCTGCAGGCTAAAAACCAGAGCGGAAATTCATTCATCTTGGCTTTTAGGGACACAGTGAAGACAGCTGGAAATACACAGACTAGACAAACTGATTCTCTCTAATATTTTGAAAATGTTGTTAGTGCAATAAAGGATTTATTGGGTTTAAATCTTTTTTATTAGCACTGCCATATGATAGCAGCACAAACAAGTAACTAAAAGGCATGTTCTCCTCCCAGCATGGTGGTTGGTGGTGATAACAGGAAATATTGTTCAGCCATAAGACACTTCTTCATTTTCCCAATCACTAAGAGCATCTCTACGCTACAAAGTTAAGTTGATGTAAGACAGCTTATGTCAACCTAATCATGTAAGCGTACACACTACAGTGTTCCACCCGCCGCTGTAACTTGCCTACTACGCCGACCTAGTAAATCCATCTCAACAAGAGGCGTAAGGCTTAGGTGGACATAGTTCTGGTGACGCTGTATCTGTATAGACACTGCGTTACTTGTGTCACCTGTTGGCTGTCAGGGTGGCTGACAGACGGAGTCATGAAATTGACAAGAATGTCAATGCCATTGCTGGTAGGGTCCCTGTTTTGAAATTGAGCGGGGGTGGGGGAGGTTGTTTGTTCCAGCTGTGAGCTGTCAGCAGTGCTGACAGCTGGAACTTCGTGGCCTGGCACTGAGATCTCAGGCTGTGGACTCCCTGCAGAGTTCCCGGCTGCCGCCCGGTCTCAACTCCCTGCTTCACATGGAGCTCCCAAATCCCCCCCATGGGTAGTGGGGAACTGAGAGCCTGGGTGGTTGCCAGGCTGCAGAGGGAGCTCTGCAGGGAGCAGGGAGCCGAGAGCCCAGGTAGTAGCTGAGCCGAGAGCCTGGGCTCTCAGCCCGCACACTGCTCCTCTTAAGTCAGTGCAAGCCAGGAGCGATTATTCCCCTTGAGGCTCTGCTGTAGCACCGCCCCTTCTCCTCGAGTCCCCTCCCTTGCGCCTCCCATTCCGAGTCCCCACCCTTGCACTGCCCCTTCCCCCGAGGCCCCACCCTCACACCACCCCTTTCCCCCACCCCCGCATTGCCTCTTCCGCCAAGACTCCCCCCCGCTCGCTCCTCTCCATCCCCTTCACCCCCGTCGCTCACCTGCCTTATGGCCAGTAAGAAGTAGGAGGGCCATGGCCCCCAGACTCCATCTGTTCTTGTTCCCCTGGTGCAAGCGCTCCTGGTGAGGACTTGCACCACCAGCAGGAGAGTTGTGTGGACATGAGAAACCACGGTAATTACTGCGGTGGCTATAAGTTGACCTAACATACGTTGACTTAACTGTGTAATCTAAACATGGCCTAAATCTTTCAGAAAGAGGAACATGAGATTGAAGCTATCTTCTCCTCCCAAACACCAGGGATCTCTGCAGTGTACATAACTACTCCTAATGCCCATCAAGGGGAGAATAACTACTCCTAATGCCCATCAAGGGGAGAATTAGCCCCTAAGGCTGTATCATTACTTCCATTGCAAATAAACTCCTCCCTTCTCAGATGCTTGTAGCCCATCACTATGATTCAGCTATTAGTACTCCAGGTCTCTAGGCTAAAAGACTATAGAAGTAGTCATGGCTCTCTTGAAGTCAGTGGGAATCTTGCCATTAACATCAGTATAGCCAGGATTTCACCCTGTGGGTTTAAATACCATAGGAGATGTTGATCAGGGAATTTCACTATGTTATGGTGAAAGGTGCTAATGACTGCCATCAAGTGGGTCTTTGATCCAAAGACCGTCACAGACCTGGTTAAATCCCTTGGGTGTGCCAACTCCTCTCTTTCAGGCTCAGTGGAAGGACCAGTTAAACACCATTTACATAGTGAGATAGGTGGAAACCACAGAGGCTGCCACCCAGGGTGATGGGCTGCATGGTGAGGTCTGATCAGAGTTAAGCCGTGTGGGCCGAGCGCTTTGACTGCAAACACAAGGGCTAACAGTTTGGGTTGGCAGCGTGGGGGTGGTAGAGGCAGAATGAGTGACCCTGATAGGACGCAAAGAGAACTTTTTGAGTACAGAACTTGCGGGTGAGGCAGACTTGGGGATTCCTGAGCAAGGAAACTGCTGCTGTTTGTTTCTAATGTGTTCAGGGAAGCAGTACTTTTAGTACATTCTTTGTTTATAAACAAGATTGCACCAAAGAATGTACCTGATCTGTATCATCAGTTTCTCCTCCTAGCAACCCTGTAAGGGCCTGCATATTGGCTAATTGCTCAGGCCAAAGACTGAGGCAACAAGTGGATAGTCATCAGCGACATATGCTCCTCCCTTAAGTCATTATTGCAGAAAATGAGTAGACACTGGTAGAGTCAAAGGTTTTGTGCAAGCTTAGCACATCAAGAGCATTCCAACACTTACAACACAACTGTCCCTCTCCTAATTTAGACTGTTACCAGCCTGGCAGATGAAAACTCACCCGCCTCTTCAACCATTGACAATTAAAATAATTCCCACTTTTGTGCAATCTTTTAGGCTGCCCAATACACTAACATTTTAAACCCTTCCCCTCCTCCCCATTTTCAAAAATAGCCATTTTTAGTTGTTTCTAAGTTAAAGAACTGTAATAACCAAAACCCATTCTGCAAAAGTTACCAAGGATCACAAAAAGTTATATAAAAATATGAGGATGTGTTAGGAGCACTCAAAGCAAGGGTTTGCTGGCACTAAACACTTGACGGGACTTTTGAAGATGAGAAATAAGGTCCCCAAAACACAATCTAAGAAATCAATTCTGCAAGGACTTCCTGAAAGATAGTGGAGTGCCCTCAAATTTTATTGACTTCAGTGGGAGTTGTGAGTAAACAGTGTGTTGTCTGTCTTGTCTACAATTAGGTTTCTAAGGATTAGATTTTTATGGTAAATGTTGGTAAAAGTCAATTTCATCCCACACACACAACCCAAAGAAATTTTTTTTCCATTGATAACAATCGAAATGTACAGGTAGGCAAAGTAAGCAAACTGTTGCTTGAGAACTTATTAGAGTTTGATTTAAAGATATTTACACTCTATACTTTGACATGTGATGTTGAAAATTTGTTTAATGGTTATAAAGCTCTAACTTTTTGAATCTCTAGGTCTATTGTAATTAAATAATTATTGTCTCACCCATCTATTGACTAACATCCCACAACTGTGAACATTTAAATAAATAAAAATAGAGAAATATGCTTAAAAATAAACATTGATATTATCCATCAAAATTGTGACAAAATAACAGTTGAATTCTACCAAGCCATCTATGATACATCTGCTGCCTCTCAGGATCAGGCTGCAGAAGTACTTGACCCAAATCCAGCAGGAAACAAAATTCACAAACAGAACCACATTCCAAGCCCCATCCGGAAGATGTGATTTTTGTGTCCGTTGAAAGCTGTAAAATTTCTTCAGTCTTTGGTTAAATTACAGACACTTAATGGCAGTGGTGATGTTGCCACTGGGAGGTGACCCTGGTGACACTGGGTTGAACTTCCAGACTCTAGTGAGAACACATGAAATGGACTTGGAGAGCACTGGTTAATGATTGCGGATGAAGATCACTGAGGCTGAAATACTTCATGTCTGTTTTTGTTTTCTGTTCCTTTCTACCTACCGGAGTTTCTTCTAATATTATTATTTTATTGTTACTGGAGCTCTTAGGAGCCCCAGTCATGGCTTAGTGCCCCACTGTATAGAATATGAAGAGATTTACAGCTTGGAGCTCATATAAGTATCCTTTTTTACTGACTGGGAATCATCACGTGGCTCTGTGTTTGGGAACACTGGTTTATAAACAGAAATTATGTAGCCTTGCCCTCTATAACCTGGCCTAAATCCTCTTTGGCAAGATTGAAACCCTACACAAATATAGCAAATTTGACTAATGTACACACACAGTGACTTTTTAGGTTCCAATTCAGCACAGCATTTAAGCATATTCTCAAATCCAACCCTATTCAGCAAAGCACTGAAGCACATTCTTAATTTTAAGCATGTGCTTAAATCCCAATGAAGTCAATTGAAGTCAATGGGATTTAAACGTGCTTATATGTCCTGCTGAATCAGGGCCTCACAGAGTAAGTACAGAGACAGAAGAAGACGTAATATGTAAAAATGTGATAGATTGTAACAGCAGTAAAGCAACTACTAGCCTATACAGCCAACATTACCATTTAATTACTGCTACCCTTTGGGGGCCATCATCGTGGTACAAGTGTATTACCAGGCCTAACTTGAGGCATTCAAGATCTCGATAGGAGAGAACAAATAGCACGATCCCTTGCTGCCTGCAGCTTTACCTGTCAGCTAGGAAACCAGGATTTAAGCAGTTGGGAAGGCCTGGGAAAAGAAGTGTTTGTCTTGCAGTCATTTCTAAATGTGGCTTGGTTTGTGCTCAGTCAAATTCCCCCAGAGCATGGCCTGGGAAGATGCAAGCCCAATATTGAGAGTGCTTTCCCACTTCCCTCTACAGGATTCATTTATGGGAAATCAAGGGCCAGATCCTCAGCTGGTATAATTCGG
This sequence comes from Chelonia mydas, assembly GCF_015237465.2. NCBI lineage: Eukaryota > Metazoa > Chordata > Testudines > Cheloniidae > Chelonia > Chelonia mydas. Next base: position 29,344,450 of record NC_057851.1, on the reverse strand, counting down.
TGAGTTACCATTTATAGTGTAATACAGACTTATATCAGCTGAGGAGCTGGCTCTCATTCTAGAATAATGAATGAGTATAGATCGTAGGGTGGGTCAGATCTGGGGGTTCTTAATGTTGTCTGGATCTGGACCTTTTAGGGATTCATGTAAGGTATCAGGTAACACAAATCTTATCCAGCCAGTCAGTGCAGTGAGCAGAGAACAGGTATGATGTGTTCACTTTGCCCTACCAACCTGTGGAACTCCTTGTCAGAGGATGTTGCGAAGGCCAAGGCTATAACAGGGTTCAAAAAAGAACTAGATTAAATTTATGGAGGATAGGTCCATCAGTGGCTATTAGCCAGAATGGGCAGGGATGGTGTCCCTAGGCTTTATTTTCCAGAAGCTGGGAATAGGCGACAGGGGATGGATCACTTGATGATTACCTGTTCTGTTCATTCCCTCTGGGGCACCAGGCATTGGCCACTGTCGGAAGACAGGCTACTGGGCTAGATGGACCTTTGGTCTGACCCAGTATGGCCGATCTTAAGTTCTTATGTTTTTATGTAGGTGGCTGCATTCTGGGTCAGTCAGAACTTCAGGGTGGCTTCTGCTAGGTGCTCAGGTAAAGCCTGTTCTAACAGTCTAGCTGAGAGTTTACAAAGGTGTGGAGGATCAAGGATAAATACAAATCAGTGTGGGAGGGTGCATTTTCTTTTGGAAGGGGAAAGAACTCTGATCTGGTGACTGATGTGGCCTGCGAACTTTGTAATTGTGCGGCATCTCATAAGACTCTCTAGATAATGGGGGTTAACCAAAACCAATCATTATTATCTTGCATGGCCCGAGACAGCTTGTCAGAATTAAACTGGATCTGTTGTTCTTACCCTTAGCCAGGCAGGGTGCAGGGACATGGCTACACCAGTGTACACTACTGAGAAGGGGAGTGAAGGGAGCTACTGTGAAAACACAGCACTTTATTTTTACACCATTTATGATGCAAGCACAGGCTTCTATCCATTTTAATTCAACTGTTTCTTCTCCACCAGGTGGCAGTATTACCAAACACACCATTAGGTTCTAGAGTTCATTGCACTCCTTGCATGTAATGCCTTACTAGAGCTACCAGTTAGAGTATTGCTGTTTCTTTTACAGCATGTTCATATTGCACACAACTGCACACTGAGCTACTTTGTTCTACCGGAGTGTCTCTCACTGTGCTCCCCCAATGCCCAAGAAGTACTCTACCAGGACATATCAAATGAATGCAGCACCAGACCCTGCCAGAACAACAGATGCAAAACCTGCAACCATATCTCCACTGATACAATGATCAATGCCCCCACAACACCCCTTTCAAGATCCCTGGGTCCTAGATGTAAGCAGGGTCTGAATGAGCTCTCTCCTGACATCTAGTGATGAGCTGGGGGAAAAGACTTCAGAAACAGACCTGTTTACACAGACATGCCCACTCTGCCTAGATATGCAGCATGATGAAGCTGCTTTTCCAAAATGATCACTTTAGGCTGGTGTTGGGTTACAAATCACTGTAGCTGATCGTCGGAGCCCTGGGCGCTTGGGACCCCTGCAACGAGCGTGTGCTGCGGGATCGGTAGACGCTACGCACGGCTCATGCAGCGCCTCATGGTCTCGGACACCATCCGATGGTCCTGGGACATCTACATCGAGCACATCACCGGCCACCGACAGTACCAGGAGGAGTGAGCCGGTAAGACATTGTGCATCCACTGTGGGAAAGGGACTGAGAGGCTTTCCCCATTGGACCGTATGAACTGGAACCATAAACCCACTGAACATTAAATCCCACCAAATGAGGGTAGACCCATCCCCACCATCGTATCCGCTCACTATACTCCGTACCTGAACATAGCCGTTATATGGATAACTTACCCCCATATCTCAATGTCTGTACTCTGACCGGTTAAACTTTTACCCCCAGTCGGGGAGATTGCAGTAATCCTTACTCCACCAGCTCCTAAACCGAATTTCGCACCCCTTGATAATCTGTACCTTATTCCCTGACAACCAGAAACTTCTATGCTTGAACTCTGTACCGTTTTTTATTTCAACATTATCTTAATAAAATTATTAAATTGAGTGCAGGGGTAATGGCATGTTGTTATCCTTATTGTACGAGTGAAAGGGCAGCAGAACGGTACTTAATCTGCCCTGATTGAGGTCACCCTAAATTGAACCTCACTTGCTAAGCAGGGGGAAGGGATGCCAAATCCCAGTGAGTATGTGATGTTTGTAGCTGGTGGTGGGGATGCTGCTAAAAGAGTTCTAGATGTTATTTGACCTTTTCCTTTCTAGTGTGTATAGGCAGAGTAATTAGATTCAACTGAAAGCCATCGCTGATAAACAGGTTTTGGGATTATGCCTTTGACTTGGTGTTGTGGTGAAAGGAAAGACAATGCAGAGGTTGTTCTGATAGTGAGATTCTTTGCTACCCAGCGAACTCACTAAGAGCTGTAATCACTAAAGACCAGGGTGAAGGGGTGGAAACTTAGAACCCGGCATTGCGGAAGTGGCAGTGAGCATTCAGTGGCGGCAGCATGCAGTCGGCGGTGGCACAGAAAAGCAGCAGCAGCAGCAAAGTGGCAGCAGCAAACATCCAGTTGCAGAGGTGCCCAGTGAGCACAGAGACATTGCTTGATGCTCCCTCCCCCTTTTCTGGGGTGGTGGTGAACCCCTGCAAACACATCTCTGAACTTCACTACCCACGGACCGCCAACTGTGAGTGGGGTGCAGCAGAGGGAGCGATGTGCTAGAGGGACATTCATTTGTTGGACTTTCCCACTCCAAGGTGGGAAACTGAGGCAAAGGACACTGCCTCACATACAGTGGGGTTAGGGTTTTGCTTATGGTTGTATGCTTTTGAATGTGTTTGGAATGTTTTCCCAAACTAATGCTTGGTTCCCTTTCCCTTTTATTAAGCCTTCTCTTTTGTTACTCATAGACTCAATGCTTGGGAGAGGGGAAGTATTGCCTCTTAGCCATGCCCAGGGCTGGTGTTTAGTTTTCCCAGATTACTGAGTTGGGGGTCGAGCTGGTTCTGTTTTGTATTGTTAAGAGGAGCCCCTAAATATTGAACCTGCCCCTTGTTGCTGCTGACTCCACCTGACAGAAGGGCTACTTACACTATCACAATGTGTGGTGTACCTCATCCAGTGCACTGAATGCCCCGATAAGAACTATGTGTGTGAAACCAGACAATCACTATGCTCTTGAATGAACTCACACAGAAAAACGATAAAAGACAAAAATACCAACCTGTGGGTAAGCTCTTTTCACAGAGCAATGATTGTTCCATATCTGACCACTCGGTCTCCATCCTTGAAACCTGCACAACACCTCCAAAAGACGAGCCTGGGAGCTTAAATTCATAACTCTGCTAGACACTAAAACTCACGACTTAATAAAAACCCTGCATTTATGGCTTGTTACAACAATCTGTTACCCACTAACCTCCCATATGACTGCAAAGGTGTTTTTGTCCAGTGACTGCAGAGGTCCTATGACTGCAGTGGTGGCCACTTTCACCTTGAATGGTCCCTTACACTATGTGTTAACTACCTATGCTAAACAATCAGTTCCACCTTGTATTAGCTGTGAAACTCTGTGGGCTACGCTTGAAATGCTACAGCTGCACCGTGGCTGAAGCACTTCTGTGTAGACACTACCTATGCCCAGGGAAGGGGTCCCCCTGGCGCTGTAGGTAATCGACTTCCCTGAGAGTCAGTAGGTAGGTTAACAGAAGAATTCTTTTGTCAACCTAGCACTGTCTACACTGGGGGTTAGGTTGGCTTAACTACGCCACTCAGGGTTGTGGATTTTACACGCCCCGGAGTAACGTAGTTAAATTGACAATTTTCTAGTGGAAGCCGGGCCTCAGTACCTTTCCCAGATCTGAAGAAGAGCTCTGTGTGGCTTGAGAGCTTGTCTCTCTCACCAACAGAAGTTGGTCCAATAAAAAATATTACCTCACCCACCTTGTCTCTCTAACAAATGGGAAAACAGGGAAGCTTACATCTATGAGTACAAAGAGCAGCTGGGAAATACCAATGACTGATAGGGAAGCTAAAGGTATCAGTGAAAAAACCATCTATGTCTAGTACGGTTAAGGACAATAAGAAAAAATTCTTTACATAGATCAGGAACAAACAAACAAATCCTAGCAATGGTACTGGGCCAGTACTAAGAGAGGATAGTAGAATGGTCAGCCATGATGCAGAAAAGGCAAAAGTATTCAATAAGCATTTCTTTGTTCTGTATTTGGAAAGACATAGTATAATGTATTCAGATCTGACAATGAAATAGCTCCCATTCCATCAGTAACTAGGGAGGATGTTAAATAGCAACTACCTGTATTAAAACAAACCTTTTAAAATCAGCAGAAGTGGATAACTTGCACCCAGGAGTGTTAAAAGAATTAGCTGAGAAGCTCTGAAGCATGAATGCTATTTTAAACAAATCTTGGAAACCTGGAGACGTTCCAGAGGAATGGAACAAAGCTAATGTCTATAAAGGGTAAATGTCAGCAGCTAATATGGCTTCAAATGCAGTTTAGCCAATGCCTTAAATCTTTCATTCATGTTACGCTAACTTGATTCAGCTAACACAACAGAAACTCAGAACCCTTTTGCCCATCCAGGCAGGACTGTAGGGACATGGTGTGGGACTTAGGAGACCTGGTTTCTATTCCTAACTCTGACTTAGTCTGTGGCCTTGGGAAAGTTATTGATCTCTGTCTCAGTTTCCCCCATGGAAATAATGGTATTTGACCTCCTTTGTAAAGTGCTTTGAAATCAGTGCAGATTATTGAAATAAGATCAGGAGAGGGTGGGTTTTATTCACTAGCCTTTTGCCAGTGCTGCACCCCAGCTGCCTGAACTAGCTGGGACCATTTTAATCTTAACCTGCCTCTTCTGATCCTGAAAGGTAATGGGATTCCTGAATTACTGCCCTGGTGAATCTGAGCAAAATAGCAATACTGCTTTTTCTCCTCCTAAAGAACGACAACAAGTTTGTCAGCATCAGCCTTGTCTCCTCTTTGTGCTCAGTGCAAGAGCTCTGCACGACTGGGCATGGCCCTTACTAAAAACCCTACAAACCCCTACTCAATAATTTGCACTGTGTAAAAGTCAGCCAAACCCCGGCATGCATGGTGCCTGATCAGGATCTAAAGCCAGAGAGCCCCCTCTGGTGACTGTACGTGGCAAAACTGTTTTAAAAGAGAGGTTACTATCAGAGAAGTGATTGTAGATATGACACTTCCTGGATGTGGTCGAGTTATAGCTGCTGACTTTATTGACAGAAATAAGATTTCACTGCTCTTCACTCCTCTCGGCTGATTCTCCAGGGCTCAGAGAGGAAGAGCTGGATTCTATTCCAATGTGTGCATCATCAGGGGAATTACTCAAGGGCCTAGTCCAAAGCCCACAGAAGTCAATGGGAGTCTTCCCACTGACCCCCAATTTCCAACTGCAGGGCCAAACGCTGCCATCGGTTACACCCATGCATCTGCATTGCACACCGCTGCAACTGAGGGAAGAACCCAAAGACAATGCGACTACGAGGGCTGATCTTGGCCAGCAACATCCTAATTACTGGTGTTGGTGAGCAAGCTAGAAAGCACTGAAGCAGGAATCTAAAAGATAAACGGAAGGCTTGATTCTAACTGCCCCTATGTAGGAGCCCTTTCCTTCTCCATCCCCCGCCTGGTGCACTTGCTCAGGAAAAGGCCAGAATCCTGTTTTTGCACTCCTTGTGCACAAGGTGCAAGGAGTGATAGCACGGATTGGCATTATGCATACTAGAAACACCAGGGACAAGACCCTGCCATGCCCTCCCCCTCTCCTACTAGCTGGTGTTGTAAGGATGTTACGAGATGAAAAACAGGGGAAGGAGCTAAGCACATTTTCCCCCAGTACCACAGAAGACATCCTGACAATCTGCTTCTTGCCACTGCTGCTGATGGCTGGACCTCTGCACCCTCTTCCAACCAGGGCTGTGGGCTTTAAAAACAATGATCTGAGCTTGAATGTACATTTAGAAAAGCCAGCTTTTTCCTTGGAATAATGAGCAATTTGACCTGGAAGTAACAGACACAAACATGCAACGACATTTATAATTTCACACACAGAACCCCAGAATACCTGTGTAGAGCTACCCCAGGAAATTGCCAGTTGTAAATAAGGTGCACTGGAGATATTTGATCAGTGTTTCTGCTCAGCTTGCCTGGTCTCCTGAGAGAGTGCACAATATATGATCATTATGACCAGTTCCTTTCATCTGCTTACTCATATGCTGTCGAGTTGTTTGGATAATGAGACTTCTGATTCCAACCCTTGACAGGAAGGAGGGGAGTGAGGGAGTGCTAGATTTGTGTGTGTTCATGTTATGGTATCTACGTGACTGGGTAAACATGCGTTCAATTACACTGTGAGGGATCAAACTGAGGTATGCTAATAAGGGTGCTAGGATTATAAAACCTAAACACCAAAGATTCTCTGGCCTCCGTCTCCCCCTTCTCCCTTGCATTGTGCTGTTTTGAACTCAAAGCTTCTGCTCATTAGCCTTGTTCTGCATTGGATTCTACTGAGCCCAGCTGAGAGCAGATGATTGAAGAGAGGGGAGTTCTGATAATTTTTGATCATAGCCTCAGGAAATGTTGAACCCTGGAAGACTTTCTTGTCAAGCAAGTTGCTTATGGCATGCAAAGAGCAAATGCCTTGTACTAGGGTTGATGTGGCCAATAGGGGAGAGGAAGGATACAAAGAGAAAGGGCCAATTGAACCAAGCTATTGTTTTCTTTCAAATTCATATGACAACACTGCAGGGGCAGAAATAGATAGTTGGAATCATTACGGAGGAAAAATCAGATCTGTTAGAAAGGAGGAATGGACAACTGAGGTGAGAGCAACCGTTGCAGAAGATCATGTAGGTGATACACTGCATTCAAGTATTACAGCAAATTAAAGGCCACCTAAAAACTTCACCATGACCACTGTTTCACCCTACAACCACTCAGAATATCACAGCAACTCCACTGCGTGGCTCCACTAATTAGGTGGGTGGCCCTTCATTCTATTGTGTGCAGCCGCCCAGGCGCGCACCTTAGAGGGAACTATCCATGGACCACCTGAGTGGAGCTCGTGGACCACTGGTGGTCCACGGACCACAGTTTGAGAACCTCTGCTCTAGAGGACAATTGAACATATACACAAAGAATGAATATGACTTTCACTATTAAGCCCCTGGAAAATAGATGCCTGAAGCATACTCACAATGTGCATGTGAAGCTTATCATAGCATCTAAGTTACCTTCAGCCAGAATTTTGATTTTCATGCCTGTGATATTGGTTCAAATAATGTTGCAAAAGCCAAGGATGCTGCATGCAGGGCACGACTGGACTAGTTTCCTGAACAGGATGTATTGTAACTTTTCAGCTTTGGGTCATCCATGCTCTGCAACTAGCTTTACACCCAGAATGTAGACTTTGTAGTGAGAGAGGTTTCGCAGACCCTAATATAAATATAACTGCTTTTATATTTTTGTCAATAAATTCGGTTTAGGTCTCATCTAACCTTCCCCTACAGATGCAAACAGGACTCTGCCAGGGCAGAAGAATACCATGACACTGACTAGAAATAGAAGTGAAAGTGAACTGCACTGACGAGAATTGGCTTTTATTATTCTTTCGATTGCGTTATTCTAAGATGTTAGTACAGACATAAACAACATTAGTATTGACAGTGTGCGTCAACACAGATAGCCACAAATATGCCAATGACACAAAGCTTTATGGATCGTTTTCATCCAGGATAGACAGCTCTGACTAATGCATATGCCTGTGCATAAAGGAGCCTGGACCTGGAAGAATATTAGCTACCTCAGTCTGGACTCGAAAGACAGGCGTTATTCTAAATTGGAAGAGCAAACCACAGCAGTGATGATCTTCTATGAAGCAAGTACATTGTGTGTCTGCTGATTGCCTTTTATTCTTTGATTTTTTCATGTGAATCTGTGTGACACTAAAAATAGTTTCCTTTTTTTTTTTAAACCAAAATGTAATTAAAACATTATTTTGCCATTTTTTTTGGTGCTTTTTATTTTCTGGGGCTGTCATGGGGCAGGAATGGCCACAGCTGGCAGAAACTGAACACCCTCTGTGGGAGCTCTTGGGCCTGTTGGCAACTGCTAAGTGAGTGGCTGGACAGTGGTGAGAATGAGTCATAGATATTTAGGTCAGAGGGGACCATTGTGGTTATCTAGTCTGGATAACATAAAACCTCACACAGTACTTTCTGCGTCAAACTCGTAACATCTGCTTGAGCTAGAGCATACCTTGTAGAAAGAGATCCAGTCTTGATTTAAAGACTTCAGGTGATGGAGAATCCACCATGTCTCTCGGTAAATTGTTCCAATGGTCAGTTGCCCCGGCTATTAAAAATTTGAACCTTATTTCCAGTTTGAATTTGTCTAGCTTCAATTTCCAACCATTTGATCTCATTAGGCCTGTTTCTGTTACATTCAAAAGCCATCTACGATCAGAAATCTCTTCCTCATGTAGGGCTGGGTTGTGACCAAGTCAGAGAATCATAGAATATCAGGGTTGGAAGGGACCTCAGGAGGTCATCTAGTCCATCCCCCTGCTCAAAGCAGGACCAATCCCCCATTTTTTTTTATTTTTTTTTTGCCCCAGATCCCTAAATGGCCCCCTCAAGGACTGAACTCATAACCCTGGGTTTAGCAGACCAATGCTCAAACCACTGAGCTATCCCTCTCCAAGGTTAAGTCACCTCTTAACCAGCTCTTGGATGAGCTGGAGAGCAGCAGCTGCTGGCCGGGCACCTACTCTGAAGGCAGCACCGCTGTCAGCAGCAGCACAGAAGTAAGGGCAGCACTACAGCAGCCAGATCTCCCAGTCCATGAATTTAATAGGGCCCTATCCATGGAACAAAAAGGAGGGAGAGAGCTGGGACTCATATGATGGGGAAATGAAGCTGAAATGGTTTGGGGACTGTTGAAAGGAGATGAAGCCATCAAAAAGGAGATGCTGGGGGTGGAGGGAGCAGAATACTGGGAGCGTTGTATAAGGAATGCTAGAGTTGGAGGAAGCATGGAGCTAGTAAGTCAAGAGACGGCTAGTGACATTTTTCAGGCAAAAATGGCCCAATAGCACATGAGGCCAGCAAACCATTATGGTGACAGGAGGAGGAAGTGGGAGTGGGGATGAGGCCCATACATCACCACACCAACTGGGAAAGACTGCTGTCAACCCAGTGGAGGAGAAGCTGGTACCCCAAGGCACAATCAGGCTGTGAGCTACACTTCCAACAGGATGCCTAGAGTCCTTACATCAAGCTTAACTGGTCAGTTTGCAAATACCATGTAGCTTCTGATTTATTCACTGCCTCCAAAAGAAGGGAGGGAGGAGAGAACAATGAGCTCTGCCTTTTAACTGCCTGAATCAACTACGAGACATTCCAGCTCCACCAGTCTCACTGGCCACCAGAGGATGCAGGGTAACGGGCGCCTTTGGATTTGACCCAAAGGGCTCTGTTGGATCCAATTCTTATTGTGCACTCACTAAATAACAGTCAACCAAAACAAATTATGTTATGGAGAGAAAAATCATCAGGTTTTAAAGTGTCTTCAGGCCATAATTCACTTATTACTCTGTTAACAGTCTGTATTTTAAATCACATGACTATTTAACTTTTATTTAAGAACTTTAGTTTGCTACCATAAAGGGCCTGATCCCACACCAGTAAAATTCGCATTGCCTTCAGAATGGGATCAGTCCTGAACTACCCGTTGTCCAAATTCCCAATTTACCTGAGCAGCTCCACGGACTGCAGCAGAGTGAAACTACATTCACAGTGAGTAACAGGGATAAAAACTTGACACTATGCCATCAGAAAGGGCTCTGAACTAACAATTTTAGCTGGCTGTTAAGGAAGCTAAATAGGTGGAAGCCATGTTTAAACAAACAAAACAACACAACAAAAAAACAAAACAAAAGAAACCCACTCCACCTCCCGCAGTGTTTGTAAGGGTCTGTTTGCTGACAAAAGATTATTTCAGTAGCTGTTCATTAACTACTGAGAGTCTCACACTTTGTCTTCAGGTAATCAGGTTATAGAATTGCTAATGAGAAAGGATTTGATTTAATGTATTAATGGGCCACACTTCTAAACACAGTATCAACCTCAAATCTAGTTAATATAGAATGTTTTCTTCTGGCTTAGATTTCTCAGCTGAGGTTTATTAAAACAAATCATTGCTAATTTAAACAATATGACTGCACTCCTGCCGAAACAGTCACTACAGAGGCCTTGTAATTTATTTTGTATGGAGTTCTGACTTAGGTAAGAAACATTGCAGTGAAAGTCAGACAGATCTCCATCTCTCAGCAATTACTAATGAAAATGGGGAGCCAAATCCTGGAGTCCCTACACATGCAAAATTCTCATTAAAATCAATGAAAGTTTTGCCTGCATAAGGCCTGAAGGTGTGGAATGATTCCCATGCGGTGTGAGGCACTCTCAACTACAACAGAAGTTGATAGGAATTGAGGATGCTCAGCACCTTTAGGGTCCAGTTCTAAGTGAGATTTGCAGGATTTGGCCTGTGATGGGTGGGGTCACAGAAACCCCCTTGGGACTGCCATCTAATGTGCTGAGACTACCTCTGGGCCCATTTTCCATGCCAGCTTGGGACCTCAGAACCCTGTCTTGTTGAGCCAGACACACTAGCCTGCTGCAAATGTTATACCAATAAAATAAAAACCAGCAGGATCTTATTGAAGGGGAAAAGGCAAAATGCCACATTTATTGTGAATACAGAAATAATCAATTAGTTATAGCTATAACATTCCATTCAATTTCATATTTATTCACACATTCATTCACACACACACACAGGTTCTGCAAGGTTGTTATCATAGTTACCAGCCTTAGAGTTGCTCATGCTAAGCCACTGGCCAGGTGGCCTGGACATGAGGAGGGAGCAGGGCCTTGTCAGATGCACATCTGATGCTCCTGGAAGTTGGTTTGCAGAATCAGACCCCAAAGTTCTCACTTTCCAGAGTCCATTTTTATAGGAATTTCTTCCTATGCCAGTCTATGGGAATTGCTTCATCATGCTGTTGCTGAATCAATCAGCAGATGGCACATTCCTGACAGCTCCGTGCTGCCAGATGTTATCTTGTTCTTTGGTTCTCCCATTCTTGAGGCTGTTGGATGGATTCCAGTCTGCCCTCTGGAGGTCCTCTGGTTATTTCCACTTAACACCTTCTTCAGCCGATGGACACTGGATTCTTAGGCTGGCACCTCCCTGATCATTCAGTTATTATCCACACCAAGCATCCATCCACATACACCCTCTATCTCTCTTTTAATCACAATTGTTAACAAAGCAAGATGAATACAACAAAAGGGCGGGGAGTCTCTGGATGCTGTTTCTGTTGTTACAGAGCATTGCTTTGAGTCTCTCTCTGTGTGAGTAGTTGTTGTTACAAAGAATTGCTTTGAGAACAGACTCTGTCTTAGAATGTACTAACACAATTAGCAGCTTGCAAGTTTCACACATAGAGGGAGAGAAACAGTACCAAAAACCAAGAGACCTCTTAATTAGTAATACCGTGGAATTTAAACTGTGGGAATCAAACTCATTTGTGATTTTAATACAGAACTTCTTTAATATGATCCAACATAATCACAAACCCAGGTCTGAACCATGTCCCCCAAAGCTGCAGGCTTTAACTGAAAACCACTTAGCAGGTACTCCTGTCTCCAGCACCCAGATACCCAGTTCCCAATGGGTTCCAAACCCCAAATAAATCCGTTTTACTCTGTATAAAGCTTATACAGGATAAACTCATAATTGTTTGCCCTCTATAATGCTGATAGAGAGATATGCACAGCTGTTTGCTCCCCCAGGTGTTAATTACTTACTCTGGTTCAATTAATAAGCAAAAGTGATTTTATTAAGTATAAAAAGTAGGATTTAAGTGGTTCCAAGTAATAACAGAACGAAGTAAGTTACCAAGCAAAATTAAACAAAACTTGCAAGTCTAAGCCTAATACAGTAGGAAACTGAATACAGATGAAATCTCACCCTCAGAAATGTTCCAATAAGCTTCTTTGATAGACTGGACTCCTTCCTAGTCTGGGTCCAGCAATCACTCACACTCCCGTAGTTACTGTCCTTTGTTCCAGTTTCTTTCAGGCATCTCTTGGGGGTGGAGAGGCTATCTCTTAAGCCAGCTGAAGACAAAATGGAGGAGCTTCCAGGGCCTTTTATATTCTCTCTCTTGTGGGCGGAAACCCTTTTGTTCTTCTGTGCAAAGTCACAGCAACAAGATGGAGTTTGTAGCCACCTGGGCAAGTCACATGTCTATGAATGAATCAGCTTTTGCAGGCTAACACCATTGTTTACATGTTAGTTTGAATGTTCCCAGGAAGGCTCAAATGTGGATTGGTGTCTCCCAAAGTCCATTGTCAGTTAAGTGTTTCCTGACTGGGCACTTACTGAGATAGTCCTTTCTCAAGAAGCTGACCAAATGCTTCACTAAAGCTACTTAGAATCAAACACATTGAGATACAAGTACATAGCCAATATTCATAACTTCAAATACAAAAATGAAACACACATACAGACAGCATAATCATAACCAGAAAACTACAACCTTTCCATAGACACCCCACTTGACCTCTTCTGTACAAAACCTGGTGCAGCCATAGGACTCTGGTTGCAACAATGATCTATACGGTCACAGTTCATGTCAATAACATCACATGGCCTATGGTGAATAACATATACATCCGCTTCAGTACATGAATGACATTTGTGTAGTAAACGCCAGGAGCTGGGAGTCCTGGTGCCACAGGTGAAGAATACAGATCACACTATCATCACTCCGAGAGCTAGAACCATGCTGGAGAGGACCCTGAAGGATGCCATCCGCTGCCAATACATGGAAAACCTGAGACAGAAGCCGGACCAGGGCAAGGTGTTCGAGGTGCCATGCAAGTGGGACGCCAGCAACCGCTTCCTCCCCGGGGCCAGCTTCACCCGATTTGCCGACTGGAGGTTCATCCACAGGGCCCGGCTCAACTGCGTCCCACTGAATGGAGCCACGGGAATTGGGACAAGTGATGCAGGAAGTGCAGCTATGCCAACGAGACGCTACCCCACGTCCTGTGTAGCTGCAAGCCCCATTCAAGAGCTTGGCAGCTTTGACACAAAGCCATCGCCTGGCCAGAGCCATCCCGCCACCTGTAGAGAAGGTTCCCGTAAATTCCACCATCCCCAGAACCGACAGCCAACTGCAACCGGACATCATCATCACCAACGAGGACTGGAAGAAGATCATCATGGTGGACATCACAGTGCCGTTCGAGAAGAGGACCCCAGCCTTCCATGATGCCCGAGCTCGAAAGGTGGAGAAATATGCCCCTCTGGCCGAAACCTTGAGAGCTAAGTGTTACCAGGTCCAGACACATGCACTGATCATTGGAGCCTTAGGAGCATGGGACCCCAGTAACGAGCAAGTGCTGAGAGAATGCAGAATCGGTCAATGCTACACTCGGCTGATGCGGCAACTCATGGTGTCTGACGCCATCAGGTGGTTGAGGGACATCTACATAGAACACATCACCGGACATCGGCAATACCAGGAGGGATGAGCTGGAGTTCTGATGAGAAGAACAGTCAGGAAAGTAACTGAAATACTTTCCTCATGGATTGTATTTTTTAAATGAACAACCTACCTAATTCTCAATTACTGAGGGACAATCTCCACTCATTGATGTATTTTGCTTTCCACAACCAAATCTCTGTACAACTTTTCATGAGTGATGTATCCGAGTATTCGGATTCTAATATCTAAACTGTATTGTTAAATATATTCACCTAAATTTGAGTTATGGCTGATTATGTACTCTATGTATCATATGACTTTTAAAAACTAACTTTATATTTGTGGATAATCTTAGTAATATACACAGATGTACAGACACTCATTTCCCAACCGATGTATTATATAATTTTTTCAACATTAGCTTTAATAAAATGTTTAATTATGTTGAGGCACTTATCGGTTTATGCAAGCTGGGGGTATGTATGCAAATCTCCTTTCCTGAATCAAGCAAAAAAGAAACTGAAACAAATGCCAGTCATCAGCTAGTGATAAATCATCTGAGGATCAGACTGAAAAACAGCAGCCACACCTAATTTAACTATTTGACTTGTTAACTGTAAATATACATATGCAACCAATGACCCCATTCATTCAGCCGTGAATTTGCAGTAAAACAGAGAAAAAAACAAATCTGTCAGATTTGCTCTCATCTGTGTCTCCCACCCAGCAAGAACTGCTTTCTCAAACTGCTTGCCCTCTGAATGAGAGCCATTGTCCAATACCTCAACATAGGTAGGTTCAGAACAAAACTGACACCTGTTATTAACTAAAACACAATAGATGAATTGTAAGTAAAGGTTCATTTGCCAGGTCATAAGTTAAGAACATGCCTTTTTTCCCTAGTAAAGATAAGGCATCTTGCAGCAGGAAGAGAGACTTTGAAGCTCACAAAGTCCAGGATTACTGAGTCACCTTTGTCTTAGGGTAGGTCTACACTAGGGGCTTGTCTACACTGACATTTTATAGCACTCTAACTTGCTGGCTCAGGAGTGTGAAAAATCACCCCCCCTGAATGCAGCAACTTTGAGAGCTTTAAAGTGATAGTGTGGGCACGCTCGGAGCTATTCCCCTCGTGGAGGTGGATTACCAGGAGCGCTGGGAGAGCTCTCTCCCAGCACTCGCGCGTGACCACACTCACACTTCAAAGCGCTGCCACGGGAGCACTCCCATGGCAGCACGTTGAAGTTTCCAGTGTAGATGTAGCCTAAAAACTTGCATCAGCGCAGCAGCAGCTGTTGGTGCTTCTGGTAAAGATGCTCTATGCCGACAGGAGAGTGCTCTCCCGTCGGCTTAATAACTCCGTCTCTGTGAGAGGCGATATCTATGTTGGTGGGAGAAGCTCTCCCGTGGACATAGCACTGTCTATAGGGGGGGTTAAGGTCGGTATAACTACATCACGCAGGGGCGTGGATTTTTCACATCCCCAGGGCGACGTAGTTATATAGAAGTGTGTAGTGTAGACCTGGCCTTAGAGACCTACAGAAGTAATGGAGAATTTCAGCCATTTCTTTCTTAAGTAAGGGCTTGTCTACATGGGAAAATGTGCTGAAATAGTTAAACTGCTCTAGTTATATTGGTATAACTCCCTGTGTAGATACTCTTATTCTACAAGAAGTTTTTTTTTTTTCTCATAAGCTAAACTGGAAAAAGAAACTCTTCTTGCAGAAAGTGTGTCCACATGGGGAGTGCTAACAGTGTAACTAGAGCAGTTTAACTATACTGATAAAACTCCCTATGTAGAGCAACCCTACATTTTCTAAGACCTTTTTTCTTGCAGAGATAGTGAGACAATGTAGGGCCTGATCACGTGCCATTGACTTTAAAGTATAGCAAACTGATTGCTGAACTACTATCACTACAATTAAACCATTTATTATCCTCACAGCTGCCAGGGCTGGCCTCCAGGACTCGTTAAAACCCCTCGGCTTGAGCCCCTGGATGTTTGGGAGGAGGGCAGACCACTTTGGTTGCAGCAGAGACTGATGATTCCTGAGCTATTGTTAGTGGTGCTAGGTCTACTGCAAGCTCCTTCCTAGAAGATGGTGGGGTGGATTGGAGCTTCTGTGCATTACGGAGGGGGCAGTAGATAGTATTATGGGGAGGGGCTGTACATTTATGCTAGTTCCTAGTGTGATAACGTTACTTGTTTGGAGATTTCTGGAATCACTGGGGTTGGGGACAGGGAAGAGCTAAAAACACAGAAATATCTGACGTCAGTTAAAACTCAAATCATGCAGTTGGAGAGGGGTGGAAAGGGAGGACTCTTCTGTTTCTCCCCAAATCTAGTGGGACCTGTTTAAGTACCAAGATGCCCTGCTTACTGTCTAGTGACACCATTAATCTTTTTTAGAGTTGTGACAAGCAAGTCATCAGCCTGAACTTTCTCAGTCTGCAGACCACTATGTAAGGGAGAGACCCCCTCTCCATTGATCCACCCAGGGCCATCCCTAGCTATTCTGGGGCCCAACACAGCGTGTCCCCCACGCAGAGGAGGGTGTGGGGCCCCAGGCCTCCATGGGGGTGGGGCGGGGCTGGCTTAGGGGACAGGAGGGAACCACCTCCCAGCACTCACCGGTGGCACGGCTGGGGCCGGGCCCCTGCACTTCCAGCCGCTGGTGAGTGCAGGTCCAGCCTTTCTACACTCCTCGGGGGAGTGGGGGCAGGGCTAGGGTGAAGCAGGGGCGGGAAGGGGCGGGGTGGGGGTGAAGCAGGGCAGGGGCTTTGGGGAAGGGGTGGAGTGGGGGCAAGGCTGGGATGGAGCAGGGGTGGGAAGAGGCGGAGCAGGGGCGGAGGCCATGGGGAAGAAGTGGACCAGGGGTGGGAAGGAGTGGGGTGGGAGCGGAGCAGGGCAGGGGCTTTGGGGAAGGGGTGGAGTGGGGGTGGAGCAGGGGTGCGAAGAGGCGGGGCTGGGGCGGAGGCCACGGGGAAGAGGAGGAGCAGGGGCTGGAGCAGCATGCAGCTGCACAGGGCACCAGGAAATTTGGTGCCCCAAATTTCCTGGTGCTCTACCCAGCTGCGTACCTTGCGTATGGGTAAGGACGGCCCTGGATCCACCTGTATGGGCAGTCCCCTTTGCTTGTTTCTTAAAACATTTGTCTCATTTACCAAGGTGTTCTTTGGCCCACAGACCTTAGTCTGAGAATCATTCTCTTTAAAGCAGTGCTACGTCCCATATTAGCAAAGAAATTGTGTTCAGAGGTCAGTGGTCGTGGGCTCAATCCTGCGAGGTACTGAGCGCTCTAAGCTCCCATCAACTTCATTGGGTGTTTAAGATCCTGAACACCTCACAGTAGTCACACAGCACACCGCAGGATTGGGCCCTTAGACCTGTGGCCCCCGTTCAGGCAAGCACTTAAGCCCGTGCTTAGGTGCCAGTGACATTAATAGCATTTCAGAACACTCTGTGTCTCCCAGAACTGGGTCCACAGACACTTTAAACACAATCTCATTACATTTAAAGTTTAATTAAAGTTGACCCTGTGCTTAAGAGCTTTGCTGAATTATATAAGCCAGATTCATCACTACTGTAACTCCATTGACACTGACAGGAGGATGTTTGAGTGCTATAGATTTTATGACTTTCTGTAAAACAATAATCATCATAATACTGCATATACTGTTTTGCGTACTGTAATATAGCGGCCCGAGATGCTTTACCTTAGTGACAAAAACACACCTAAATGATTTTATTGTAATAGAGAAAAACATAAGTTTTTGTAATAACTCTAAATCCCAAAGTATATACATATATTCTAACTCTTCTTGGAATCTAGCTGCATTTACATTAATTCGGAACTCTTGCAGGACTGACACATCCCTTCCTTCACATCTGGAAACCACGACAAGCCACATCCTGTCTATGCTTATTTATTTAAATTTCCTGCAAGTCATAGTGAGCTAAGTACATTCTAGTTGGGGGAGGGGTAAGGAGAAGAAAGTGATGCCGCCGTTTAAATAATAAGAGCAACCTGCATTTAATGCAAAACAATGCTGCATACACTTCTGTTCATTTTTTTATACAGCTGAGTGTGATCATGTATTGTGTCATGAAAAGAGGGGAAAAAGGTCAGCAGCAGCTAGAGGTTTAGAAGCTTTGGGCTAGGCTGTTTTACACAGTTGTGTAACTGACTGAAAAACTTGCTTTAATTTCCTCTAGAGGGAGAAAAACAACCTGTCTGAAAAAATACACTTCCCAATGCCAAGCAACATAGCAGCTGCAGCAGGTGTCTTGTTATCTAGTCTATTCCCATGAGGAAGCAAGTGAGAGTCACGGCTCTGAGAGCTCATCCTGTTCAAACTTGTCCAACAAGGTATATGTAAGCACCTCCTCCCTTGTTATTACTGCATGAGTTGACACTGTACTAAATATCACATAACACTCAGGGGCTATCAGCTCATTTAATAATAACACATTATCATTAATCTTAATTATTGACTGTCAATTTCAAACTCCTTTTCTTCAACCTTCCTGCAAGGCTCTGTAATTGTGTCTTCCTCCCCTCCTACAATTTATCTTCTACCTACTCCTCTACTGACTGTTTCTTTTGTTTTCTCCTCCCACTTGTGGCTCTCCTTTTTTCTTTCTCATACTACCCCACTTAACTTTAGAAGAGTCTTCCACTCTCTCTGTCCTGAAAATACCTTCTTCAATCACCTCCTTCAAATCTTTATTTCTTTCAATTAGTTTTCTACTTTTCTCGTGCTTCACCATTTGACAAAAGAAGAAATGTATGAAATCAAGTGGCATACATAATTTGTTTTCCAGGAAAGTCAATGCTCCCTCAAAAGTAGCAAGTGTGTATGTGTGTGTGTGAAAATAAATGGTGATACTCTACCAAGCTCCATCCTAAACACAAATTTTGGCCATGTGATACCAAAATCTGAGATGAAACTCACAGTAGATGTACAAATTTTTCTCATATGCCCCTGATCCTGCAAAGATTTAAGCACATATATAACACATATTAATACTCTTCCCATGGATGAAGTTATGCATGTTTAAATCTTTGCAGGATCTGGGCTTTTGACCTGGTCTACACCAGAAGAGAAGGTGTAGATGAGAGAAGATGTGATAGAGCGATACAAAATAATAAATTGCACAGAGACGGTCAATAGGCCTCTCCTACTTTACCTTTTGAATTATATCTGAACAAGAGGACATTCAATGAGAAGGTAAGATATATAGCATGTATAAAAGGAAATACTTTACACAGTGCATAACTAATTGGTGGAACTCACTGCCACAAGATATATTTGAGGCATTCAATTTAGGAGGATTCAAGAAATATATTTATATAGAAAACGTGAACATCCAACATTATATTAGATGGGCTACATTTTTACAGAAGATCATTATGTTTCAGGATGTAAAACATCAGTAACTCAGGGGGAGTAAAAGAAGAGAGAGTAAAATGCCCTGCTGGGGCATTTGAGCCAATGGGAGCACAGCAGAAAGGTTTAATCTTCACTGGTTCCTAAATTGCTGACACTTGGGATTTTGGGACCCTCCACCAAGGGAGTAGAATTGCTTCTTCCGTGTTTCTTGGGCTCTTCTACTGCCTGGTGGGGGGGGCGGTCTGTGACCAGGCCCTGATTTTCAACTTGTGTGTCGCGGACCTCTGGGTGCCCCCAGACTATGCCTAAGATTTCTAAAGGGGGCTGTACCGCAATTCCAATTTTTTTAGGGGTCTGCAAATGAAAAAAGGTTAAAAACCACTGCTCTATGGGGATCAGCAGCTCTGGGGAGACAGCACTCCAAGGCAGCCAGCCCCTCTGCCACCCCTTACCCATTTTTCCTTTTTCCGGAGTCTGCAAACACCCCATGCGGTCACCCGCCCGCGCTTTAAGTGAGGGTGGGGTAAGGACAGACAGTCCTGTTCCCGGTGGGCGCGGGGCAACGCAACAAAGGGTGCGAAGGGGAGGGGAATCTTGGGGGACAATCCAGGGGCGTGTCCAGCTGAGGCTCTAGCCAATGGAAGCGTCCAGGCGGAGGGCAGGGAATTTAGGCTGATGCCAATTTGTGTAAAAATGAGGGCGGCGTGGCGAGGCGCGGGCCAATAGAAGGGCGCAGCGGTGGGAATTTTTGGCGGCTCCCGCGTGTGGGACGATGGGGAGCGCGGCGCGGCCGGGTCTCTGGCCAATGGGAGCGCAGCGGGGACGGCCCCGTTGGCGCAGTGCCTGGCGCTGTGATTGGGCAGCCTGGCGTTCTGGCGCCAAGTTCGAAGGGAATATAAAGTGTCCCCGGGAGCGCCGCAGCCCCACCGCCGCCTTTGCCTGTGAGAGCCGGAGTCGCCGCCTGTCTCCGCCCGCCCGCCCGCCATCGCCGCCATGCTCCCCGCCCGGGCCCCGTTCTCCGTCCGCAACGAGCAGCCCCGCCTGTCGCCCATGAAGAACCTGGTCCTGACCGACAAGGAGAACACGGTGAGTGTCCCCGTCACCCCCTCCCAGCTCCCCCCCCCGCTCCGGGCGCGGCGCCAGACCCCTGCCGGCTCCTCTCACCAGCCGCTGTCTGTGTCTCCACAGCCCCCCGCGCTCAGCGCCACGCGGGTCCTGGCCACCAAGGCCGCTCGGAAGATCTTCCAGGAGGCGGACGCGAAGCCGGTGAGTCTGGGGGCGGTGGGGGTGGAAAGGAGAGTGGGCGGCCAGCCGGGCTGGCGATGGCGGGGGGATGGGGCGGCGGGCGGGCGGTGACAGGCTGAGTGCGCGCGGGGCTGGCTGGGCGGCTGCAGGTGGCGCCTCCCGCCGCTTTTTGTTTTGGCGCCAAATGCTCCTGTCCGCCAGCGCGCGGGCGGCTCCACCCACCCTTTCTTCCTCCACCTCCCCCGTCCTGTTTGGCTCTGCCTCCCCCCCTCGCCCTCTTTCCCTACCCGCCCTTAGTCGGGGGAACCCCAATTCGTCCCACTTTGGGCTCTCTCTCTCCCCCCCCCCCCCCCCCCCCGCTGCCCTTAGGTCTGAAGAATCCCATGACCGCTACAGACTAGGGACCGAATGGCTAGGCAGCAGTTCTGCAGAAAAGGACCTGGGGTGACAGTGGACAAGAAGCTGGATATGAGTCAACAGTGTGACCTTGTTGCCAAGAAGGCCAATGGCATTTTGGGAGGTATAAGTAGGGGCATTGCCAGCAGATCGAGGGACGTGATTGTTCCCCTCTATTCGACATTGGTGAGGCCTCATCTGGAGTACTGTGTCCAGTTTTGGGCCCCACACTACAAGAAGGATGTGGAAAGAGTCCAGTGGAGGGCAACAAAAATGATTAGGGGGCTGGAGCACATGACTTATGAGGAGAGGCTGAGGGAACTGGGGTTGTTTAGTCTGCGGAAGAGAAGAATGAGGGGGGATTTGATAGCTGCTTTCAAGTACCTGAAAGGGGGTGCCAAAGAGGATGGCTCTAGACTGTTCTCAGTGGTAGCAGATGACAGAACAAGGAGTAATGGTCTCAAGTTGCAGTGGGGGAGGTTTAGGTTGGATATTAGGAAAAACTTTTTCACTAGGCGGGTGGTGAAACACTGGAATGCGTTACCTAGGGAGATGGTGGAATCTCGTTCCTTAGACGTTTTTAAGGTCAGGCTTGACAAAGCCCTGGCTAGGATGACTTAATTGGGGATCAGTCCTGCTTTGAACAGGGGGTTGGACTAGATGAGCTCCTGAGGTCCCTTCCAACCCTGATATTCTATGAACCCGCCCTCTTTGGGCTCTCCCTGCTTGGAATTCCCCTCTTTTTTTTCTGCCCCTCCTCAGCTGCTTCCTGCCTCTTCTTCCTCCTCCTCTCCTTCCCACCCTCATCCCATCCTTGGGGTGGGAGGTCTCCAATACTGGGGATGTTGAACTCAAGTTTTCCTGTTGTGCCTCCTTTAGTTGAAACCCAAAGCAGTGACACAAGCTCCTAGCAATCTGGAAGATGAGCCCCTCCTACGGGAAAATCCCCACCGGTTTGTCATGTTCCCCATCCAGTACCATGATATCTGGCAGATGTACAAGAAAGCAGAGGCTTCCTTCTGGACAGTTGAAGAGGTGAGGGGCTCCCATTAATCAATCCCTGCTCTGGTTGCTTCAGTGAACAAACCCACCTGACATTAGCAGTTCAGTCCAGCTCATAAGGGAGCATGTTTTCCCCTTTGTGTTACTTTATTTGCATTGCAATAAAGTCAAGAAGCCTCAGTCATGAATCAGGACCCTATTGTACTAGGTGCTGTAGAAACACAATAAAGATGGTCCATGACCCAAAGAACTTACAGTCAAAGGGTATGTCTTCCCTTGAAACTGTGCCCGTGTAGTGCTTTTGTGTAGAACTACCTGTGCTGATTGGAGGGGTTCTCTTGTTGATGTACATAAATCCACACCTTAGGGAGGTGGTTTAGGTCCATGGAAGAATTCTTCCTTGACTTAGTGCTGTCATGGGGACTTAAGTTGGCCTATGCTGGGCAGGGGTGTGGGTTTTTTGCACTCCTGGCCAATATAGTTAAACAAATCTAACTTTCTAGTGTTGACATGGCCTAAGTTTGGTAAGAGCCAGCAGTGACTGCTTGTGTATTAAGTGTACTGTTGCCTTCAAAAGATTAACTTATATAGAATGTATGATTAAATCGCTTTGAAAAAAGTGACATAACAAGCACAGCTTTCTGTGGTTCTAGGAACCTATTAAACTTCATTTATTGCAGTGGTATTTTAGTTCACAGACCATTGAGAAAATGGGATGTTTAATACACAGTATAACATTGCTCTAAATATCTATCTAGAAGTACATTCTTTAGTACCATGATAAAATTGTAAGTGTCTGCTTTTGTTCTTTAGGTTGATCTTTCCAAAGATATTCAACACTGGGAGTCCCTGAAGCCTGAGGAGAAATATTTCATTTCACATGTCCTAGCCTTCTTTGCAGCAAGTGATGGCATTGTAAATGAGAATTTGGTAAGCACACAAGAGCAATCCTAAAATGGAAATCATTCTGTTAACAAAGTTGTCCAAATAAAACTCCTATTAATGAGATTGCACCTGTTGAGCTACTTCTGCTGTAAAACCTATTAAATCTATAATCCATTTTTTGGTGAGGGAGAGGGTGGGGAAGTTGCACTCAGTAAATCAGGGGTTGCTCTGTAAAATAGGACTCTTGTGGACTTTTTCAGAAACTAAGCTTTCCTTCTTGGGAGGAAAGAGGATGGCTTTGTAAGAATACATGATTTGGGAGTCTGGTAACCTGGCTCTGTGACTGCACTCTTTTGTGGGGGGGGGGGGGAGGAGAGGAATGAATCACTTCCACAATCTTGTTTGCTTCATCTAAACTGGTGGCAGTATTTGCTTATCTTATAGGGCAGTTGAGACTGAAGTAACATTTGTACTGTGATTAAAATCCTTGTTCATTAGCTGCAGGAGTGCAAAATATTACTATACTTCTATCAATGCTCCACTTTCCTGCCCTCGATAAAGCAGAGATGGGAAAACTGTGCAATGTTACCTTATGGCTAAATGCTTAAGGAGTTAAGATGAGATCAAGCCAGAACCTAAGATTCCTGGCACTAAGGAGGAGCCTGTTATTCTAATGCACTACACCAGGCTTAGCTTTTGAACATGAAAACATTTGTCAGACCATAGGGGGTGTAGAGCAAAACTGGAGATACTTGTGGGGGTTTAGCAAAAAACTGCAACATGTTAAGTGGGTAATGCTTTCTGCAACAGTCATTTTTGGTTTCTCCTCTAGGTGGAGCGATTCAGCCAAGAAGTACAGGTAACAGAAGCTCGCTGTTTCTATGGCTTCCAGATTGCTATGGAAAACATACATTCAGAAATGTACAGTCTGCTCATAGATACTTACATTAAAGATCCAAAACAAAGGTTAGTATCACATAATGAAATGTTCAAGTTGCTGTAAAGTCCTGGTGGAATCTAGTAGTGATACTTCTGTTTTAAGTCCCTTCTGTATTGTTTTAAGATTGAGAATTTAATTTAGACTGGTGAACATACTGTGGAGAACTCTGCAGGCATAGGGCCCTACCAATTTCACGGCTATGAAAGTGTCAGACCATGAAATCAGCCCTCCCCTGTGAAATCTGATCTCCCCTCCTGCTGGGAGCCTGGGGCTTCTAGCTGCTAGTCCAGCCATGCTGGGGTGGGACAGGATTTGTCCATCCCCTGCACGGCTGCTCTTGGTGGGGAGATCAGACCCACTCCCAGAGGCACTGCAGAAATGAGGTTGGTGCACCTTCTCTTCTGTGCTTGCAGCAGCCCAGAAGCTCAACTCCAGGCTTTGTCTTCTCCCCCGACCCTGGGCCAGCTCCTGCCCCAACTCCAAGTCCTGGTGCTGAGCTTGGAGCTTCCTCCCACAGCAGCTTCTGCCAGGCTGGAGGCTTTTGCTCCTGGCAGCTGCAGCTGGGGCATTCTTGGTGTCTGTGTGCCCCCCTCCATGACTCCAGTGCCCAGCCTAGGGGTTCCTCCTCCCATGTGGGCTTCTGCAGCTGGGGCAGCCCAGTATTGGGGCTTTTGCCCCCTGCTGCTTCAGCTGGGGATTGGGGGCTTCTTCCTCTGGGGCTGGGGCACCCATTTGTCCTGGGGGGCCCCAGATTGGCTGGGGGCTCCTCCCTTAATCTGTCCTTGGCATGGACTAGCAGATAGGAGCACCCGACTGGGGTGCTCCCAGCAGCATGGGGAAGATCCTGCCCACCTCCATCTCTGGGAACATCCTCTAACTCTAGAGGAAGCTAAGAGGGTGCTGCCTTCAGAAGGCAGCACAGAAGTGAGGGTGGCAATCTTGGGACCCCCACTACAACAACTTTGCAAACCCACCCCATGATCCCATTTTGGTTCAGACCCCAGCAGTGAAATTTCAGATATGAACAACTGAAATTGACCAATTTTAAAACCATGAAATTGACTAGAATGGACCATGAATTTGGTAGGGCCCTATATAGTACAGAGCAGTAAGGTGCAACAAACTGTACCAGAGGCTGGACTTTGAGATTAAAAGCAAAACAGATTGAACTTCAATAAGTGATAAATGAGGGGATGAAACAAAGTATGTAACAGGTGGCATAGTCAATCTATAGACACTTAAAACTGGACTACACTCTAATATGAGAGGCCTTTGCATTGGCTAGTTGATAAGTTAGGTGACCTAGAACAGTTTCTATGGGAACCATTATAGCTTGTATCTTTTTGACTTGTACACTGAAATCTCAGGTTTAAAACTCAGTGCATCTTCCCATGTAATGGCTGTCTATGCCTGCTTTGTGGTTAAACTGAAATTATGTACTACCATTGTCAGCAAGTCATAACTATTTCTCAACCAGTCTTTTCTAATGTAGTAAACCATGCTCATTTCTGACAGCTACAGATACACACAGCTGGATGCTTTAAAACTTTGCCTTTTGAGTTATTAAAACACTAGTGCTAAAACTGTCAACTTTAAAAACAAACTAAACCTTACCTTGGGCTGATGTAAACATATCAAAGTGAGCCTGAAAGATGATTTCAGAATTAAGTATGTGAAAATAAGGTTTATGGATTAGTTCTACAGTTTTTTAGAAAGCTTATCACAAGAAGACTTTGAAACCTGCAGTTTGTGCACCAAAATGTTTGAAAGGCCATGAGTACATTTCAGACTACAACAGGGATTGATGCACTGGAATTCTGGAACAGTGGTGGTGGGCTGATATAAGGGATAAATAGCACATATATGGTATGTCTATGCTGGGATTAGCACCAGTGTGGCTACACGGATGACAATCCTTAATGTAGACAAGTTCTTAAATACTGGTTGCAAAATGTGCTGGGTAGTTGCAGGTAATTCAGGTTAATCAACAACAAATCTGTTATGACAGCTAGTTGCAAATACCTACTGCACTGGTGTGTTGACTTCTTCCCCTTCTAATGTACTATATACTTTCCAGGGAATTCCTTTTCAATGCCATTGAAACGCTGCCATGTGTTAAAAAGAAGGCTGACTGGGCCATGCAGTGGATTGGGGACAAACAAGCAACATTTGGTGAGTGCATTTCTGAACTGTGCATTTACTGGATGCTAAATGTGTATCCTTTCCTAGCAAGAGTGAAGCTTTTGATAGCCATGCTTCTCCACATACCAAGGGATAGTATGGCCAAAGGGCAAGTGATTATTTGCCTTATTTCTGGAAGAAGGTTGTAGTCTCAGATAAAGCAAATTATTCTCCCTTCTGAAGAGGCTCCCCTTTGCTGTGATTGCATTTTTAGTTCCAACTGGTCCCTTATGACCAGTGTCTGTAGTTGGCAGTATGTTTTCTGTAGCTGCTTTGAAGCATTTATAGTTATTCCTCCTAAGGAACTATGCTTCTGTTGAAGGATAAATATTTCATCTGCTTTATGGATTCTTGATTGCCTCACTTGGCAAGTGGGAGGCAATTGAAATTCCCATTATCCGTTGAGTATTAAATCTTTGTTCACATGTTCTCAGACCAGTCTGGGTTCTGACTTGCAGGATGTCAAAACAGACTAAAATTGATCAGAATTTTAGTGTAACATGATAACATTTCAGGCCATGGCTACATCAGAAAAGAGGTGTTGAGGAAATCCTGGCTTACTATTTTCTTACAGCCTTGCACATGGGTTATTTAACGCTTGTTTTTTGTAGTGAAGAAAAAGCTACAGTTTCAGTTCCAGAGAGAATCTCATGAATGGAAAACTCTCAGTATGCTTTGAATTTTAAGGCTAGGTAAACATTTACTTCAGTGCAAAACTTACACTAACGTTTCCTGACAGGAGAACGTGTAGTAGCTTTTGCAGCAGTGGAAGGAATCTTCTTCTCTGGCTCCTTTGCATCCATCTTTTGGTTGAAGAAGAGAGGGTTAATGCCTGGACTCACTTTTTCTAACGAACTCATCAGCAGAGATGAGGTAAGAACCTTTTAACAATGTCTTATTACAGTGCACCACAAGGTACAAATGACCTTGTTTCAAAACAATTATTTATAATTCTTATGAATTGTCTGGTGCTAAATTAAATGGATAAACAATATCTGGGAATAAATAAGACTTGAATTGAGGCAGTGAGTGTATAAATGGTTTCCACTACGGTGGTGATTGGAGGGAAAGTCTAGTAAGAAGGCTGCCAACTTAATTCTGCACTTTGCCTCTCCATTCAAAAGCCAAGGCAGAAACTACAAAGTGACCCATTTCCTCCAGGGAAAATCATCCTGGGGTTTGAGTACTAAGATGGTGTCTGATTCATGGGCTTTTAAAATCAGAGGCACATTTGAAGAGGTGGCACTTCTAATCAATGTTCCTGAAATAATATCTACACATTCACCTTTTCAGGGTTTGCACTGCGACTTTGCCTGCCTAATGTTCAAGCACTTGATTCACAAACCATCTGAGGAAAGAGTAAGAGAAGTCATTACCAATGCTGTCAGGATAGAGCAGGTGAGCAGGTCTTCCTTGTTTTGGGTAGTAAATGCTCACATTTTAGCTTAAAAGACAGAAAACTATCAGGCCATGAGACTGCTCTAGATCAGTGGTTCTCAAACTTTTTTTTCCGCGGACCACTTGAAAATTGCTGAGGGTGGACCACCTAATCTTTCCAAATGTTTGTACTGTTAGCTAACTATTGTAATGCACTTTGGATAAAAGCACGATATTTAAAAATTTTTTGTTCTACAAATCACACAACTGATTTTAATATCAGTAGTCTTACCTTTCTAATGTGATGGATGTGCCCTCTCTGTGCAGCACCACTAATTAAGTGGGTGGCCCTTCGTTTTCTCGTGTGCGACCACGCAGGCACACACCTTAGAGGGAACTATCCTGAATAGTGGTCCGTGGACCACAGTTTGAGAACCACTGTTCTAGATAACAAAATGTTTGTATGCTGAGGCCTGTACTAACCTCCCCTCTTCATACCTGCAGGAATTCTTGACAGAGGCTCTACCTGTAAAGCTGATTGGCATGAATTGCACTTTAATGAAACAGTACATCGAATTTGTAGCAGACCGACTTATGTTGGAGCTGGGATTTAGCAAGGTAAGAGTTATAAGCAGTGCCTTTCATTGGAAAAGGTTGCATTCATTTGATATTTCCTATGAATCTTGAATATGTAAAATGGCTTCCACCATTTATTTAATGTGACAGTCTTCAGCTCCTGACTAATAGCCAAGATCCTTCGAGCCAGTTGGTTGTTTCCACTGATCTTAATGCACACTGTCCTGGATGGAGACCTATGTGATACATATTGACAAATAAACCATGATGGAAAGAGGGCAATTGCAAGAACCACTGTGCTTCTGCCTTTCTTTAGGAGAGCAGCAGATGAAAAGGCATACAGAAGTACAGCATCCAAGACATGGGAGTGGGAGGGGTTTCACATGCCAATAGTAAACTGAATTACTTTGCATTAAGTAAACTTAAACTGCCTTTCCCACTCCTAGTCCTCACTTCCCAGTTGATTCTTTGTTTTCATTCCACTCCCTGATGTGAAAACCCATTTGTGATTAGAAGTCTTGTTTTTCAGATATTCAAAGCAGAGAATCCATTTGACTTCATGGAGAATATCTCACTGGAAGGCAAGACTAACTTCTTTGAGAAGCGAGTAGGAGAATACCAGAAGATGGGAGTAATGTCAAAACCCACAGATAACTCTTTCACTCTGGATGCAGACTTTTAAATGAACTGAGACCACTTAAGATATGGTGGGCGTGCTGTTTTGAATGAAACGTTGCTTTCAATATGAATTCACATTGTGACTGGATATTATACTAAAATCCCACTCTTGAACAGTGTGGGGTATGGTACTGTTTTGAAGAGGCTAGTATAGCTACAGCAGTAAAATTCTTTAATTAGATATTGCCAATGGTGTTAATTCATAGAATGCTTAGATGGAGTAACTTGTGTTATAAAATCACTTCCTGAAAAATCCTCAATTCTTGAAGTGATCTCAAATGCCATCTGTTGCAACAGGGAGGTTATACACAGATATCACTAGTTTCTGGAATTTCTATCTCGGTGCTGGAAGTGCTTGAGAAATGAGTCTTAAATTAGATTTGAGAGATTTGGCTCTCAGATACTGCAGGGGAAGCTACATGACCTCACTGCTTCTTAGCAGGTTTTAAGTTTATTTTTTACTATTTGTAATAGTTTGTACATAAACCTGGCACTTTAATATTAAAATAAAGAACTCTGACATAGTGTTTTTGGCAACATTAATATTGAAGCTTGAGTTTATACTAAACTTTTAGACATCGCATTGCATGATAACCTTTTTTGTTTTTATGCTTATTTACTTGTATGTAACTTAAAACGATAAAGCTTTGAATCAGACCTGCTGGTTATCCTGACAGATCTGTTAACTTCTGGCAGTGTACAAATACAAACTATATGGAAGTTGAGAAGCTTATTAAAAGTCCAGTGTTCTAGGTACTGGAGGAAAAACTTATGTTGCTGGCCTCTGCTTGAAATTGAAGCTTTCTTTCTTTTAGGAAATACTATTTCATAAGTGGTTTTTTTGCCTGTTTTTAGTAACTCAAATTCTAGAGTTAAGTCACAGGCAACACTTCACTAGATACACTGATCTGAAGGGCAAAGCTGTGAACTGCTTCCTTGCGATATGGCATTAATCCATAAAAACATCTTTGTTCAAGGTAGCCTGCAAAACAAAAGGAGCATAGTCGTAAGTGGCCATTCAGAGGCTAGAATGCCAAACCCACTGCTTATGTCTTAGCTTTGGCATCTGGCACCTAATGGATGCAGTGATGCTTTAAATTCAAATTCATCTCAAAGTAGTTTAATCTATTTGTTACCACTTATTCAGATTGGAGCTCACTGAGTAGCCAAAGCTGAAATTGGACACATGCACTTAAATAAACATATGGTTTCTAGAGGGAATATGACTTTTGTCCATATAGTTATTTACTCAATGGCAGAGTTTGGTCAACTGTCCAGGATGAAATGGGACTTGCCTACAACAGTCATTACTTTAAAGAAAACAACTGTTCCAGCTGTTCTCTGGCTTAGAGCATGGTGTAGTGCTCTGATGTAAGTCATTTAAAATGACTCTTATGTGGAGATGAGTGCCCGTTAAGGCTGATTCCCCACTCTGGCACTTCGAGTGCAGAAGGTGGCGGCCCTCAAAGACTCTAAAAATTAATACTTGCTGCTCTAGGCTTGTATTTCCAAGGTTACAACTTTTTCTCTGACTTTGAATTGGTAGAGGCTGTCACCACCCAAGTACAGAACCCCTTTGAGAGCCCAGGAAGATGCACTTGAGAATTCCTTCCTGTGGGGTACCCTCAAGCCCTTTCAAACCCCCTGCTCCAGGGAAGAGCTGAGAAAGGAGGGGGGAAAAAGGGAAATCTGCTGTTGCAACCAGCTAATTAAACATGTGCACAAACCTCTTAAGACACAGAAATCCAATCCTGTTCTTAAAGGTAAATGTTAAATAAAAATCTGGAAACTCACTATTGCTAGATTTTAAGAGTAACTTCAGGGATAAAAATCAAGAATAGTTTTCCTGAGGTCCAGTTTAAAGGTTACAAGCAAAACAAAAGCACCTGGGGTTAGCACAGAGGAGTCAAAACCATAAAGAGAAACCTAATCACATCTTCCTAGACATTTCCTGATCTACTTACATATCTGGGGTTTCAAATGAGTAGTTTCTAGGTATGATTCTGAGGAAGTGGGCAGACTGGAAATTTACTGGTGGGTTGGTCAGTTAACAGCAACTTTGTTTCCCCTATTGTACACCTAAAGTCTACATGGGAAAGTGAGATGTGAGCACTTCGTTAAGGAGGATTGTTTTGAAAGAAGCTTCTCGCATCCTGCTTTCTAGTAGGAAATCTTGCTGATAGCACCTCTGTTTGCAGCTAAAGAATCTGTGTAGTACATTTTTCTTGGAAGAGAACTTCCCATGTTGAAACTTTAGAGCCCAAGAACAACTGGCAGAGGTATCTAGCTCAGGGCCCCCTGTTGGGTCTGCAGACTTGCAAATTAACTGAGTGAATGATCACAATGATCTTTGCTCCTTCACTGATTGCATTGAAGTGAGTATGTGACTGTTCTCCCTTTGGGACCCTGAAACCAGCAAGGTGGGCACTTTGAGGCTATCCTGGTGAGAAAAATCATGAATGAATAAATAGAGCAGGGTTTGGGATTCAAAACCCTAAGGCAGCAAGGCTCTTAATAGGTGGCTTCAGCCTGAGCCTCTGCCACAGCAATATTGATAACAGGTCAGTGGTTGGAGTCATCTGAGAATGGTTGGAGATAGGAATAAGATGATGTTGGGTGAGTAATCAGTTGCAGCATCTTGAGTTATTACTTGCAGTAGTTATTCCACCCTGTGCTCATTTGCGTAGCTGTGGTTCTTTTAGGCAGAAAGTGCAGATGTCCTTGCTGAATACTGACAGCAAGTTTCCTTTGGAATTTAGGGTGGACTTAAACTCAGTAGCCAATAATACTTTACTGTAGGCTGGTTCAGGATAAGGCTCCTACAGGAACCTAATGGAGTCTAACCGTGACCATGTTGTGGTCTAAATGCCAAACCTAGTTCTAATAAGGCTTCCCCTAGAAATGCTACGTTGCCAGCTCCATAATTGGAGACTGCATGAGAATAAAGGCAAGCAAAGCTCTCTTTTCTTGCCTTCTGGTAGGTCTGCGATTTCAGAGAACCCTCCACCATGTTACTGTGGCAGTGGGAATTTATTAGGACATTTGTGTCTTGAAATCCCAAAGCTGAAAACATTGAATCCTGAGAACAATGTATTCTGAGTGGAAGTCTCTCAGCTTTGGGATTCCCTACCGCCAAGGATAGGATAAATCCAAATCTCTGTAGGGAACCAAAATAAGAGTCCTCTATTTCAATGGCTGTAATGATGGCTACAGAATGGGTTAGTACTATTTTTTTTTTTCCATCAAGACCACCAAAAAGAACAATGTCACTTAATGGATCTAAAATGATTGACTGGAAAAGGATCAATGTTACTCTTCATTACTAATCTAGTGCTTAGATGGTATGGGTATGCCTACAGAGATTAGATAAAAATTTGATCACTTCTCTTGTCTGCCTAAACGTGAGCAAGAATCCATATGGTTAGTTTTGCTGCTACTGGGGCAGCATTGGATTCAATTTTTTTTTTCTTGCTGTAATGCACATCAGTACATCTTGGGGTGGTACATACTAAATGTTTACCCTCTGGAGGATAAGTCCTTACATTCTTCTAACTTTCCACAAGTGCTGACATATTTTCCTTCTGCTGCTTAGCTCAAAGAGAGCCATGCCCAAGTTCTGATCTTCCCCCTGCTTCCTTAAAACACTGATCCACTGTAAGGAGATTGCTTCGTAATAAATGTCTAGAATCACAATGGTCCATTGTGGCCTTGAAGTCTATGAGTCTGACAACTGAATTCCTTTTTTAAAAAAAAAAACAGACGATATCTAGAAAAATTTAGCTTGACTAACACTTTTCTTGATGCTTCTGCATAGTATGTGTTTGGAAGTGTGTTTAAAGAAACAGCAGAGATGTGAAGGAGTGTGATGAAAGCTGGTAGTTTCTTTTTTGGGTGTGAGAATTGAAACATCTATCTGTAGGGGTTCTGGCAGAGTAATCACTTCAGTAGACAGGTGATGAGCATGGTGAAGGAGAAATACTTATAGATTAAAAAATATGAACCACTAGTCAGGGTGCTAACATTTGAAGTAGTCATTCATTTATCCTGAAGAATTGATCCTTAAGTGAAAATATGCAAATCCTCATTTCTTTGATCTTAGTTCAAAAATTAATAGCTTACTAGTAGCACAAAATTGAAGAGCAATGACTTTTAAGCCCACTTTCTTGTATAATAGAAAGCATTCTTTTTTGGTAATATTTCCTATTTTTAATTTATAAATTATGCTTTAAGGGTGCATGTAAGAAAACTTCTAAATTTTTTTAATGAGCACATCTTTCTCAAGTGAGACACTGAACTTTAGGGGATATGGAGGAGTAACTCCAGAAATCCATCAGCTTTGTCCTCAGGAAACAATTTTAACATTTAGTGATGGCGAGGGGAAATCTCCAGATTCCTCAAATTTCCTGGAGCGATTGTGGCAATTTGTGCACTGTAGAGGTCAAAGAACAGCAGCTGCTGTTTCATACTTGCTGCAGGGCACACAAGCCCTGAAAATCTATGGGCATATTAGGAAACTGATGCACTCCCTAATGGTAACCACTTCCTTTTCACCAACAAATGTTCTGAATCTTTTGCCTGTCTGAAAGAGCTGAATGAATGAGGTTCACATTCAAAAACTGCTTTTCACTATCAGCAATGGCTTTTTACATTTTAATTAATTTAATTATCTTGCTTTTTTTTCTTTCTTTCCCCCTAGTGGGTTAGAGCGGAAAATGCTTTGGTTAGAAGTGGTTTTAGAGTTGGTGAATATCCCGTATGTCCTGAATCTGCTTAGAGGAAACTGATTTTTTTATAGTAATTTACATATGTCACATTGGTGTGTCATACTGTAGAAAACAGATTCCCAGAATTGATGAGAAAGAGGCCTATAATCTCACTGATGCCATTCCCATTCCCATTACAGAATGTCTCCACCTGAAGGTTAAATGGACATGGATTCTCTTCCCAAGTCTGGAGCGGGACAGAAACAATAACTCTAAGAGGTGTTAACTGCCTTCATTCATCTCAGTGGGGGTAATATCCAGAATCCTGATGAGGAAAACTTGTCGATATTAACTATTTCACTCTTTAGCAGAAACATGTGGCAACACTGAAATGAGGTTTTTAGGCAGAGCATCGATTCTCCCTCTCCTTTGCCCACTCCCTCTTTTAATCTGATCATTGTTGATATTAAACTGGGTTGCAATTTGGAACTATATGTGAAATTCTAGTTCTAATGTATTGGCAGACTGATGGAGTTGTGGTTTTGATAGCTCCTGATGATAAGGTGATTGACTTTCATAGTGTGCCTTTAAATCTGATGGACTAGTATCTGATTTTAATGTGAGTATTCTGTACTCAATAGGGGAGAAAAATATGATCACTGATAAACGTACTATAATATGCTAAACAACCATAGCAGGGAATGTTTTGATCCACTTTCTGCTAATGGAAATCCTCTGAGACGCACCAAAGATGAGTAAATGCACTTCCCAGCAATGCTGATTTTGTGTGTGCAATTGTTATCCATTCCTTTATGAAGCTTCTTCAAATATTAAAAGAGAAAATATTTCTTCTAAAAAATGCCTTGGGTTAAATAGTCTTGTAATTCTCTTTATAATAATCTTTCATCCTGCTTTTTCTCTGGCTATACTACAGTATGTAACTTATGCCATAAGCAAGAATGCTTTGTTCATTAAATGGTTTTTAGCAGATTTCAACAGAGGGAGAGACTCCCTTTGGGAATTACTGATTTAGGGATGCTTATACTTTGGAGGTCTTTGGTGAAATAAGGTATTGCTGTCAGCTTAATACAAAGCTGCTTCACTAATGATATGAAATCACTGCATGCCTAAGGAGGAAGGCTCATGCTCTCTGTCTTTTATTGTAGAACACATACTGGTGTTTGTTAGCAGCAGACTGGGACTGAGCACCTGGAGACAAATTCTCGCAGTAACTTGTGTGTAAAGCATTCACCCTTTTGGAGTTGTGGGCACATAGCAGAGAACAGAGATAAGTCTAGTGCTGGGAACCTGGTTAGTTCTTTGCAGAAAGGTGGGTGAGGTTGGGCTTGCCAAACCTCCTAGAAATGGTCTTTTGCCTAGTGATACTGAGCTGTCTGCTTCCTATGCCCCCATGCATTGGTTGGCAGTGTCAGTCTCATAAATTGCTGGTACACTTGGATGATCTCACTTGGCCGAAGCCAGATTTATTTGTATATACTTCCCAGTTAGGTGCCTGAATTCCTTGTTGGAGCATGCTCATATTTGTGGATCCTTCACCTTGGGGAAGCAGTCTAAAGTAGTTGTAGCTAGCATATGAATTCAGCTATCCAGAGGAGGGGGCATGGAAGTGTGAGCAAAAGGAAATATCAGGTGACTGAAACCATTTGCCAAATCCTAGTTACATAAGCAGCACTGGCCCCTGGTATGGCTAGTCCTGGAGGGACAGAGCTGGCACTGGGAAAGGCTGGTAGGCTGAGTAAGAAACACAGTCCATTAAATGTCCCATATTCACTGCCAGAACAGTTCTCTTACTGTAAATGTGTCCTCTACAGGGATTGAACCCTGGGACTGCTGGCTGTAAAAGCATGATCTGCTACAATTTGAGCTAAAGGACCAAGCTGGAAACTTTAAACTGTGCCTTAAACTTTCAATGGGACTTAGGCATCAAAGTCACTTGGAGCTAGATTTTCAAAAGCACTCAGGTGCCTAACTCCCATTATTTTCAAAACCCCACCGTTTGCATCTTTCGGTGCCCATACATATTTAACAATATGGCCCTTAGGCACTTTTGAAAATTTTACCCCAATCCGTTAACTCAAAGGCAGTAGTAGACTCAAGCCTTTGTGCCCCAGCCCCAGGGATATGGGGGAAGAGCCACACTTTAAGCATGAATTTAGACTATGATCTACTTACAGCCCTGCTACGACCATCAGCCATCCACTGCCCATATTGTTTGCGCAATTTAACTGTTTGGAGTCAACTAGATTATAACTAGAGCTGGATGACAAATTTTCAATGGCACCATGTTCTGCTGGAAAATACCATCTTCTTGAAATTGAAATGTTTTGTGGGAACATGTCTATTTTGATGAAAATATTTAAAAAACTATTTGAAAATGAGATGGAGTTTATTGTTTAAACTCATTCATTTGGTCTATTATAAGATATTTAATATTATACATAGTCAACATATGTAATTAATATTTTATATTAGGTTTGACATTATCAAAACATGACTTTTTGATAAGGTCATGTGATGTTTCTGTATACAAATTTTTCAGAATATCTGGTTCCTGGAAAATTTTAAATTTTTGGCTTTTATCCCGATTCTGGCCAAAAACAAACTTTGAAATGTTTTCCAGCCAGCTCCAATAATAACCCAGTTCTGCAGATGGTACCGTGTTGGATTGTACAATGGACCTATGTGTAGCAAGAAAGATCTTTTGGGAAAAAACTGAGGTGGGTAAAAAATCTAATTTGTATGTGTTTGCAAAGATGATATTCAGAAGGAACAGCAAGAAATGGTGATTAATAGTGATCCTGTGGAGTAGATCATCAGATGAGCTTTTGTAAGCAGTGTTTTAAGTAAAAAGCTTATTAAAAATGAACATTTCACAATGGACAAATGTTAGCAGTGCTAAGTGTCCTTGTTCTATATGTCTTTTCCAGCCATGAGTGCCTATTATGCTATTGAAATGCACCCTCTGCTAGATGTAATTCACTTCTGAAGGGAGCAGAAATATTGTCTATTGGATTTGCTAGTTGCTTTAAGCAAAATACTCTGCAGATTTATCCAAGGCTTAATTACTTTCCTGTTTTTCAATTACTGCTTTTGGAAATTGTATCTCCAGTTCCGTTGATGTTATAGCTATCACATTCATTCTTTATAGCACTGTAAGTAGCCATGTAACTTGTGAAAGCATGGGTTGATTTTTAGAAATGGTAATCTACAATGCTTAGAACAGTTTTATTTCCACATACGAGCTCAGACTGGCAAACAGCCAAGAATCTGCCTAACAGAATTACATTTTGATATAGATTGCATAAAAGGGTTATCCCTCATCAAATTTAAAAGCTATTTTTTGCATTCTAAGTAGGCTAACTTTCTGATAAGTTTTTAAATCTTTCCACCTTTGGTCATATTTTTTGATGGAAGATACACTATTCAAGGATTATGTGCAAAATAATAGATTGAGTGGGTTGAAAATAAATACATATGTAACCTTTCTGCCAGGTGGAGCCAGCAGCAACCAGGACCGGGTTCAATATCTAGGGGTTCCTTTTCAACAATATAACAGAACCGGCTTGAGCCTCCACCCAGTAACCTGGGGAAATTACACACCATGCCTGGTGTGTAATATACTTCCCCACTTGCAGGCACAGAGTCTGAGTGTAGAAAAGAAACTTTTAATGAAAAGAGGGAAGTCACCTGACATTAATTTGGGAAAATGCAGTAAGTAGGACACCCACCCCAGAGTGCGAGGGGCAGAATCTTTTGCTTCATGTTCGTGAGTTCTACAACCAAAAGTTCCTTTTCTGTGCCCCTCCCTGCTCCCTCAGGATACCCCACTCACAGTGGTTGTCCTTGGTCAGTGAGGACCCAGGGTTCAGAAGTGCATCTGTGTGAGTTCACCTCCCACCCGGGGAAGAAGGCACCTTGCTTCCTCTGCCATCTGAGCGCTTGTTCTGGCTGCCCACCCCACCAGCCCTGGTTCCTCTCAATTGACCACCCTGCCAGCTACTCGTTCCACTCCTGCCAGATGACTGCTCGCCACTCCCACCGGCCGACTGTCAGTCACTTTCTGCTGCCACCTGCTTCTTTGCTGTGACCTCTGCAGGTCAGTCTCTTAGTCTTTGTCTACACTGGGAAGCGAATGACAAAACTTTTATTGTTCAGAGTCCAAAACAGTCTTTACACCAGTTTTAAACCAGGCTCATCTCCTCCTTCCTCAGGGGTCTGTCTCCCCTGCTTTGAGTCAACCACCTTTATAGTGAAACCACCTGATCTCTCTCAGGTGTGGCTCATTCACTAGTCAGGGTTGGCTAGCCTCAGGGCTAGGCCTTAAAGGGCAAGCCACCCTGTGACAGTGACATACCTGCTAAACCATACTACAAATTGCCATCCAGACTGAACCATACTACAAATTACCTGTGCCATTGTGAAGGGAACACCAAGGTTGCATGGGACAGGCACACACCTGGTGGGTCACATTCCTTTCTCTGCAGTGAAGTGCATGGCATGAGCTAAGCACTGTTATGAGTTGGTTAAAATTTGTTATTATTCAGTCATTAATTCTTCTGCTCATGGATCACCTGTTTCCACCTGCTAGTGTTGTGACCTGCTCTATCTTCAGGCTGGGGCAGGTGCGGATGGAAACTACAAAATCCCTCCAGCATGTTTGAGGCCATCTGTTAGGTCTTCTCCATCCATGCAACATCCCTCCATGTGTTGCTAGATCAAACAGATAAAGCTGGTGGGCTAGTATAAACTGTGGCGTATGGAACAGATGGCCAAGCCAACTGAGCTGACACTGAGTCACTAAGAAAGCCATTGAAGGCTGGTTGGTCAGACACCTGACATCCTCATTCATAATATGAGGAAGCCACCATATACCTTCAATATTTGTTGCTGTTTCATGTTGAAAGTGTCCAGCTGAAGTCTCTGGTGGCCCAAGTTTCACTGCCATACAAAAGGGTAGACAACAGTGCTGCTTGATAGGTAGGCATCTTAGTCTGAGTTGACATGTGGTGTTGACACCACAGAGGCTTCTAAAAAGTGTGCATAACAAATGTAGCCTTGCTGTTTCATGTCTGTAAGGCAACCTCACTCATTGGTGACAACAGAGATAAAGTACTCAAATGAGTTGATGAATTCAACTTCTTGTCCATTGATTATGATGGTTAGGCATAGAGGTCCATCAGTCTGTTCATCTTCTGATTGACTTGCAGACCAAGCTCACTTGCCTCTTCCATAAATATTTTCAGGGCATTCATAAGATTAGTTTGTGAGGAAGTGAATGTTGCAATGTCATCGGCATATTCCAGGTCTGTGATGCCACAGTCATACAGTACACCAGTAGGCTAATGATAGCTTCCATCTTTCAGTCAATAATGGTGTTGAATAGACATGGGGCAGCCATGCACACTTTACAGATGCCACTGTTATACTCAAACCAGCTGGACATCATAGTATCTAAGCAGCTTTCGCTTTGGTGGTGCATTTCTATGAGAAGGTTGAGGAGCTTGTCAGACACACATCAGCAGCTTGCAGGCAGAGCCAAAGGGAACTTTTAAACCAATAAAGGCAAAAAGCACCTCATCCTTCCTGTGCCAAAACTCTCAAGCATTTTCAATAACTTGTCTAATGGGAAAAATCTGCTCTGTGGTTGATCAGTTGGGCATAAACCTGGCTAGCTGTAGATGGTACAGATTCCTTATGGTGGGATTTTCATGCTCAAGAAGAATCAGTATGAACGTCTTGCTTGGAATAGAAAGCAAAGTGATGCCGCGGTGATTGTAACACCCCACAGCATTGCCTTTCCCTTTCCAAAATCATTCCACAGGGCCAGTTGTCCGGTAATTCCTAACAAATCCATACTTTTGAGTCAGCCACTCCAAGATGGAATCCCTGCCGGGCTTGATCAGCTCACAGCTATACTGCAAATACCGGCAGCATGGTCATTCTTGAGCTCACAGGCTGCTTGATAGTCACATTCTTTACATCACACAGAGCGGTGGTCACTGGACTCTTCGCATCCTCCTGGAGCTGCAGCTCTGATGGGATGGTAAGAAGTTCCTGAAAGTGTTCTTTCTATCTATTCAGACATTCTGCCTCAGTGTTCAGTATGTTACCCTGTCTGTCTTTCCCTTGATCTACACTAGGCCCTGGTCTACACTAGGAGTCGAGGTCGAATTTAGCAGCGTTAAATCGATTTAACCCTGCACCCGTCCACACAACGAAGCCCTTTTTTCGACTTAAAGGGCTCTTAAAATTGATTTCCTTACTCCACCCCCGACAAGGGGATTAGCGCTGAAATCGGCCTTGCTGGGTCAAATTTGGAGTAATGTGGATGCAATTAGATGGTATTGGCCTCCGGGAGCTGTCCCAGAGTGCTCCATTGTGACCGCTCTGGACAGCACTCTCAACTCAGATGAACTGCCCAGGTAGACAGGAAAAGGCCCGCAAACTTTTGAATTTCATTTCCTGTTTGGCCAGTGTGGCAAGCTGCAGGTGACCATGCAGTGCTCATCAGCAGAGGTGACATGCAGAGTTCATCAGCAGAGATGACCATGATGGAGTCCCAGAATTGCAAAAGAGCTCCAGCATGGACTGAACGGGAGGTACGGGATCTGATCGCTGTATGGGGAGAGGAATCCTTGCTATCAGAACTCCGTTCCAGTTTTCGAAATGCCAAAATCTCCCAGGGCATGAAGGACAGAGGCCATAACAGGGACCCGAAGCAGTGCCGTGTGAAACTTAAGGAGCTGAGGCAAGCCTACCAGAAAACCAGAGAGGCAAACGGCCGCTCCGGGTCAGAGCCCAAAACATGCTGCTTCTATGATGAGCTGCATGCCATTTTAGGGGGTTCAGCCACCACTACCCCAGCCGTGTTGTTTGACTCCTTCAGTGGAGATGGAGGCAACATGGAAGCAAGTTTTGGGGACAAGGGTGATGAGGTTGTAGATAGCTCACAGCAAGCAAGCAGAGAAACCGGTTTTCCCGACAGCCAGGAACTGTTTCTCATCCTGGACCTGGAGCCAGTGCCCTCTGAACCCACCCAAGACTGCCTCCTGGACCCGCCAGGCAGAGAAGGGACCTCTGGTGAGTGTACCTTTTAAAATAGTATACATGGTTTAAAAGCAAGCATGTTTAATGATTAATTTGCCCTGGCATTTTCGGCTCTCCTGGATGTACTGCCAAAGCCTTTGCAAAAGGTTTCTGGGGAGGGCAGCCTTATTCCGTCCACCATGGTAGGACACTTTACCACTCCAGGCCAGTAGCACGTACTTGGGAATCATTGTAGAACAAAGCATTGCAGTATATGTTTGCTGGCGTTCAAACAACATCCGTTCTTTATCTCTCTCTGTTATCCTCAGGAGAGTGATATCATTCATGGTCACCTGGTTGAAATAGGGTGCTTTTCTTAAGGGGACGTTCAGAAGTGCCTGTTCCTGCTGGGCTGTTTGCCTGTAGCTGAACAGAAATGTTCCCCGCTGTTAGCCACGGGGAGAGGGGAGGGATGAGGGGCTAGCCATGCGGTGAGGGGAGGCAAAATGCGACCTTGGAACGAAAGCACATGTGCTATGTATGTAATGTTAACAGCAAGATTTACCATGAAAGATTTACCCATTGTTCTATAAAATGTGTCTCTTTAAATACCACTGTCCCTTTTTTTTTCTCCACCAGCTGCATATGTTTCAAGGATCACAGGATCTTCTCCTTCCCAGAGGCTAGCGAAGATTAGAAGGCGAAAAAAAATGCACTCATGATGAAATGTTCTCTGAGCTCATGCTGTCCTCCCACACTGACAGAGCACAGAGGAATGCATGGAGGCAGACCATGTCAGAGTGCAGGAAACTACAAAATGACTGGGAGGAGAGGTGGCGGGCTGAAGAGAGTGAGTGGCGGGCTGAAGAGAGGGCTGAAGCTGAAAGGTGGCGGCAGCGTGATGAGAGGAGGCAGGATTCAATGCTGAGGCTGCTGGAGGATCAAACTAATATGCTCCAGCATATGGTTGAGCTGCAGGAAAGGCAGTTGGAGCACAGACTGCCACTACAGCCCCTGTGTAACCAACCGCCCTCCTCCCCAAGTTCCATAGCCTCCTCACCCAGACGCCCAAGAACGCGGTGGGGGGGCCTCTGGCCACCCAACCACTCCACCCCAGAGGATTGCCCAAGCAACAGAAGGCTGGCATTCAGTAAGTTTTAAAGTTTTAAACTTTTAAAGTGCTGTGTGGCCTTGTCCTTCCCTCCTCCACCACCCCTCCTGGTGCTTCTCTCCTCCACCACCCCTCCTGGGCTACCTTGGTAGTTATCCCCCTATTTGTGTGATGAAATAATAAAGAATGCATGAATGTGAAGCAACAATGACTATTGCCTCTGCAAGCTGTGATCGAAGGGAGGGGGGGAGGGTGGTTATCTTACAGGGAAGTAGAGTGAACCAAGGGGTGGGGAGTTTCATGAAGGAGAAACAAACAGAACTTTGACACTGTAGCCTGGCCAGTCAGGAAACTGGTTTTCAAAATTTCTCTGATGCGCACTGCACCCTCCTGTGCTCTTCTAACCGCCCTGGTGTCTGGCTGCGCGTAACCAGTGGCCAGGCAATTTGCCTCAACCTCCTACCCCTCCATAAATGTCTCCCCCTTACTCTCACAGATATTCTGGAGCGCACAGCAAGCAGTAATAACAGTGGGAATATTGGTTTTGCTGAGGTCTAACCGAGTCAGTAAACTGCGCCAGTGCACTTTTAAACGTCCAAATGCACATTCTACCACCATTCTGCACTTGCTCAGCCTGTAGTTGAACAGCTCTTGACTACTGTCCAGGCTGCCTGTGTATGGCTTCATGAGCCATGGCATTAAGGGGTAGGCTGGGTCCCCAAGGATAACTATAGGCATTTCAACATTCCCAAAGGTTATTTTCTGGTCTGGGAATAAAGTCCCTTCCTGCAGCTTTTGAAACAGACCAGAGTTCCTGAAGATGCGAGCGTCATGTACCTTTCCTGGCCATTCCACATTGATGTCGGTGAAACGTCCCTTGTGATCCACCAGTGTTTGCAGCACTGTTGAAAAGTACCCCTTGCGGTTTATGTACTCGCCGGCTTGGTGCTCCGGTGTCAAGATAGGGATATGGGTTCTGTCTATGGCCCCACCACAGTTAGGGAATCCCATTGCAGCAAAGCCATCCACTATGACCTGTACATTTCCCAGGGTCACTAACCTTGATATCAGCAGAACTTTGATTGCGTTAGCTACTTGCATCACAGCAGCCCCTACAGTAGATTTGCCCACTACAAATTGATTCCCGACTGACCAGTAACTGTCTGGCTTTGCAAGCTTCCACAGGGCTATTGCCACTCGCTTCTCAACTGTGAGGGCTGCTCTCATCTTGGTATTCTTGCGGCTCAGGGCAGGGGAAAGCAAGTCACAAAGTTCCATGAAAGTGCCCTTATGCATGCGAAAGTTTCGCAGCCACTGGGAATCGTCCCAGATCTGCAACACTATGCGGTCCCACCAGTCTGTGCTTGTTTCCCGAGCCCAGAATCAGCGTTCCACCGCATGAACCTGCCCCATTAGCACCATGATGCCCACATTGCAAGGGCCCATGCTTTGAGAGAAGTCTGTGTCCATGTCCTCATCACTCTCGTCACCGCGCTGATGTCGCCTATTCGCCTGGTTTTGCTTTGCCAGGTTCCGTTGCTGCATATACTGCTGGATAATGCGTGTGGTGTTTAATGTGCTCCTAATTGCCAAAGTGATCTGAGTGGGCTCCGTGCTTTCCGTGGTATGGCATCTGCACAGAAAAAAGGCGCGGAACGATTGTCTGCCATTGCTCTGACGGAGGGAGGGGCGACTGACGACATGGCTTACAGGGTTGGCTTACAGGAAATTAAAATCAACAAAGGGGGTGGCTTTGCGAGAAACAGAATGGCCCCCTCAAGGATAGAACTCAAAACCTCAAGGATAGAATTCAAAACTGGGTTTAGCAGGTTGTTGATTTCACAGAGGGAGGGAGGAGAAAATGAATACAAAACAAATCTCGTCTATTTATTGTTTTGATCCACTTCATCTACCTTTATACATCTTGCTGGCGGCAGAGTGTGCAGTACGACCGCTAGCCATCGTCATCTCCTGGGTGCTCGGCAGAAGACGGTGCAGTATGACTGCTGGCTATCGTCTTCTGCCGGTAGGACTGAATCGCCATGAAACGAAACTTAAAAGGGAAATGACTTGGCTGAATCACTCACATGTTTGCCCAGGCGCCCCGACCTCATTGAGGTCGTTTAAAAGAGCACCCTGGACTACGTCGACGACGGCTACCAGTCATACTGCTCTGTCTGCTGCCAAAAGGCAATAAACTGTTGCTGTGTAGCAATGCAGTACCGCGTCTGCCAGCACCCAGGAGACATACAGTGACGGTTAGCTGAGCGGGCTCCATGCTTGCCGTGGTATGGCGTCTGCACAGGTAACTCAAGAAAAAAGGTGCAAAACGATTGTCTGCCCTTGCTTTCACGGAGGGAAGGAGGGAAGGGAGGCCTGACGATATGTACCCAGAACCACCCGCGACAATGTTTTAGCCCCATCAGGCACTGGGATTTCTACCCAGAATTAAAATGGGCGGCGGAGACTGCGGAAACTGTGGGATAGCTACCCATAGTGCAACACTCTGGAGGTCGATGGTTGTCTCAGTACTCTGGACACACTCCGCCGACTACATGCACTTAGAGCATTTGTGTAGGGACACACACAACTGACTGTATAAAAACGCTTTCTACAAAACCGACTTCTATAAATTCGACCTAATTTCGTAGTGTAGATATACCCTTTGACAAGCTGGGATTTGTTCTGTGGTCTGGCTTTTAAGGAAACCCTATTATGGGTTAAGTTAAGTCTTGTAGAAATTGATGTGATGTGTGAATGCACCCTTCAATTAAGATAGTTGCAAGAGACAGCTAAAGGGCCACACCTAAAACAAGGCCTACTAGAGTCTGTCCAGAAACTAGCACCATATGAGCAGACAGTTCCACTGGGTATTTTGTGTGTGTGTGTGTGCGAGAGAGAGAGAGAGAGAGAGAGAGCAAGCAAGAAAGCCAAGCAGCAGCCTGTAAGCTTGGTGTGGTCTTGGAAGAAGTCTGGGGAGCTTCTAGGTCTGGTGCTGGCTGAAGAGCCTGGAGGCTATAAGCAAAGAAGTTATCCCCTGCTTTTGGTCCCTTCTGGATTTAGAGAGGGAGGACTTTATACATTCCATGTAAATAATCAAGATTGCATCAAAGAAAATACCAAACTTCATCATCAATTT
This sequence comes from Chelonia mydas, assembly GCF_015237465.2. Classification (NCBI taxonomy): domain Eukaryota; kingdom Metazoa; phylum Chordata; order Testudines; family Cheloniidae; genus Chelonia; species Chelonia mydas. The sequence continues at coordinate 29,300,124 of NC_057851.1, read as the reverse complement.
CTACTCCCAGCTGGAACAACCTATTATACTCCAATTTTTTCGCTGGATACTCAGGTCAAAAGGAGTAACAGTATGATTATTTATGAAAGAGTATCATGCAATTTTCTCATTCTGAAATGTGAATTTCCTTCACAGATGGTATTCAGCAATAGTTTATTACAGTGCTTTCCACGTTTAGTTGCTGATTGACCGTGGGTTTGGAGAACGGTTTCTTACGGTTCTATACAAGATGTGGAAGCAGAATTTCATCTTTTGAACAATGCCCATTGACTATGAGTTCCTGGGAAACAAGTGTCCATGAACAACTGCATATTTTGTGTTGTGAGCATTTGCTTTGTGACCTTATTAGCAGGTACAGGAGAGAGAGAGAGAGATACATGTGTCTATCAGAGCTGCTTAATTTCTCCACATCAGAGGTAGAGTTCTCGACATCACCACTGATTCCAACTAAAGGTTGAGATATTTTTTCTACCTAAGATGCTGTATATTTTAACAAATGCTGACACAGCAGAATCCCTGCCTGTACCATAGTGTGGTATGCCCTTTTGGGCCATGCTACATTCCTTCTGTAGATGGAGGTGAGGGTCAGAGCATATGTAGCTGGTGTACCTATAGATGCATCTGGAAAAGCCACGTTTCTACTTTGCAGCAAAGAGAGGTCATAATCTCTGCTGTTGATCTCAGATTTGCCCTGTAGCTCAAGATCACTTCTCCCCATCTTTCACTCTTTTGCACTTTGCAGATTTTCAGAAGAAAGGCTTAGTGACAGAATTTAGTGCACCCTGACTGAAGAGAGCTTTGGGGAAGAATGGTTCTTCATTCAATATTATAGGGGCTTGTAGGAAGGGTGCAGGTTTGGAGGAGCTTATTCTGCTCTCAGGTACACTAGTGTAAAACCAAGAGTAATACAGTGGCTTCAGTGAAATTATACTAGATCCCTTCACTTAAAAAGTGAATTTGGAATTAAGTGGGTCCCATTGGCCAGACCCACTTCATGAGCACACATGCTTATATATATAAAATCTCACACATTTATCACAGGCATGGTGCACTACCTTTATCTGAAGGGTGCCTTTGATTTTTACAGATATAAACAGGTTTCCTAGAGTGACTGGTAGGCCATTTGAAGCAAGAAAGGCTGTAATGTAAACTCTAAAGCTGTCCTATCTCAAGAGGAACTTGAATTTGTTTACAACAGAACTTTTAACTGAGATGAAGAGTAGCTTTGTAGATCTAGCTTGAATCAGATGACAGCTGGCTTTAACGTTCAAGAAGTGTCAGCAGCAGTGCCCACTAGAGGGCAGATGAAGCTGAAAATAATATTCCTCCTCTTTTAGCTCTCAACCTGGTGTGTTGATTCATTCCTAGGCCCCTCTTGTCTTTATGATACTATTCTTCATTCTTTGACCCTGTACATGGTGGGATCAGAGCTACATTAGTTATATGCATATTTTAAACACGTTTGTTGCAAGCAGAGTTCTGCTCCTATTTCCCTGATATTTTTCTTCTGAAAATTGTTCTAGCAGTGTTATAATCCATGTTGAACACGGTCTGTTACATTGGGTCCCCTGGTGTTAAAACAGTTTTACGTGATAGTGTAAAGCAGGCAAAACTGTTTTGCAAAATCAGTTCAGACACACATGATTCAGACCTGCTGGAAGTAAATCTGGCTGTAACAGCTTGGAATCAGTTTAGTCTGGTTTAAACTAGAATTTAAACTGATTCTTTTTCTCCTTGGTCAGGAGCCCTTCATGTTAAAAGCCACTAGAACACTTTTTGGTGTTGACAAGGCCTAAAAACGTGTGTTTGACAGGTGGAACCCTAATAAAAGTACTACTGGAGCAATCCAAACCCATTCAACTTGCAATAGTACTAATGCAGTAGTTGGGCCTGTTGCTGTTGTGGTGTTTTTTTAACAAATGAAATGGACCCAGGACACATTTGCATGTAATTGTGGAAAATGTGTGTGCCAATAGTTATGAAATTCAGACTGGTCATTTCTTTTCACCCTTTGCTCTAAGGGTTTGAGCTTGACTTCAGAAGTGCTGAATGTTCACAAAGTCAATGGTAGCTATGTGTTCTTAGTATCTTTTAAATCAGGCTCTTAATTCTTTTTTAATAAAGTTTTAAAATAAAATATGTCATTGATATGAAGAACAGAATCTGTAATTACATCACCAAGGAAAAATTTACAAGGACTATAGAGCCTCTTGCTTCAGCTTATAAGCAGCTCCCCAAGTGGAGACAGGAGTATTTCTCACCATTGTATATTACTCAAGATCTAGGTTCACTATGGAGGATATTTCTGCAGCATATAGAGACAAGCTGGACAACTGGTCTGCTGTGAAACAGCAATGGTCTGCTCCTGCTCCTATTGAAGCCAATGGCCCAACTCCTGTTGCCTGCAATGAAGGCAAGATCAGACACCTAGTTATGTAAGGTGAGATTGTCAAAAAGGCTCAGTTTTGGCCTTACTTCACTCCCCTATTGAATCTCCTATTGAATTTAATGGGACCAGCATTAGGTCAATAGCGAGTGCTTTGAAAATCCCTCCCTACAGCTATTGATAGTTGAAATGAATACAATGACATAGTGAAAAATGCTTCCATCATCTAGTTCTTTTCGTCAACTCTGAAGCACTGAGAATCTCATGGATTGACCAGATTTCCGTGTGACTTAGCTGAGTCAATGAGGTACGTGCTCCTGCAGCATTATAGTACAGCATCTTGTCATGAAAGCTCCACAGCAAGCTAAACCGGTGGGATCTATATTATTGTCCATCCATGTTATCACTAGTGCATGTGGCTTTTTAAAAAAAAAGTGATTGGGATGTGTGATCTTACTCTAATAGAAGTCAATGGCAAATCTTCCATTAACTTCATCAGGAGCAAGCTCAGTTCCCTTAAGCTGCGCTCTATCAAGGTGACAAAATAAAAATTAAACAAAGAAATGTGCAGACAAAAATATCACATTCTTCTTGACTATACGGGCTTTTGTTACCAAACATATTCCCTGAAAGGCCAGTAATCAAGGGCTCATGTTTAATCAAGAGTTTCTATTTTGTATTTGTCAAAGTAGCTTTGAAATGTCAAGCACTTTAAAATACATTGTTTCTTTAATTATTTATAACTTGGCTCATAAGGACTAGGAAATAGGTTGTGCGTGTGTGTGAATTGTAGTTAGAGTTAAGATGAGTCAGAAAAGCAATTGCTGGTCTCATCAGAAGTACCTTGATATCTCCAAGAGGAAGTTTAATTATAAAATTGAATTACCCTTCTATCACTTGTAATACCTACAACAGTGACACCCAGAGAAGTATTATTAAGTTTGTCGTACTTTGTGGGAATGTGGCTGCCTTCACAAAAAAATGTTGCTATAGTGTTCAGTCTTGCTGGTGGCTCCTATGGCTGTGCCTGCATGAGAGAACTGAACTGCCGATAACTGCACCTGTAGGCTAGTTCTGATGTAAGTACCAATGTTGCAACGTGTCTGTGCCCACCAGGTTGTTGTACATGTGGTTTTCCCTCCTGTGCACACCACGTTCTTCTTTTGCAGTTACGCTGCTTTCTGGGTAACTATCCTACAGTTCTTGGCACTGCTTCCTGAAGCAATAGCTTCTGGGAAATTTCAAAAGGCTTACTGGGACCCAACGGGAATAGTGGAAGAAGAGCTCAAACTCCTCTACGTTTCCAGGAGCCGACACTATTTTATATGCCTTTTTTCAAAATTTGAGCTGGGGATAGCAAGAGAGGTTTCTGCTATTGCTTTTGAAGAGTAGCTATGAGGCATTTGATGTGAGGCAGTTGAAAATATTTTACAGTCCTTGCAGGCAGCTAGATGATGGAGTTTCTGTAGCAGCAGTTGTGCCCTTACAGTCCCTAGAGAAGTCCACTCCACATGATAGTTGAGGATTACTGAATGAGGGAGGCAACCTAGTGACAGAGGATGTGGAAAAAGCTAATGTGCTCAATGCTTTTTTTGCCTCTGTCTTCACTAACAAGGACAGCTCCCAGACTGCTGCGCTGGGCATCACAACATGGGGAGTAGATGGCCAGCCCTCTGTGGAGAAAGAGGTGGTTAGGGACTATTTAGAAAAGCTGGACGTGCACAAGTCTATGGGGCCGGACGAGTTGCATCCGAGAGTGCTAAAGGAATTGGCAGATGTGATTGCAGAGCCATTGGCCATTATCTTTGAAAACTCGTGGCGAACGGGGGAAGTCCCAGATGACTGGAAAAAGACTAATGTAGTGCCAATCTTTAAAAAAGGGAAGAAGGAGGATCCTGGGAACTACAGGCCAGTCAGCCTCACCTCAGTCCCCGGAAAAATCATGGAGCAGGTCCTCAAAGAATCAATCCTGAAGCACTTACACGAGAGGAAATTGATCAGGAACAGTCAGCATGGATTCACCAAGGGTAGGTCATGCCTGACTAATCTAATAGCCTTCTATGATGAGATTACTGATTCTGTGGATGAAGGGAAAGCAGTGGATGTATTGTTTCTTGACTTTAGCAAAGCTTTTGACACGGTCTCCCACAGTATTCTTGTCAGCAAGTTAAAGAAGTATGGGCTGGATGAATGCACTATAAGGTGGGTAGAAAGTTGGCTAGATTGTCGGGCTCAACGGGTAGTGATCAATGGCTCCATGTCTAGTTGGCAGCCGGTGTCAAGTGGAGTGCCCCAGGGGTCGGTCCTGGGGCCGGTTTTGTTCAATATCTTCATAAATGATCTGGAGGATGGTGTGGATTGCACTCTCAGCAAATTTGCAGATGGTACTAAACTGGGAGGAGTGGTAGATACGCTGGAGGGCAGGGATAGGATACAGAGGGACCTAGACAAATTGGAGGATTGGGCCAAAAGAAACCTGATGCGGTTCAACAAGGATAAGTGCAGGGTCCTGCACTTAGGATGGAAGAACCCAATGCACAGCTACAGAGTAGGGACCGAATGGCTAGGCAGCAGTTCTGCGGAAAAGGACCTAGGGGTTACAGTGGACGAGAAGCTGGATATGAGTCAGCAGTGTGCCCTTGTTGCCAAGAAGGCCAATGGCATTTTGGGATGTATAAGTAGGGGCATAGCGAGCAGATCGAGGGACGTGATCGTTCCCCTCTATTCGACATTGGTGAGGCCTCATCTGGAGTACTGTGTCCAGTTTTGGGCCCCACACTACAAGAAGGACGTGGATAAATTGGAGAGAGTCCAGCGAAGGGCAACAAAAATGTTTAGGGGTCTGGAACACATGACTTATGAGGAGAGGCTGAGGGAACTGGGATTGTTTAGTCTGCGGAAGAGAAGAATGAGGGGGGATTTGATAGCTGCTTTCAACTACCTGAGAGGTGGTTCCAGAGAGGATGGTTCTAGACTATTCTCAGTGGTAGAAGAGGACAGGACAAGGAGTAATGGTCTCAAGTTGCAGTGGGGGAGGTTTAGGTTGGATATTAGGAAAAACTTTTTCACTAAGAGGGTGGTGAAACACTGGAATGCGTTACCTAGAGAGGTGGTAGAATCTCCTTCCTTGGAAGTTTTTAAGGTCAGGCTTGACAAAGCCTTGGCTGGGATGATTTGATTGGGGATTGGTTCTGCTTTGAGCAGGGGGTTGGACTAGATGACCTCCTGAGGTCCCTTCCAACCCTGATATTCTATGATTCTATGATTCTATGATTATGTTCCATGAATGGTGTGCTGCTTTCAGGTCTAGACCATGCTTACGAACTGTGGAATTGAGTTGTTTTGAGACCTGGGATGGGTCTCTTAATTCCACAATGAAGGAAATCTATCTGTACCTCTGGGGTGAGCTATTCCCCATCATTTTAGTGCTAGACAATGGATGTAGTGTTACAGGTGTGTTAGAAGCACCATGTGGTTGGTTGCCAAATTTCCCTATTGTCGACAAGGCTTATGTCAGACATCTAATGGTTATTGTTGATCTTAAGAATTCATCACTCACTGTACAAATCAGGAAAAATCATTGTATTGAACATACATAGAATGAAGAATGAGAACTCATTGGTTTGAGTGCCACAAATATAAAATAACTGTTTTTGGTATTCGGTCACCAGAGGAACTATTTACTTAGCTCATAATATTCTCATGACCTATCAAGTGCACAGGTATCTCTCTTCTGTTATCTCTCTGTTCTTGTCCTTGCCTCTCCTTCTCTTCACTTCTATTTTTGTTTCTTCTCTTTCATTTCCATGTACCCTACCCTGGCTCTGCTCTGTCCTTCCCCCTGCTCTGACTTTCCAGAAGTAGCCCCATTGCTCTCTTCTACCCAGAATAAGAGCAGATAAAAAATTACAAACTCAATTTTTTTAACTTTTCTGTCCTGCTTCTACATGGATAGAAGGGGTGTGGAGAAGAATCTCTAAGCACCTCAGGTCAGAGGGTTATGCAGGCTACCTTCTGGAATGCACTGCTGGGGTCCTCAGCTCCATAGAAAACAGTCACATAACCTTTAGGAAACATGCTCTGTAAACATAATATTCCTATTAAGAAATAGAAAAAGAACTAGAGAGACTTAAAACCAAAATTGAGTCACTTTATATTAATGTTCCATTTATAAAGGGTTAATAAATGATAACTCGATGTTACAGACCTGAGTAGTACCTGTTACAGATGGTTAGAAGCCCTTGAGTAATAGGTATTATAAATGGCTATAAGCAACCTAGTTAGCCATTGGACTTTAACAATTGATGAACCATTTATTAAAACATCGAGTAATCATTTATTAACCCTTTATTAAGGATTCGTTTGTAGTTTATGAAGTGTGACCCAACATTATATACTGAAATGGCTTCCTTTGTGCTCTCCTACAACAATGTAGTGTATCATTATTGTATCAGTCTCCCATTTTGGTGTTTACATCTGATTCCTCTCTCATGTCTGTGTGAAAGGATGAAAAAAATCAGCCGTTAGTGTATTTCTGAGATCGTTGGAGGGAAGAAACTTAAAAAAATATGACAGGTTTCAGAGTAGCAGCCGTGTTAGTCTGTATTCGCAAAAAGAAAAGGAGTACTTGTGGTACCTTACAGACTAAGAAACTTATTTGAGCATAAGCTTTCGTGAGCTACAGCTCACTTCATTGGATGCATTTGTGACTTTAAATTCAGTAGAAAGGGCTAATTATGTGGTCAAGACTGTCTCTTCTAATTGTATCGACTGCTCAGAAAATGTACTGCCTTCTGTCCTTTGGGGATTACCTTTATGGTATTTTCCACATAGGATTTAAATCCAAGACAATTAGGGGCCATTCATTAGCAAATTCAGTGTTGTGTAACTACACAGACTTGTGCTGAGAGATGTAGGAGGACTTCTGCCACTTAACATGACAGGCATGTTCTGAGAAAGAAATTGATTATCCTGAGTAATTTAACTGGGAGATGTGAGTTGAGGGAAGTGAGTATAGAATTGAAGGCAGTATTGTGGCTTTGAAATTGAAAGCTTAGCAAACTTATTATCAAATTATTTTTGCAACAACTTTTTCCAGGCTAAAGAGATTTATCCTGATTATTTTAAGCAGTGGAAAATCAACTAAGAATGGAATGCTGATAGAAGGAGCAGGCAAGTTTCACTCTGAGTGTAGTTGGGAGGAAAAAAACTTAACACAATTAACACATTCATAATAAAGCAAAAAAAACCAATTCCTTTTCTCTTACAGAATTAGCATACTACTCTGATTGGTGTCTTAACCCCTCTCTGAGCAAAGTCCCATTTGTGAGAAGACTGTGTTCTTTTATAGTTACTTCAGCTATCCCAGAATGCCCTGCTGTGGGGAAAAATAACCTACTGGCCCAGTCTACTCCATGTATTACATGTATTACTCCATGTATGTGCTGTAAGAGAAGTATTCAGGTCAAGCTACCACTAACTGAAGCACCTGAAGGATCTACATTCACACATAGGTAAAGGGAATATTGGAAGACAGATCAGAGGAAGACAGATTTTTTTCTCATCCTGTTTTCATCTGTCACAAAAGGTTCAAAGTTTCTCCATATAGAGAGGTAAGAGCTACAGATAAGCATTTAGGATTCTTACTCCATCTTAAATTGGCTGACGTTCTGGTTGTTATCAAAAATAATTATACAGACCTGCAAGAAATAAGACTAAGAAAACAACCTAGTGTTTTGTGTCAAATCCCTACATATTGTCTAACAGGGAGCACATGAAAAATTATCTGTTTGATTATTGTGGGGGATAAAGACCACTAAGGACTTTGGAGGAAACACTTCTAGTTTTGTTATAGGAGGTTTACTCTAATCCTTCTGCTCGTAGTTTAATTCTGGTGTTTGTCATTCTTTGATTGTGATCAGGAACTGTTTTGTTATTTCCCTGTTTATTAGTGTTTGTTTGGAGGTGCCGTGTTTGAGAGCACATTCACGGCTGACAGTGTAGTAACTGGTTATATTCAGCTCTATATGCAACAAAATTATATATTATTGTATAAAATCTGAAATCTGTTTGTCTACTGTGAGATGTCTATGTCCCCACCCAGAAGAGTTTAAAGGTCTCCAAGGCATTAATCCTACAATCAGATCCACACTGGCAGACCCCTGCACCCATGCAGAACCTGTTTAGGAGCACTCTGTTTTGGGGAGTGCCATCTTTCAGATAAGACATAAAATTTGGGATTATATTAAACCAAGAGTAGTGTATTAGTTCCAGCATTCTGGCCAAATTCCAGCTTGGGCAACTCCATTTTGTATTTCTAAAACTCCTCTACTGTTTCATTGGATATAGTATTTGTGCTCACTTCTTGGCTTAGAGCTGCGCAGTACTGTGTGATATATTAAACAGCAGACACATTCCACCCTAGCAGTGGCAGCATTTCAGTGTATGGTGAATGAACTGCCTTCCTTTTGGAGCTTATAAAAGTGCTTTTGTGAGCCAAGGTTATATTAATCTGTCTGGTGACTGTGAAGATTTTTGGCCAAGCATTGAACTCTTAGATAAGTCCATTTGATAATGGTTCTGTAATACACTAATAAAGCAACTAAAGAAAACTAATCAGAGACTATTCACAAATTTTAGTGTTGCAATGAAACAATTCAAAGTAATACCCGGATTAATAAAACCAAACAACAACAAAAAACTCCCAGCTATCCCAGTTGCTTTAACAGGACAATTAACTAGTGTAGTTGAAAGTAAAATAAGCCTATAAGTCAAATGTTCTATGCTCGCTCTCTACATTTTATAAAGAGACTTGCCTTGGAATACAGCTCCAGTCAGTGTAAAATGCAGAATGTAAGCAAACACAAATCATGTTTTATTCAGTATAAGGATAGGCAAGCTTTGAAATACAGAGGCTTGAATTCTGAATCTAAAATTCTGGATGCTCCAAATCCTAAGTAAAGTATGATTTAATATCCTATACTGCATAGTGATAGTCCATCACTCACAGTCCACACCCAATGCTTTTTAAAATTGCATTCCAGGACTAATTTGATTCAGTTTATCCAAGTCGTCTTTCTGTAGATGAGGTCTAAGCCAAGCTGAGAAAATTTAACCATTACCTTGTGAAAAATGTTTGCAAAATATACCTTTGAACACAGAGAGATTCTAAAGTGTAGCACTAAAAATTGTTTTCAGACACGATGGGTAAGATGAAGTCATGTCTGGCAGAAAATATTTGTATAAATATGCAAATGTACTCAGAATTTTAAAAAACGGTTTGTAGCAATAAGGCTTTCGTTTTAGTAGCAGTGCTTTTTGTAGAGAATTTTTTCTTTTAAATCTGCCCATTGAGAGAAGCTGCTGAACACCTGAAGGAAAAAGTGCTCTCTCAAGCCCCATCCTGCAAAGTCTTCCACATACACACAACTTTATTGATGTTAGTGGGGCCCCTGCAGGTGCAGGGGTCCACCTTTTGCTGAGCACCTTGCAGGATAAAGGTGTCAGTTAGAGTGCTGGCTCTCTGGTACACAGCAGTCCTCCCTTTGAGTCCATCCTGAACCAGGTCTCACTCCGTGCTAAAGGAGGCAATGCACTGGTGGAAGTGACGTCTTTTACATGAAATATAAAGCCAAACTCCTGACCACTTGTGATCATAAAGAAACCCATAACCCTTCTTGTAAAGGTAGGGGTAATAATCTCTGTCTCACAGGCCCATTCTATTAGGTTATTACAGTCTGTAATTATCGGGGTTACTCTGTAGTCCAAATGCTTAAAGAGCATGCCTGGTGTATCGCATCTTGGAAGTAGGCACTGCAGGTGCTTTAGCAGCTAGGCCCTTGTAGGTGCTAGCCATGCGTGGGTCCCAGTATACACTCAGAGACCTGGCTAGGGAGAGGGTTTTGACTATAGCTGGCAGAAAAGGGGAGGATTGCAAATACCCTAGGTACAGTGGCTTAAACAGTGACAGTTCAAAGTGAGCAACAGCTGTTCCTGTTTGGGTCCATGGGGCCAACCACTCGAGAGTCAGGGCTCTTCAGGCCTGGGACCTCCCCTCTTGTCCAGTCTCTAATCAAGCAAATAAGCATTTTTGGGTTTCCAAGCCAGGTTCAGTTAGTGTCTCTCATTAAGCCCTTTTGCACTGGGTCCCTGCTTAGCTGCCCCTGTTCCCCCATAAGTCTCACACAGACAGTACCCAGTTGGGATGTCCAGCAGTCACAGCCTGTTCGACACATAGTTCTGTCCATCGCTCCCTGCTGCCACGTGTCTCCCACTCCCCAAACAGAGCCCGCCACTTCCTGGTTCAGGACCTTTCCCCTTCCCCAGCCAGTGGAAGGGGAAAGGGATGTACAAGGGGGAGGGAGCAGATCCATCACAATTCTACTTATGTTCCACTGGAGTTTCTAATGGACACGTCATTCTTCCTCACTCCCTGCCCTAAAATTGTGGTGTATATGTTTTGCTATGCACTGTTAAATAGATGCTGTAAGTGGCTTCATTACACTAAGGCTTTGTTTTCATACACTGCACCTTTATGTTTCTAGGAGGCAACTTAAGATAGCTGCCATTTTGTATAGTACATAGCTTAGCTGGAGGCAGCTGCCATTTTGTGTTCAGTTCTGGTTGCAGTGACAGTCTGTAAAATGCTCTCTCTTTGCTTCCACTCCAGGAGTAGACTTAGTTTTTCTTAAATGCCTTGAGATCTTTGAATGAAGTGCCACAGAAATGCAAAATGTCATTACTATGTTACCCCATCATTCTTCCTGGTTAGTTTGGCTAGGCTGATCCTTCTTGTGGATGCATCAAACCTTTTGTGCTTCAGCTAGTACAGAACACCTGGTTCATATGTAAATGACTCCATTTTGTGTGTGTGTGTTGGAAAGTTCTGTGACATGGCAGTTCTAGCTGAAGCACATTGAGAAGGTTCTCCTTGAAACTTTAAGGGCTTGGAAACTTTTTTTAAAGGAGAGCCAAGACTCTGATTTAAACTGCTAGGGGCAAGACAGCTACACCCACATCTGCCACTGTTGAATAGATTCCTTTAAAAAAAAAATGCACACGTAAACCCACTACTAATGATTAAAGCCCAGCTAAAGGACTTTTGCACTTAATTTCAAGAACACACTTGAAAGACTTAAGGGAAAAAAAGTTACTATAATGTGATTCTGAAATATCAAATCTGACGGTTAAACTATCACATTACATTAAGCCTTGTAAATTGTACGTCAATACCTAATTAAAATATAATGAGCATAATTGGGTGATTTACCAGTGCCTGAAATCATTGCACAGATATTGCAGCTCCCAGGATTTCACAAGCATCTAGACATAATCAGCCACGTCTAACTTACGCTTTTACTTATTTATTCAGAATCTGACCAATACTGCTGTGTATTGCGAGGGAGGTGGTATTGAATGAAAGATTGCATATAACTGCAGAGTTATAGTTTCTTTGCGTAAACCACAGCTTTGAATTAAAGCCTGAGCATAAGCCTACCTGATGCTATAAGATAAAGATTTGAGGAAACCTACAGGTGTGTGGTTCCCAAACTTTTTGAGCACTTTACCTTACCTGTGCCTGTCACTTTCCACTCAGCTGATCATGTTCTAACCCAACTTTTGGAGAAGGATAGTGACAAAGAATTGGGTCCAGTACTAATAGCCTAGAGTGCCTGTCAGTAAAGGCCTGAGGTAGCAGCTGCACATGGTAGTAGATGGGAAGTACCTCTATGCGTGCATCTATACTGGGAAATTTTGGAAATGTTTTTTCTCTCATGAAACTTCCCCTACTGACAGTAGAAACTTATAGTGTAGACAGGATGTGCACTGAAGCAGAAAAATTCTTACAAATGTTTCCAGTGGAGACAAGGCCTTCAGGACACAGTCAAGAGAGGCAGTTAAACTGAAATACAATGTGTATTCTACAAGTTCTGATAGTAACTTTCGGTCTCCATTTCTAATTAGAGCAACGTGGTTTGCTTTAATGACCTTGCTGTAAATGGTAAGTCACTTGGAGAACAATTCATGTTGATATCAAATGCAGAGTCTCAGAGTCCTCCGAGCTAACCAACAGCAAAATCCACCCAAAAAGCTTTGTGGACCAAGAACTAGACAATTATCCAGAGCCTTCTTGACACACACACACCCTCTCCATCTTCTTCCCCATTGAACTTCAGTGGCCACCACAACATTAGTCAAACTCAATCCTATCCGAAAATGATGTTATGCTTTCTGCCGATTCTGTTTCAGTCAATTTATTTTTTTCTTACAGTAGAGGTGCAATCAAGATAGGAGGAAATAGACTGCAAGTGTACAGCTATGGTTTTATACCTGGAAAGAATAAGGGCTTATCCCTTTGTGTGTCATCTGCATGCCTTTCAGAAATGTAGGCCTTGCGTATATTGCCACTTTTGTTGATATTACTTATGTCACTCAGGGGTATAAAAAACCCCACCCCTCTGAGCGGCATAAGTTACAGAAGTGCTGGTGTGAACACACTATGTCGGTGGTGGAGCTTCTCCTGCTGACACAGCTACTGCCATTTGTGGAGGTGGTTTTATTACATCGATGGGAGAGCTCTCTCGCGCCAGCTTAGAGTGGCTACACGAGTGATCTTACAGTGGCGCAGTCACATCAGTACAGCTGTGCTGCTGTAAGCTTGCTGGTGTAGACATGGCCTTAGTCTTCTCCAGGGTTGCATGAAATAGTTCTCTCTATCGAATATACCTTGTATACCACATATACCATAACTGCCCCTTTACAAGTACTCAGAAAGTTAAATAATACAACTGGGTAATTAACTTGCATTTCTATAGTCCTTTCAGCCAAGGCTAAAGTTACTTTAGATTGTAAATTCATTAGGGAGGGGACTGTCTCTTTTTATATACATATATATATGCATAGTGGGGCCTTAATGTAGGTGCTACCATGGGCAGCGGGTGGAGCCCCCCTCTGGGGAGGCTAGCCCCCAGCTCCACCCCTTCTGCCTATGCCTTCCCCCTGCCCAGAGAGCCCCCCCTGGCTGCAGGAGCCCTGAGCCTCCCCGCCCCTGTCCGGAGGAGCCCAGCCAGGCTGGCCAAAGCCCCAAACGCTTCCCTGCCCGGAGGAGCCTGGGGCTTGCCACAGCCACGCCATGCCTCCCCTCCCCATACCCAGCCCACCCATCAGCCGGGGGAAAGCATCTGTAGAAGACGCTTTTGATAAGCCCCGTGCAGTTCTGGGTCGGCTGAGGAGATGGTATGTGCCTCCTCAGCTGCCCTGGAGCCTGCATGGGGCATAATAAAAGCAAAAACTTCGCTGCCAAACCCCACAACCGGTGGTCTGGCGGCCGCGGCTGTGCTGTGGGAGGCAGCGCCCAGGGTTTAAAGGGAGCCGGTAGGGGCTGGTGCTGTGTACCGGTAAGAACCCGCACCGGCCCATACCCAGCCCACATTGCAGCAGCGCTTTAATGTCCCTGCCCCTTTTGCCTCCCGTGTCGGCGGCTCTGCTGGCAGGGTCCGTACCGGCACGGCCGCTGACAGGGGAGGCAAAAGGGGCAGGGGCATTAAAGTGCTGCCGCAGCAGCGCTTTAAGGATGGTCCTTTGCCGCCGCGGTGCTTTAATGTTGCTGCGCCCCCCCGTCGGTGGGGCCCCCGTCAGCAGGGGGAAGGCGCAACAACGTTAAAGTGCTGCGGCAGCAAAGGACCCTGCAGCACTTTAACGTTCCTGCCCCTTTTGGGCCCCGCTGGCTGCCGACGGACAGACGGGGGCAAAGGGAGCAGCTACCCTGGGGCCAGCGATTTAAAAGGGCCCAGGGCTCCGGATGCTGCTGCCCATATGGGGTGCAGCGTGGGTCAGCCGGACTGGAAGGACTGGCTGGGGGATGCTAACCCCCCCAGCTCCACCCCTTCCACCTGAGGCCCCGCCCGTTCTGGGGGCCGGACCCGGAGCTGCCCCGCCCCGTACCGGTAAGTGGCCTCAGTTACTTTCACCCCTGGCAGTGCCTCCCCAGGCCTATTGTACCCACCGCCCGTGGTGCTACTGCAGTGATATAAGTGTAAGCAGAGTCAAGATGAGCTCTACCCTGACATCTGGTGGTGAGTCGTGGTGGGTTGTGGAAAAGAACTTCAGGGGCTGATCTCATTTCCATAGGCACACCCACCCTGCCTAGATGGTCACTTTGGCTGCTGTAGGAGTCCCAGTTTCTCTGTTATTAGGGCAGGAAGAATAAACTGTTATTATCCTGATTATATGAAACAAGGACAGTGGAACTGTACTTGGCCTTTTGTTATGATGGAGGGACTCACCATCAACTAAACACCACTCGCTAGGCAAGAGTCCTGGGTTCCAAAACCTAGTGAATTGAGAGAGAGAGTGAGAGGTTGGGGATAGGTATTAATGCTTGGTGGTATGGGCCCCTGGTAAGGGTTCTACATGCTAATTGCACCTTCTCCTCTCTCCACTGTGGAATATCAGAGCTAGTTTTGATTCTACTAGGAGTCTAGTTACAGGCTGCTGAGCTGAATTCACTTTGGGCCAATGGTGCACCAGCACTGAAGTTCCCCCACCACAAGCTGAAATTACTAAGAGCTGAAATCACTGAGTGTTGTGTTAAGTAGTGGGGGGGCCTGAAGATATATTGCGGAGCAGTTCACGGGAGGGCTGGAGTGGCTCATGGAATGGCTGGCAGAGCAGAGCAGTTCGTGGGACGGCTGGTGGAGCAGAGCGGAACCCCATGGAGAGGTGGGGCAGTCGGCTTCGGACCACGTAAGGTGCCCCTTAACCCCTCCTCCCCCCTCCCATTTCCACCGAGGTTGGGAGGTAAACTCTGCAGATAAACTTTTGAACTCTGGGGCTGCACTGACCAGGGACAGAGACTTTTGGGTTGTTGGACTTTTGGGACTTTGGGTGACTTTTGGGTTGCTGGACTCAAGAACCAAAGGGAAAGGACACGGCCCAATTTACTTGGGGTGGGTTTTTGCTCATGGGTTGTGTTATGAATCCTGTTGGTGGTGTTTCCCCAACATAATGCCACATTGTTTCTGTCTGTTATTAAAAGGCTTTTGCTACACTCAGACTCTGTGCTTGTGAGAGGGGAAGTATTGCCTCTTAGAGGCGCCCAGCAGGGGTGGTATATATTTGTCCCAGGTCACTGGGTGGGGGCTCGAGCCGGTTTTGCATTGTGTTATTGGAATGGAACCCTTAGATACTGAACCCGGCCCTTGTTGCTGCCAACTCGGATGGGCGGAAGGGTTACATAAGTAATGACGCTAACCAGTCAGACACTAATTCTCGCCCCACCCTGTGAGAGGTAGTCACTGTTAATTTACCCGTATCTTAAATTTGTAAATTAAGGTTCAGAGATTAAGTGAATTTGCCTTAGGTCATGCAGCATGATGGTGGTGGAGCCCTGGATTTTACTGACTCCCAGGCCATGGTCTGTAGTGATAAACACGTGTCTAATGGGGATCTGGGTTATGCGCCAAAAACTGTTCTTTCAGTGACACAGCAGTTATTTATTAGCACAAGCCAAAACATCCCGTCCTACTGACCACCTAGCTCTAACAGATTCTCTTTACGCTTTTTGGACACTTGGTTCAGCCATTTACTGGTGCAGTGATTTGGCCTCGCCAAACACAACACCCAATAATAAGTTCTTTGCAATGCAAATATGATAGAATTGGGGCCATAGTCTGAACATTTACAAAGCAATAAGAGACATAATTTTTACCTATATCTGCACACACAAACAAGGTGAGGGAAGAACAAATGAGCTGAAGAGATGCTTTTAGAGCTGTGACCTCATGAACTTGGGTCTTGTTGCAACACTTTTAATGGTTTGCTTTTCCTCTCGGGGAGGTCACCACTGAAAGCCTTTCTCTAGGCTTTGCTTGTACATATCATCTTTCCAGGTGGGAGAGGCCAGTTGACATGACAACTCCATCCAGAAGCTTTGAAAAAGTAATGTCCTAATATAGAGAGAGGGGTTTTGAAATCTTATGGAATATGGTTTATTTGCAAAGCAGATTTGTTTGTGAAATCACAGTAACTGCACAAAGAAATGTAGACATACAATTGTACATGCAAGAAGCCCTCCTTATTTTGAAAGAAATTGTCTCTTAATGTTTTAACACTGTGTGTGTTAAACAGTAACATTCTTCAGACTGTTAGACCAGCATCGAAAACAGCTTGTGTTTCTGATATTAGGACCTCATGTAAGTCAAAAATATAATATGTCTAGATGCAGTCTAGTGGGTCCAAGCATATGGTGGAGAGCTAGGAACTCCTGTGCACTGATCTGATTTCTCCACAGCCTTGGGAAAGTCACTTAACCTCTGCCTCAGTTTCCTCATATATAATGCATACTAATTGCATCCCCAGGATAGAGAGCCTTAATTACTGTTGTGAAGCCAAATGAAAATTAAAGTGCTATATAAATGGTAAGTATTAGGATGACGTGAGTCTTTGGCAGAATGGGAACTACCAGCAGGAGGCTCAGAAATGCAAGTTTTAATTATACATTAATTTGTAAAGCAATTTGCAGTTGATACAAAGGTGCTATTTTTTTCCAGGATGCTGTGCTGAACAAATTGATTGCAACTTTCACTAAGCTATGCTGTTTATTTTTTCCTGCTCTAAACAATTGCATTTGTAATTTTGCAAATTCCTGACTGCCACTCTGTGAATAAATTGGAACAGTAAAATGAACAAACACAGGAAGATAATCTGTCTTGACATTTAGGTACCTTTTAATGCGGTACAGATGTAACCCACAGTGGTAACCTGGAAAGTGACATTTTAAATTTAATTGTATATTTATCAGTCATTCATCTAAAGTTTCTAAAGAAACCAGCTAGCCAGACACCACAATTTAAAATATTAAGTTGACTTGGCTTTTCAGGGGACACTGTCTGGAAATACTGTAATAGAAGAGGAGAATTTTATATCCACCTCATAATTTCAGATTTCTAGACTCCCCAGTGAGTCACTGAATTCAAGATGAGCAGATGATCAATAAAGCCTAATCTCTTGCCTCTGAGTTCAAATCCAATTCTGGATGCACTTGCTAGTGATGTATTTTTTTTGTTTGGGCTCAGTGTTGACTATAGAATTGTTCAAATTGCAAAACTCAGGACCATGCATCATTTCTGTAGCTGTTCAGTTGAGGTCAGGAATTCTCTGCAGATTGCTTTAGTGGATATCGATAGGTATTTGCAGAATCCAGAAGTACTTTGCCTTCTCTGACTGTTCTATTCCACCTAGGGGGGAAAAGATGCTTTAAATGTTGCCTCATATTTGATGAGCCTCAAGTTCACTATGCTGCCCTACTAAAAGAATAAACTAGTAATTTTATTATGTTGGAGTTGGTGGAGATGAAATGGGCCTTAGAGTTTTGTTGATATTTGAGATTCGGAGGTAGATCTGGTTTAATATATGATACAATTTTTCACAGAACAATTTATTCAATGAAATCTGAATAAATTTATTAGTCAGAGAGGTACTTTAGATGGTTTGTATGTGACCAGCTCTGTCAGAAGTGTGAGAAGCACAAGGGACCTCTCACTGGATTGGGACTTCTACGTCCGATTTGCTGCTCAGCCACTGACCAGCTGTGTGATCTCGAGCAGGCTACTTCGCCTGCTCCTGCCTCAATTTCTCCTTCTAGCAAAATGGAGATGACAACCTTTGCCTTCCTTGTTGGGAAGCTGTGAGAAGTAATGAGCATTTGAAAAGCTCTCTGATTCTCAACTGGAAGGTGTATTGTTATAAAGTATTAGTAGCACTTGCTTGTTGGTGCCTTAGTCTGATTATTCCTCTTGCAGACACACAAACAGCACCACTTTAATGTTTCCAGAAGATAATTTCCATTTGCTGTCCATTGTCAGTATTGCCCAAGTAGCTCATATTGATAATCTTTGGTTGATTACTCCTTTGTGCCCTACATTTTCTCCAGGCTCTGGTCTCATTGGACATAGCTGCTGTCATTTAGCTCTGGCTGTCAAAAATGAGATGAGTACATAATTCCTCTGAGTGCTAAATGCTTTTGACACAACAATGCAAATTTTTCTAATGACTTACATCTTAATTTCTCAGCTCCTGCACGCAAATGAACTGCTGGAGCAGTGGACACAATGGCGTCACATAGCCCAGAAAACACAGAAACCCTGGAAATCTTGTCACTATAATTCTTCAGTTTAAAGTCCTTTTCCCTCAGATATCAGGTGAGAGTTTGTATCCATCTTCCCTTTGACCCAGAGAGTGTGTAGACAAGGGTATACAATAAATCACTTACCAGTTCAGGACTGTGTTGTTTCCGAGTCTTATTCTGAAATTCTACAGCATTAGAACACTGCAGTTTATTGTAAACCTTGGCATTCAGTGCTCTGAGCTGTGTCAATGCTAGGTTTCTTTTGAGAAGTGCACCACTGGTGCAGCTCCAACAGTAAAAGCCCTTTCTGGAGAGCTAGTGCGGCTAGGACATTGGCATTTTTCCATTGTGTCCTGTAACGCTGCTCAGATCAGGTCTAGACAACATCATGGTCCAAACAGATCAGGTCAAAGCCTTTCCCGAGTTAGCACTCCCACCGTGGCTACCACTGGGGGAGCTGTGTCGGTGGCAGTGAATCTTGAGGAAATTTGCCCAAAAAGTTCAGTGTAAATAAGGCCAAAGGCTAACCCTATACTCTGAAGCTTCAGCACACAAGTTGCGGTGACATATATAAGCCAAAATATGCATGTAGATAGTATAGATTCTCCTTTGCTTAGGGCATTATTCACTCTAGTCCCGCCACTAGCCAGTGACAGTCACTTGAGCAGGTCTAACATTCCATAAAGTACAAGGCAGAGGTACACATACACACTTAGGGCATGGCCATAGGTCAGTGGGAGTTTTGTCATTGACTTGACTGGGGCAGGATCAGGTCTTAGCCAGTCATCACTCATTCACTGAAAACTTTTCATGTCAGGAATTCTTTAGTCAGCCATAACCACTGGCACTGAAGTTGGCATACAATTTCTATCCCTGTGTGAAAATATATTATTAAAACACTTGATAGTAGAGCTGATTTTTATTATTAGAGGCAGGCAAACAAAATGTTATGCTGGTCATGGTTGAAAATTTTCCTATGGCAAAGTTTTGCTTAAGAACTTGAATCCTATTTATTTATAATGTGGCTCATGTCCTTTCAGTATGTTAAACATCCAAGTCACTAAAACTCAGATACAGCAATTGTTTTCAGTTGCTCAGTCAATGTGTAGTAACAACATACTTGATCCATATTGAGTACTAACAAGAATAGGGTCTGATCTTGCAAGCTCTCCTAATTGAATTTCACTTGTAGCACAGCAATCAGCCATTTTGCAGGATTAGGCCCACAAAATGACTCTGATGTCTGTCTCTCTCTTTTAAAACTGTCTATGGAATAATACAGATTACTAAGGCTATATTATGAAATGATCCATCTCTTTAATGGTTCTATACTACTACGGCATGATACTCATCTATAGCCCCCTCCTGCCAGTGTATGTAAATTCCAAGCTTTCCATTTTTTTATGAAGAAGTCCTAGAGGATTTAATAGAGATGAAAACAATGGAGTTCCTTGGAAATTTAAATAAAACTATAGAATTTAACAGAGTTTTGTCCTTTCTGTAGGTTATCTATAGAAAGTGCATAGTTCTCTCTCCAATTCTAAAGGAAGGTAAAAACCCTAGAGTGTGGTCATAACCTTCTATTAAATTCTATAGGACATTTTCATCAGGGATGAATGGATATTGTAACTGAACTTAATGATCTGCATGATTCAGTCTCAATATTACATTAAGTCATTTTACATAATGGCACACAGCTGGAGCTAGATTCTGGCAGTTCCTCTACACAGGCAGCTGCACTAGGCACAGGAGTATGGAGCAGATGTTGGGTGCCCCAAACATGATGTCCCACAAATCATGCAGCGATGCTACTCCACAGGAGTTCCACTATTAGCATGGTAGAGGGCAAATTCCGGACGGGGCTACAGCAAAATTTCCTGGGAGGTCTAAGGATTTGAATCCCCCTCCTTGTCCAAGACTCCTTCATGCAGCTCAGATTATGCTCAGTCCATAAGAAATTAACCAAACTGAACATCTAAGAAACCCAGATAGCCTCCAGTGCATCCCATTGATTAGATTTTAGGCTCTATGGGAAAGGGACTGCCTACACATTGTCTCATGCAGCACTGAGTGTGTTTTTGGCACATAACTAACAACAGTTAACATAGCAGTACAGACAGTAAGTTTCTGTCTACAGAGAGAATGACCCAATTTCTGTGATGTCTGAAATGTACAAATCCCAGCGGTTTGACTTTTTAAAAAATGCTTTTATTGCTTATTCCACTAAATACTTTATTTACTTAGAAAATTAAACTTGTGCCAACTTCTGTCAGAGCCACCTACGCAAAAATTGTTTAACTTTCCTAATATAGCACAGATTAGGTTGAAACATCTGAATGTTCTCCTGAAAGTTGATACTCTTGTGACTTTTAAAAAACCAAAAGAAAATACCCAGCAATGTTATTTCCTCTGCCTCATAAAGTTCATCTGCAGCCCAGGAGCCCACTTGCGTGCCTTATGCAATGTAAATTTCCTTTCAAAACCCTCATTTATTCTACAACGAGGACGCAATCCACACCATTTCTAGAAAACTGGGTTCCCGGAAGCATCCAAAACAACTCTGAGGTTATGTAAAAATCTTTAGATCATTTTGAAAACTTCTAGATGTTTTCATGAAGCACTTTTTGAAATGTAACATTTTTCATCAGATGTTTCGAAAAGGGAACTAATGAGAAATTGACAGGGGGAAAAGATTTTCTAAGTAAAGAAGTTAGTTGATCTTGTGCTATTAAAAATAAATAGCAATGCTTCCCTCCTGCCTTGGTAGCACAGTTCTTCGAAAGATGGTGTGTCTTATAGATGCTCTGCCTTGGCTCTTCATATTCTGGATCTGCCAGATATTTTTCTGTCTGTTCAAAAAGTTTCTGTGCTACCTTTTTATTGTCTCTGTTTCCATTGGCACCAATTCTCTTTCTCTCTTTCTAAGGCTAGGTCTACACTAAGTTATATCAGCACAAATACATTGGTCAGGGTGTGAAAAAAAACACACTCCTGACCGACCTAGCTATGCCAGCATAACCCCCAGTGTAGACACAGCTATGTCAACAGAAGAGTGTCTCCACTGATGTAGTTAATGTCATTCAGGGAGATGGTGTTCCTACCCCTCTGGAAAAAACCCTTCTGTTGGCGTAGTCTATGCCCAAACCTGGGACTATGCTGGCATGGCTATGCTGGTGTAGTCTCTCCAGACATATCCTAAGGCCTTATCTATATGCAAATTTGTACTGGTTTAGTTAAACTGGTACCTTGTGGGGACACTTTTATTTCCATTTGCCTTTATGCTTCTGCCTAACTGATTTAAGCTAAACCAGAACAAGCCTGGTCCAACACAGCCTTTTGTGCCAGTTTAATTCCTTCACTTTAAAATCCCACCTTAAGCAAAACTCATGCAACTCTGCATGTTGACAAGCCTTAAAAACCCAACTTTTTGTCTCACTCTTCACAGCTGTGCCTTCAGCATTTTTCAAGTCCTCCTCCTCCCTATGGCTTTATCTTTTTTCCTCTTTCTTTCTACAAGCATGTCCCCTTTCTCTCTACATTATTGTATTTGACACACTCTCTACCAAACTTTGATAGAACCAGAAGTGGAATCACTGTGAGAATGTTCAAACTTGGATGTTGTCTCCCAGCAACAAGAAACCTTGAGAGACCCTAACCTAGGGCGATTTCCAGACCCTTCACTCAACTAAAGAAATCTGTGTCTGAATGAGCAAATGAAAGCTGGGATGTCTATATGAACCCAGAACCTCCTTCTGAGGGTTGCACAGTACAAGTAACAATTGTGAGATCCCTTTCTGTCATCTTTGAGGGTATTTCAAGTTGAAGAGTCCAGCTGCCATTTACCAGTGTTTCGGTGTGTACGTATTTGATTGTCTCCTACATTAGTATAACTTTTTCTCCATTCAAACTCCTGCTTCTCCAAAAGACTAAAATTCCCTTCTCTCTTTCCTCATAAAAATAAGCACCCCCCAAATTAATATGCACTTGCTTTGGAAACTCACTGCAATCTTTGTGTGGATTTGATTTCTCAGCCAGGATTTAAATTCAAGACAACAGAGTTGAATGTTTCTTCCAACATAATGAGACAACAGAATGACAGCAGATCCATGGGGGATAGCTAAGATTTTTTTCTCATAAAAGGAGAGACTGCAAGGTTATCTGAGCACAGCAGCCACATAATTATCTGCTATATTGGTGGTTGGAATTAAAAAGAAACTTGTGTTATATATGTAGGTTTCATACTAGTTGCTAAGAAAACCCCAAATTACCAAATTGAGACAAATACATTCATTCATGAATATCAAGGCAACATCTGACTGGCACAAAGTCTTTCCATAAAAAATAAAAAGCTTTCCCCCCAACCAAAGAGTATCACTAGTTATACTGTGATAGTGCCTAGTGAGTAGATGCTGTACAGATAAGTAACAAAGATGATCCCTACCCTAAAGAGCTTGCAATCTAAGTTTAAGATAAGAAATGACAGGTGCACATGAAAACAGATGGGGGAGCACAAGATAACAGCAATACAGTTATGAACAATTTAATAAACAGCCGCCACATCTGTCACAGCACACCAGCTGTCTAACCTCTGTCCAGGCTCGTCCCGTAGGAGTTACGGCATAGGTGGGTTTCAAGGAGAGATTTAAAGATGGATAGTGTGGTGGTGGCCTTGTGGAGTCTTGTGGAACTCCAATCCTGTATAAAGGGCAGCATTATAGAAAGCATCAAGGGACCAATGAGCACTCAAGGGCAGCTTTGCTGGTGGAGAGAAGGTGGGCTTCTCTATCTTTATAGTGTGAAAGAGACAATCAGTAGGGCAAGTGTTGGCCATGAGGAGCCTTAAAAGTGAAGACAAAGAGTTGGTGTTTGATGTAGTAGAAAAGGGGTGATGCAGCAGAGGGATGCAGAGTGGGGTGACATGGTCAAAATGATGAGCTAGGAAGATGACGATGCAGTAGCGTTTTGGGTAGATTTAATGCAAGATGGCATTTGTTCAGGCCAGAGAGGAGTAGGTTAGAATCATAGAATATCATGGTTGGAAGGGACCTCAGGAGGTCATCTAGTCCAACCCCCTGCTCAAAGCAGGACCAATCCCCAACTAAATCATCCCAGCCAGGGCTTTGTCAAGCCTGACCTTAAAAACTTCTAAGGAAGGAGATTCCACCACCTCCCTTGGTAACGCATTCCAGTGTTTCACCACCCTCCTAGTGAAAAAGGTTTTCCTATTATCCAACCTAAACCTCCCCCACTGCAACTTGAGACCATTACTCCTCGTTCTGTCATCTGCTACCACTGAGAATAGTCTAGATCCATCCTCTTTGGAGCCCCCTTTCAGGTAGCTGAAAGCAACTATCAAATCCCCCCTCATTCTTCTCTTCCGCAGACTAAACAATCCCAGTTCCCTCAGCCTCTCGTCATGAGTCATGTGTTCCAGTCCCCTAATCATTTTTGTTGCCCTCCACTGGACGTTTTCCAATTTTTCCACATCCTTCTTGTAGTGTGGGGCCCAAAACTGGACACAGTACTCCAGATGAGGCCTCACCAATGTCGAATAGAGGGGAACGTTCACGTCCCTCGATCTGCTGGCAATGCCTCTACTTATACATCCCAAAATGCCATTGGCCTTCTTGGCAACAACGGCACACTGTTGACTCATATCCAGCTTCTTGTTCACTGTAACCCCTAGATCCTTTTCTGCAGAACTGCTGCCTAGCCATTTGGTCCCTAGTCTGTAGCAGTGCATGGGATTCTTCCATCCTAAGTGCAGTAATCAAGAGGTGGTGAAATAGTGAGGGGCTGTACAGGGTTTGTTGTATAGATGGAGAGGGAAGGCTGCACGTTAGGGGAGTTGTGAAGGAAGAAGTACCAAAATTTAGAGATTGCCTGGAGTGTCAATAAAATTATCATAGTTTTGTAGAGCTTAAGGCCAGAGAGGCAATTAGATCATTTAGTCAGACCATCACAGGCCATTAACTTTCACCCAGTTGCCCTGTACTGAGCCCAATAATTTGTGTTTGGCTAAAGACATCTTCCAAAAGGCATCCAGTCTTGAGCTGAGGCTCTCAAGAGATGGAGAATCCACCACTTCACTTGGCAATTTGTTCTAGTGCTTAATCACCCTCACTGTTAAAATGTTGTGTTTAATTTCTACTTTGAATTTGTCTGGCTTTAGCTTCCAGCCATTGGTTTCTCTTATGCCTTTCTCCACTAGATTAAAAAGCCTTGTATTTTCTTCCTAGGAATGTAATTCTACCCTGTAATTGAGTCACCTCTCAATCTTCTTTTTGATAAACTGAACAGACTGTGACAAGCAAAAGGCAACCAAAGCAGCCTTTAAATGGCAGAGAAATATAACTCACAAGTGTCTATGTATACTATTTTGTTTCACAGTGGGAAGCCATGGTGCATCTACATACAAATATAGACCCCTTTACAAGGCTGTGATGCAGAATTGCCTATTGGTAACTTCTCTATCTGTGGGATGCCAGGATGTGCTTCTGTCCAGATAGGGGGGACCCTTACAATGACTTTGATATGATTGCCTGGAAATATATACATGTGCCCTTGAATGGAGGTGCCTTGTAGTCGTTTATTACTTTATCCTTCAGCAAAAAGTATGGCATTGACCTTATGCGAGTACATAAAACAATCTATATCAAAGTGTCTTTTTTCCCAACGTCGGAAAATATTTTTTTCCCCAATGTCAGAAAATTTTGCCATCCTAACAGTAAAAGTAATCCAGGTAAAGTTCACTCAAGTGTTTGAAGTGTTTGTGGGGGAGGGGCATAAGCGGTCACAGACCCAGCCAAAAAATAAATAAAAATCAAGCCAGGCAGCTGACAGGCTCACTTTACGCATGGTCTTATTAAAGCTGCTGCTCCCAGATTTTGATAGACACCCCCACCACCAGCACTCACTTTTTTCAGACTTCTTTAAATACTGTTCTGATAGATCCAGAATCCAGAACATTTACTTTTGCCATGCAGGCAGATAAACTGAAAGAAATTAAAAAACCAACCAGATAAGAATCCTTCTTCACAGTGATAAAAGGGAAATAATAATACAATTAGAGGAAATGAAGTGAAAGCTGGAGACTGTACCAAGAAATCAAGGACTCCACTTAAAATAAGAAAGTTGCAAATGTAGCCTAAAAGATCTTCTCATTAATATCTCCTGTCATTAATGCACACAGTGTACCAGCTGTCAGTCCCAAACAATGTCTGCCCTATAGAAAGTTTTACGTTTTACAGTTTTGAGTACCCATCTGCAGCATGAAAAAAAAGTGACAGCTTATTTAATTAATTCTCAAACAATGTGAGTTCTGAGTTTGGTAATAGTAACAGAGGAAGCAAAAAACAGTCCTGTTTGTTTGTTTGTTTTATTTATGGACCCTGGACATGAACTTGGCCTAAAGCTAGGAGTACTGTCATGGGGAAAACTCTTCAACATAATGTTGGTGTATGTTTTTATAAATGCTAATTAAGGCTCTGATTTAGCAAAGTATTTCAGCACATGGGGATAGGGATGCTTTGCTGAATCAGGCATCTGAACACCCACATTTTGGGAAAGTTATGATTCAAAACATCTTGGCCTGTTTCTGCTATCTATATTTAATGAAAGCTGGGATGCAGTGAAGGATAAGGGGAGGTATGTAGCAGTGGTCTGTAAACATAGGGGTATGAGTAGGGTATGGTGGAGGATTTTGTATGCTGTGGATTGGAGATCTTTTTTGCTATTTGTCCAGACTATACAACTCTCACAGCTCAGATAGGTGCTGTAATCTGGTATAACTAACCAGTGCTTGTGGCTAGCAAGATACAGGAAAGAGTAGTGAACTGGATGTTCAGGCTACATTAGTTTCAGTAGGATTTGTGGTTGCTTGTACTTCTGAAAATTAAGCCATAAGAGGCTGGATGGAAGGGGTTCATGGGAGGATCTTGCTTGTGGAAGAACCTACTACATAATGTATGTGACTTCATCTATGGCAAAAACACAGCCTGTGGGGGGCAAGGGGAACAGTTGCATGCACTGGGTGCCCACCTACCAAGTGAATGCCCTAACTACCAGGCTATAGAGCAGTGGTGGGCAACCTCCAGCTCATCAGGGTAATCCGCTGGCAGGCTACCAGACAGTTTGTTTATATTTGCACAGCCGCCCGCAGCTCCCAGTGGCTGCAGTTCGCCGTTCCCAGTCAATGGGCGCTGCGGGAAGCGGTGGCCAGAACATGCCTGTGGCCCGCGCCGCTTCCCGCAGCTCCTATTGGCTGGGAACTGTGAACCGCGGCCACTGGGAGCTGCGGGCGGCTTTGCAAACATAAACAAACTGTGTGGTGGCCTGCCAGCAGATCCCGTCAGGCAGCAGGTTGCCCACCACTGGTATAGAGTCAGTCTTGCGCTCAATTTCCTCTGTTTGAGCTGTTTCCCTTTGTATAAATAATATTCATTGCGCCAGAGCAGGCATGGATTAACCAATGTGCATTTTGTACACTTGCGCTCTGTCCTCTTCCCAGGGGTGCCCTTGACCACCAGAAAAACCACCAAACCAAGTGGAGCTTCAATCCTGTGAGCCAGATTGCAACACCACTCGTTCAGATATGGCCTGGCTGCCTCTCCCTCATGATCAAACCTGAGCAGTGCGGGGCTGTGTGAATCGTAGAATATCGGGGTTGGAAGGGACCTCAGGAGGTCATCTAGTCCAACCCCCTGCTCAAAGTAGGACCAATCACCAACTAAATCGAGGCAGCCAGGACTTTGTCAAACCTGACCTTAAAAACCTCTAAGGAAGGAGATTCCACCACCTCCCTAGGTAACCCATTCCAGTGCTTCACCACCCTCCTAGTGAAAAAGGTTTTCCTAATATCCAGCTTAAACCTCCCCCACTGCAACTTCAGACCATTATTCCTTGTTCTGTCATCCAGTACCACTGAGACCAGTCTAGATCCATCCTCTTTGGAACCCTATTTCAGGTAGTTGAAAGCAGCTATCAAATCCCCCCACATTCTTCTCTTCCGCAGACTAAATAGAATCATAGAATATCAGGGTTGGAAGGGACCTCAGGAGGTCATCTAGTTCAACCCCCTGCTCAAAGCAGGACCAATCCCCAACTAAATCATCCCAGCCAGGGCTTTGTCAAGCCTGACCTTAGAAACTTCTAAGGAAGGAAATTCCACCACCTCCCTAGGTAACCCATTCCAGTGTTTCACCACCCTCCTAGTGAAAAAGTTTTTCCTAATATCCAACCTAAACCTCTCCCACTGCAACTTGAGACCATTACTCCTCATTCTGTCATCTACTACCACTGAGAACAGTCTAGATCCATCCTCTTTTGAACCCCCTTTCAGGTAGTTGAAAGCAGCTATCAAATTCCCCCTCATTCTTTTCTTCCGCAGACTAAACAATCCCAGTTCCCTCAGCCTCTCCTCCTAAATCATGTGTTCCAGCCCCCTAATCAT
This sequence comes from Chelonia mydas, assembly GCF_015237465.2. Classification (NCBI taxonomy): domain Eukaryota; kingdom Metazoa; phylum Chordata; order Testudines; family Cheloniidae; genus Chelonia; species Chelonia mydas. The sequence continues at coordinate 29,272,161 of NC_057851.1, read as the reverse complement.
TTTTGTTGCCCTCCGCTGGACGTTTTCCAATTTTTCCACATCCTTCTTGTAGTGTGGGGCCCAAAACTGGACACAGTACTCCAGATGAGGCCTCACCAATGCCAAATAGAGGGGAATGATCACGTCCCTCGATCTGCTGGCAATGCCCCTACTTATACAGCCCAAAATGCTGTTAGTCTTCTTGGGAATAAGGGCACATTGTTGACTCGGCCACTGTAACCCCTCAGTCCTTTTCTGCAGAACTGCTGCCTAGCCACTGGGCTCCTAGTCTGTAGCAGTACATGGGATTCTTCAGTCCTAAGTGCAGGGCTTTGCACTTGTCCTTCTTGAACCTCATCAGATTTCTTTTGGCCCAATCCTCTAATTTGTCTAAGTCCATCTGTATCCTATCCCTACCCTCCAGTGTATCTACCACTCCTCCCAGTTTAGTGTCATCTGCAAACTTGCTGAAGGTGCAACCCACGCCATCCTCCAGATTATTAATGAAGATATTGAACAAAATGTGGGATTGGTGATGGGAGCAAGCAGAGCTGGAAGGCTGGAATCAGGAGGAGGTGTCCTAGACTAGGACAGTGGCAGAATACTGAGAAGGGGTTGAGGCTGGTGCTGGTGAGTGGACAGGAAGGTCCTGGGGGCAGTGGGTCAGGTGCTGGGATCTGGGGATGAGTTGTGAGTGAGCTATGGGTGAATGAGGAATGTTGGAGGGCTATAGGATGAGGAGCTGGAGCCAGTGGGGGATGTTGGGGGCTGGAGCTGGTGGGGCTGAGGTGAGCAGGATGTATGTCATGGCTGCTAGGATGTGTGGGGGCCATTAGGTTAAGTGTGGGCTGATGAAGGGTTTGGGAAGTTCTGTGTGTGGAAGGTATAGTTGGAGGTCTGTGTGTGGAGTGGTCTATGTATGGGGAAGGTGGTGGTGAGGAAATTTCCATAGTGCACAGGGCCCCAAAATTCTTTAGTCTGGGCGAGAAAGATGGACTCTCTAGCTCAGTGGTTAGGGCCTTCACCTGGGATATGGGAGCCTCAGGTCTGAACCAGAGCGGGAGGTGGAACGTGGGTCTCTCACATCCCACCTGAGGGCCCTAACTACAGAGCTATTGCTCGTTCTAGGAGGAGGATGTTTCTCTCTCCATTTTTTGCAGAAAATGTCACAGAGTCTTAGCTTTATCCTGCTGCAGAATGAAAACAAATTCCCAAACCTCAACATTTGTTGCAATAAAAAATTCTTGTTTCCTGGCCAGCCCAAGTTAAAATAGAGAATTCAGTTCCACAATTGGAATGAATGACAGCTGGCCCTTTTTCTTCTTTTGAAGAGGTGGATTGGTCTGCGTGTCTGTCCATATTGCCATGGATCCAGGAATAGCAAGTGAAGGGTTAGTACTGTACATGAGATGTCCACAATTATGAGTTATGATCCATTAGGAGGTCCCAAGAGGATGTGGCTCAGCCAAATGTCACCATGCTTGCTTCTAAATCTACACATGCTTGGAACTCAGTTCTGATTCCAGATTTGGCTTTGCATAGCAGCAAAGAGCGGAACTCCACATGCTGTTGAGTGGTTAGCAGGAACGCTGGCTCAAAGTTACATCTGGGCTTAAATAACACTCCAGTCCTCCAACAGGCACCATAGGACATCCATGCATGTCTACGGCACATGTGTTTGAACATCCCCAGGAGAGATCAAAATGTGCAAGGTTTCAGTGCCGCTTATCAACTATTTGTGTGTGCCTGGATGAATCACAAAGGAGCAGTGAGATCTGGAAGAGGGAGCAAGAGGATTGACAATTAGAAAGTCCTGAGTCCAAATCCAGACTCTGCCATTGGATCATTACAGATCCTGCGTAAGTCTCCCCCTATCTCTCTGTTTTCATGTCTATAAAATTAGGATTTTAATACTTCCTTACCTTCCTCACAGGAGTGTTATAGGATTAATTAGTTTGTATTAGTACAAACCTGGAAATATATAAAGTGCTAAATAGTATTATTTATTATTATTTAAACTAGAATTATTATTTCCATTGCAGTTAGCCCCAGGGGCCCCGGTCATGGTCCAGGACCCCATTGTGCTAGGCGCTGTACTAACACTGAACAACAATATGGTTCCTACCCCCAAAAAGCTTCAAGTGACGTATGAGACGAGACAGCAAGTGGGTACAGGTGGAACACACTTAGCGTATATGAGACACATTTCATGAGCACTACATATTTCATGTAGCATCTGAAATGAGAAATACATGGCACAAGAACCTACTCAGATATGTAGCAGAGTGAGCTGTCACCATTCAGTTGATTTTACACCTCTTTCAGCTAATGCAGAGATCAAATTCAAGATTCAGCACATCATGTGGATCTTTTCCTTAAGCATGTCCTTAAACCAATAGCTTCCCTCAATGCACATGTAATTATTTTTTCCACATGTGACAGATCTAAGAAGGGCAGTAGTTTGGGTTTAACACAATAAAGCAGAACCTGTGACAAACATCAGTTAGAAACAAGTCTTAATTTTCTTGTTATGATGTGTCCCAGTAGTTCAGAACTGTTACCTACTAAACATTAGAAGAAAAGGCTGCCTGGAAGGTCACTAAATTCTCTGGGAACTGGAAAAAATTCTGTCTTTTGAAAGCAGAGATGGGTTTGAGCTGTGAAACTTAGCCTCAGACTGGAGTTTCCCCAGGGGTCAGGAAAGGTTCAAATGTTTCAGCTCATTATGTACATGGCCAGAGTTTTTATCACTGGATCCAACCTCCTTAGCCCATCTCTAGAAGAGAGACACTTGGTAAGCCTCGCTCAGCATCAACTCCCAATCACACAAACCTCCAGAATGGGCACCGGAGCCATCCCCCCCCCATGGTAATGAAATACACAAGATGACCAAGTAGCCCTCGATCTCAGCAGTGCATTCAGGACTTCTGATGAAAACAAATCAGCCAAGAGGGCATGTGCAGTGTTGCACAGGATATTTTGGGTTGGGAGCTGTCTTGACCTTCATCTTTACAGATGAGGGGGCAAGGAATAGAAGGGAGAAGTTTTTTAACTGCTGCTGCTACCAGTCTTCTACTTTTCCCCTGACGCTTACTCCATTTCAGAGCTGGAGATTTCCCTAAATCCTGGCATTATCAAAATTGTAAATAACATCTTGGCTGACCCTGGGCTTCTCTTTCAGACACACATCCATTTCAGATTCTCTACTCTGTCTTCTAGTGAGCCACATCGTGCCAGCTACAAGGCAAATGGCTGAAAAACTATTTCTCTAACTGAGGGACAGAAGGATATTCCAGGGTAGCAACTGCTTTCTTTAGGATACTGTGCGACGATCACAGGAAGGAATCTTGTCACCTGATTCTAGGCTTGTACCAAAATGTGTTGGAGGGCACCCATCACAGTAGATTAAAGGGAGGGATGGACTGCAGCCACAAAATTTGAGGGTATTAAGAGCTGGGATTTTGGCCATTCTCTAATAGGTTCTCAAGCCCAAAATAAGACGCTAATGCAATGCACTTGCTCTTGCCCTTATCTGTATCAGCTGGGGCACAGGGACAGCCCTATAAGTATGATGAGGTACCAACTGTATTTCAGCAGGATTTATTTTCAGAGGTCAATTTTAATGAGAGTTGGTGCATTGCATTTATCTATGATTGGCTATCACTGCCTTTCCCACTTTTCAATCTGTTGCTGCCTAGAGATAAAATATTTAATTGGTCTCAAGTTACTTTCCAATGTTCCTACAGAGTTCCTATGCCTATTAGAAACACTTCTCATTGCTAACAGATTGTCAGCTGTGGCTATGTAGGGAGCTGGGGGAGTAACAGAAGGAAAGGATGAGGGAATGAGAAAGCTCAGGTTTCTGACAAGTCCTTTTGTTGTTAAATGCTGGAAAGCTGATCTGTCTCTACTAAATGCTGCGTCTCAAGTGTTTCTTCACCCAATAAACAGAACCAGACTCATTTTGCAGATCTCATACATACGAGGTTTGTCTTTGTACCCTCTCCAGCTAATCTGTTAGAATTACTTAGTTCAAAAAAGTAATTGTAATCAATGAAATGATGTGTAGAATAATGGTTTGATTTATTTCCTACCTTACTCCTCTCTTGCCTATTCTATCCTCCCCTGCATCCTGTCTTGTATTCAACTTAAATTCCCAGGGCAATAGTTGCTGTATTAGGTACCTAGATTAGGGTGATCATACCTCCCATTTTGACCAGGACAGCCCTCTTTTTAAGTCCTGTCATGGACGTCCCAACTTTTTTGGCAAAACTGGGGATTTGTTCCATTTGCTCTTGCCAACTAATCAGTTCAGAGAGGAGGTGAACAAGAGGGACCAAGAGAAAGGTCTATAGAATGAGTAATATACGTACAAGGTAAATTCAGTGCTTCTTTTTATCCTTCTCATAAAATTGGACCACAGGGGTGTTTAATGAAAATGGAAGACAACAAATTTAAAAATGATAAAGGGAGATACATTTTAGCACCATATACAAATTTGCCCGTGGAACCCATTGCCACAAAATACTGCTGAGGCCAGGAGCTTAGAAAAATTAAACATTTATGTGGATGAGAAAATCCACTGTTACTTTAGACAGGATAGCAAACTTTATGTAAGGTAGATATGTATGTGTCTACGTATCCCCTCATGCTTCATGGCATAAATTGATCACTAATGGGAGAGACATAGAAACTTCCCTCAGTAGTATTCTGGACTGGTCTTCCCTATTCCAAACTGGTCTTCTACAGGGCATCTTGAGCTTTTTTTTTCTGAAGATTTTGGTTCTGGCCATTCTCGGTGACAAGGTACTGGACTAACTGGACCACTTGTCTGACTGAGTGAGGCAATTCCCATATGCCTCTGCATATGCATGGTGCTACACAGACATCAGACAAATATTTTTCAGTTTTGCCTTCACTGCTTGTGATAGTTTATTAAAATATCCCTGTACTGTATTATTATGTTCCACGGTGCTTCACTGAAGAATTCTATATGGATTCAAAAGCACATTAGTTTTCTTGCAATGAGTCTTGGAAAGTTCCAACAGTGTTTAAAAAATTCTGATGAGTTTTGTCGGTCTATAGGCTTCTTTAGGAGGTTCAGCCTAAATTTTACATGGGTGATGTCCCTGCTATGGCTTGAAACTAAACTTGTTTACTGCCTAGCATCATTGCCAGGGCCGGATTAAGACCTTTAGACAAGATTAAGATCTTGGGATGTAGAACTGGTCATACAATGCTTGTTAAGGTCCCATCTTTATTTAGCATGTGTATAGTCATCTATCCAAGCAATGGGCTATTTGGTGGCGTGATGCAGGTCCCATAAATGGCAACATCTGTGTGATTGCAATGACCTCTATAAACCCATCCAGGATACAAAAATACTCTTTAAAAGTGTAGCCTTTGTGTGTGCACTGTGTTTTATTTATAAAGCTTTTAGAGCTGGCAGCGTGTCTTCTAATTTCTGTCGGAGGTGGCAGGAAGAGGGAGGAGGAAATCTCAATGACAAGGTATAGGAAAATTGCAATCTGAATGTAGCAGAAATGTAAAAAGGAAAATAAGAGGCTTTGGGCATGTTTGTGCAAATACTAATGCTTCCAAAATGATAATAGATTGGATGTATCAATTTGTAAAATTATAGATGCTGCTATGCTGAGTAAAAAGAGATATGTGACATTTTGAACAGCACAGGGCCTGTGCGTGTCAGTCAATAAATACAATTAAACAAGAAGAAAAATTGCTTGCCTGCAGTGTGAAAATTTGCAATATGGCACTAACAGATTTAGCCTGCATTTGCACAAAGGAGAATTCTTTTGGACCCTATGTAAGGGCCATGCCATGCCCAGTAAGGTGCTGGGGACTAGTTAATATTTGTAAAGCACTCGGAAGAGCAAAAGTGGTATTTATCATTATTTGACACAAGGGCCACATTCTGTCACCCTTCCACCGTCCCTATGGGTTTGCTCACGGGCACTGGAATTGTTGGATACTTACCCCTGCCATGGAACAGGAGTGTAATTTCTTGCAACTCTGTCGTTTGGCTTGAGGTCAGGAAATGCCAAGATCAGCCTCTTAAATGTGTCACACCTTGATTACACCAGGAGTCATTTCAGTGAGGTGTTTGTTTTATCTTGTGGAAAGTGCCCAGCTATTAAGGTGGTATAAGCTTGGGTGACTGGAGAGCATCCATCTTGGGTGACTGCTGCATCTTGGTATATAGCCAGGCAGGATGGAGTCTCAAGAAACTATAATTTGGTATTAAAGATTCTGTACCTGTGAGCCGTACTGTAGAACTCCATGAGTCTCAGCTGGACCTCATTCTGCCCTTTATCCAGCCCTGGTCTGTTTCTTTCAAGCACCGTGGTGTTTCCAGTAGCTGCTATGTAACTGTATTAAAATTTAGGCATCCCAGCTAGCACATACTCATTAATAACTAATTATGTGTGCTTATATTACAAGAACACAGACTAGGACACATTTTTAGAGTCAAATGCTGCACTTACCGTGAATACTTTATTGCAGCCAACAAAAGCTGCTGAGTAACTATTTGGGAATAGCTATATTGAGCTTAGTTGCTGTGGATGGGAACATACTAGAGGGAATAATGCTACGATTCTGCAGCAGTAGGTGTCTCTTATGCAGTATTTGCTGTTTCTTGATCCTTGTTATCCAGGTGCTCAGCACTTTCTTCTCTCCTGTCTAGCTCTAGCTCACATATAAGTAGTATTACATCTAACAGCTGTGGCAAGGTTCAAGGGAAAATGATTTAACAAATCTATGGCCTCAGTTAGACTTGCAGAACTTCAGAGACAGAACTCAAATTTGCCTGCTTCAGAAGCTTAGTCCTCCTATCGCTTCAGAAGGTGGAGAATCTCCACTACCTGTCAGTGGTGTAGACCCTATGACACACCATTGAGTGGTTCTTTTTAATCCAGTAGAGGGCAGTAGAACTCATACATACTACTAGCCAGTTCATTACAGTATGAAGGCTAACATGCTGGCTACGTCAGTAGTACACCATGCAACTCTACAGGAGACTGGAAATCAGGAGAGGCTGTTTAATGTCTTGTGATGTTGAGTAATGCTCTTAGCAGCCAGGTTGACTGGTCAAAAGGTACAATACACAGACACTGCTGCAGGTTTAAGTCTCTAGAACAGCTGTTCAGTTTTGTGTCCACAGCAGGGAAAGGGGTCAGGGATTCTGTTCCTTGCAGAACCTTCCAAACTAGTTTACTCGCTGTTGGTGCAGTATAGAGGTTTAGCACGATTGGAGAGTAGCATATGCCAGACCAGTGGTTCAATTCTGTCCCCAGGTACCAAGAGCTCTTTCTAGATTGAAAGCTCTTTGGGGCACTGTGTTCCTGTGTATGTGTTTGGACAGTGCCCTGCAGCACATTGTGAGAACACACCTATAAATGACTAACACATCCATCTATTTAGGTCCTTGATATGGGTCCATCAGTGGAGTATCTAAGCACACCTAGTTCTGTATCCTGCCCTGATAATTCAGGAAAAGGTATAAAGCTGTGTGAGCACCATACCAGTTACACGAGTGGATTTGCCCTCCTTATCCCCACAGGTTTTCAGAGTATACTTAGAAGTGCAAACAGTTGTTTTAGCGTTGCTGTCTTCCTTGTGTCATCACCATCTATGTTGGTTACGCATGTAGTGTTCCAGAAGCCTTTTAAATGTCACTAAACAAATTGCCAAGATTACTTCTGGGATTCCACAGATTAAGGAGAGGTTGTGTTAAGAAACACCCCCTTTTTCTCAGTTCTAGAATTGCTACCAATCAATTTCAATGATAGTGGGAGACTGGATGAGCTAGAATCAACCATTCCATGTTACCTAAAGCTTTCACTTGCTGCAGCACCTTCCTCTGGCCTCCTCTCTCTTTCTATTAAAAATAGTCCAACTTTCTTCAGTCTGTCTCCACACAAGCCAACTCTGTGATTTGCTGCATTTAGCATTCTCTGTGTAAGCAGGGGAATAGTCCTGCTATTGTGGGGAACTTTCCTGGCTTCTGCACGACCCCGGTGAAGTGGGCTAGCGAAAGGATCCGAGTCCTCGCTTCCACTTCCTTTACCTAGTGACCTCCCTGCCCTTGAGGACTCCCCTTCCACTCTCCTGTCTGGCAGAGTCCTCGTAACCCCAACGAGGCTGGGTCCAGGATTCCTGGGGGGCTCAACCCCCAACCCTGCTGGACAGGGGCTAGGATGTCCCCACTCTAGGGTACTCTCTCTGCACTGGGCACTTCTCTGACCCACTGACCATTACATACAATTTAAAGCAAATGCAAGTTATTTAATCAACAATTAATTTTAAAAAGAATAAGGAAAAATGGGAAAGGTTAAAGGAAACACATCAACCTGCTCTGTGGCAGAGAACATCACAAACAGTGTCTCTGAAATGTCCAGGCAGTTCACAGTCTGTTCCTTGTAAGTCCCAGGCCGCCTCCTCAGGCCCTGGCTGTGCTGCAGGGATGCTGTGGGTTGGACACTCGCTCTGGTGGTGGCCACACGCTCTCAGGCTCTAGGTGGCAGGGGCCTTCTTCCCAGTGTCGCCCCCGCCCTGTCAGGGTTGCCAATCCCCCTTCGAGTCTGGCTGCAGAGCCTCCTGGCTGAGACGTCTCCCTGTGATGGGCCCACTGCCCAGGGTGCCCCCTCGCTCTCCCCAGCTGCTCACGACACCCGGCTCCGGACTGCTCCAGCCCCAGCTCCAGCTCCAGCTCCACTCTGCCTCAGCACAGCTGCTGCTCTGCCTCCAGTTGCCTGGGCTGCTTCTCTGACCCCTCTGGCTCTGGTTGCTACAGCTCTGCTCCCAGGACAGGTCTGCTTTGCAGGCTGCTTCTGTGACTCTGCTCCCAGCACTGACCTGCTTTGTGGGCTGCTTTTCTGGTCCCTCTGGATCTGGCACAGCTCTGCTCCCCAGCTCAGCTTGGGCCCCTGCTTTCTCCTTAGCTCAGCCCCACTATGTCTGACCCAGGCAAATCCAGCTCACATGGAGGACGGGACCTCCCTGACCTCCTGATTCCCTGATTAGCCTGCCCACCCTGTCATTCAGGCTGACCTGGAGCATTGGCCTCTCCCCATTGTTCCTGGGGACTGTCAGTCTCAGGGTCCTGATTTCCCATCGGCCCTTGCCCCCCTTTTAGTACTGGGACCTAGCAACTAAAACACCCCCGCTAAAAGTTAGTAAGGGGGCAACAGTCCCCTTACATCTGGTTTTGGATAGTGTGCCAAATGGTGTAGCAGTTTGGTCCATGGCATTTATTAGCTGCACTGGGTTAATGTTTTACTTGAAGTTTTCAGAACCCATGCCCTTAAGACATTAGGGACAATAGTGAAAATTAGCACTGTGTAGATACATTGCTAGAGTTACACTGATTCCAAATCCCTAATGTAGATGCGCGGCACTAATGTAAAGTGAGGTTTAAAGCCGTGTGATTTAATCCATAAATTGTGGTGGTGACTCCCAGCAGCGTAAAGTTTTGTTTACATCCAGGTACTAATACCAGTGCATGTTTCTCTAATGTAGATGGGGATTTTAGTTTTAAAGGTCAAAACTGAAACCTCTGGTGTGCAAAACACAGGTTCCATAATTAGAAAATTTCTTGTAAAAGGAAGAGGAAAACATAAGCATCGACACAGTTGCAGATGGGTTTGCTGGACTGGATTCAGTAAAACTATAAATCTACGATCCCTCCTTGATCACTGCCAAGTAATTTTGTAGCATGGAGCCATGCTGTTTTGAAATCCAGCAAGGGTGCAGATCAGACTCTTCACCGGTTTGCTCAATATTTTCTTATCTCCATCCCCTATAGGCAGAACTTATAAATACTTGAATGAGGCTTTTGGGGGGTATGTAGGTCATCAAATAACTAAGTTGTTTGTAGTGCACTGGTTTAGTGCAGCTGATAATGTCTCATACTAGTGGCTGGCTCAGCAGCTAGAACAGCTTGATTCTGGTTCCCCATTAAGTGGATTCTCCTTTGGCTCATGTGGTTTTGGTGGTCACCAGTTCAATTCTGCCCCAATGACGTGGTATTTGCCCCTACTGAACATGACCACTGTGCATTGTTTCATGTTATATTTTTTTCTTTTTGATTCTGCAGCCTACTCCAGGTAACATGAGAAGGGCTGTAACACCATCACGTCCACTCTACCTTAACTATTACTAGGCGTTTACTTAAATTGCAGAGAAATCACACATTTTTTGTGGGTTGGTCATGGCATAAATACCAAATTTCATGGATGTGTAACATGTCCCTGAAATTTGCTGTTTATGCCATGACCAACCCATGAAAAATGTGTGGTTTCTCAGACTGGGGACTCCAACCCAAAAGGGCATCACAAGCCTATTGTCAGGTGGTCGTGGTATTGCCACCCTTATTTCTGCACTGCTGCTGGTGGCGGTAGCACTGCCTGAAGCTGGGAGGCTTGAAAGCAGCGGCTGCTGGCCAGGTGCCCCGTTCCGAAGGCAACACGGCTTCCAGCAGCAGCACAGAAGTAAGGGTGGCAATACCATGCCACTCTTACTTCTCCGCTGCTGCTTGGTGGCAGCACTGCCTTCAGAGCTGGGCACCCCGCCAGCAGCCGCTGCTCTGCCCTCAGAGCTGGGTGGGTGGAGACCAGCTTTCATATGGGAAACCATATTTCATGCTCCGTGACTCGATTTTCATGGCTGTGAATTTGATAGACCCCTAACTATTGCATTGTCACAGAGGAAGCTGTATGTTATGGCTACAGGGCCAGCGGTGCCTTAGATCCCTTAAGTCCCTCTTGAGTGCACCCCTCAGGTGGCAGCCTGGCTTCCTGCATCTCACTCTAGGTGGAACCATGTGGTCCAGCTACTCTGTCTGGATCTCTGGGTGGCAGCCTCTGTGTTTTCTCACTGTGATAATGGTACAAGTCCAACTTGCTTTTGACATTTGTAAGAGATTCCCTTTAGGATCCTGTGGCAGTATACATTTGTATTGACACAGAAACAGTATTTTCAGAACAAAGCATTATTCATCCCTGAAGGGTACAAGTCCTTTGGACAGCAAAAGGTAAAAATAATAAAAGGTTTACACACACTTGGGTATTAAGCCCAGCCAACGGCAACTTGTGGGGGGGGGGCCCTGAAGGGTCACATGACCCTCCCAAACCCCCCTGGGGAGGGGGAGCGGAAGGGACACGCAAGGCCGGCAGCCGGAGAGATGAAGGGGCAGGGCCAGAGCCAGAAGGGACGAGGCGGGGCCAGAGCCTCTCCTCTTCTGGCCTCCTCTTCTGGCCACGCTGCCTGGTGCCGCACACAGCGGTTGCACTCTCCCAGGCAGTCTCTGGCCACGCTGCTTGTCTGGCACAGCCCAGGCAGGCAGCGTGGCCGGAGGCTGCCTGGAAAAGTGCATTAGTGGCTCCACACGTGCCAGGGGGACTGGAGCAGAGCCCCCCATGCCAGGTAACGTGGGATGGGCAGAGCACACAGCCCCCGGGTTGGGGGCGGGGTGGGGATGAGTCATATGGGTGGTTCACATGGGGAGCGGGACGGGGAGGAGTCACGTGAGGGGGTCACGTGGAGAAGTCACATGCTCCCCATTAGCTGGTCCCCCCTTTGTGTCCCTCCCACTAGTTGCCTTCATCTGTGGCAGGGAGAAACAGACTGCCCCTGCTGCAGTGCTACTGCTCTCCCTCTGTGTGTGTTTACCAGCCTGTCAGCTTTTCTGATGCCTCCATGAGAGCCCCTCCCAGCTCACCCAAATCTCCCGTTTCTACGGCCTAGGAGGGCTAGGATTCCCTTTGACCTCAGGTTCAGCCTAGTGACCCAAATAAACCTTTCTAACCTGGATGGTGCCAATTGGGGGGTATTCCCTAATGCCGGGGTTCTCAACCTTTTTCCTTTCAGAGGCCCCCTCAACATGCTATAAAAACTCCAGAGCCCACCTGTGCCACAACAACTGGTTTTCTGCATATAAAAGCCGGAGTCGGCGTTAAGGGGTCGCAAGCAGGGCAATTGCCCAGGGCCCCATGCCACAAGCTAAGTTTCTCAGGGCCCCAGACTTCAGCCCCATGCAGTGGGACTTTGGCTTTCTGCCCTGGGCCCCAGCAAGTCTAACACTGGTCCTGCTTGGCGGACCCCCTGAAACCTGCTCATGGCTCCCTCAAGGGGCCCTGGACCCCTGGTTGAGAACTACTGCCTAATGTACTGAGGCACAGTGGCCTCCCTCTGACACTGACAGGGAGGAACCACTCCCTGCCCCCTGGTGAGCAGAGCGGAGCCATGTCCGTTGCACCGGAAGCGGAGGGATGGAACAGGAAGTATAAGAGTTGGGGCCTCCAGCTCAGTAGAGGGAGAGCTAGGGAAGAAGTCGGATGCTGTTGCCTTGCTGCTGGCCCCTGAACCAGGGACTGAGCTGTATCAATCCCTGCCTCTGGAGGAGCTGCTGGAACTGCTGGTGGCCAAGTACCCTGAGGGCCTGTAAGAGATGTAGCCCTGTGAACAGATGGGGGTAGGAAATAGCCCAGGGAAATCAGACATTAGTTTAGCTGTGTTGCTGAAACCATGGTCAGCATGTTTCTGCAGGATCCCTGCTGAGCCAGTGGCAGGATTCCCTTTCACTGTTAGGGCCCTGGGCTGGGACCTGGTGCAGTAGGGTGGGCCTGGCCCCCCTGCTGCCAACCCGCTTTTGGCTGGATGGCCTGTGTGTGTTTGCAGTCTGCCCCAGCCAGGGAGCTGGGCCATAGCCTGTTATTGCTCTGCCCTGCCTGGAGAGCTGAACCTGATCATGCTTCCTGCTTGCTCCAGCCAAAAAGCTGGCTACAAACCGTTATTGTTCTGCCCTGCCCAGAGGGCTTGAACCCTACTGGTGGTTGTCGGCTGCAGCCAGGTGGCTGGGCTAAAGTCTGCCAATTGCCCTGTCCTAAGGGGGCAGGGACCTAGACTCTTTACTGACTTACCATGCTAATCCCCTGTTGATTGGCTCTCCGCTGTTAGGTGGCGTAGCGAGGTGAAGTGGTTTCCCACGGACGCTGACAGGGAGGAACTACTCGGAACCACTACACCCAATAAACAGCTTTTCTGTTGTTTCCTCCAGGATTCTTGTCTGTGACATTTTCATTTCCTGTGCATGTCTCTCTTAACAGCCTCCTGTGATTTAAGTCCTAGCAGTCAGGCAAGTTAACATAAAACAGATAACCTCAGGGGTATAGGATATTTATAAAAATGCAGATATTTTCCAGTTATCCACACCTTAATTTTTGGGAAAGGACTTGTAGCAGAGGGCATGATTTTCAGAGAGGAGTGAAATACAGAAGGTTCACAAGTTCACTTTTGATAAGCCCCGCAAAGTTCAGATGCTTACCCAAAGATTATCTGAATTAATCCAACCCTCCTGTTAGTCCTGAAATTGAGTTGAAAGTTTCACAGGAGCAGCCTTTCTCATGAAATTTCTGTGGCTCTGATTAAAACGGGTAACAACAATATTTGGCACATTTCATGTTCAAGGAGTTTACAGACATTCATTTTCTGGTAATGTCTCCCCATCTAGAACTAACATGGTCACCCCCAATTCCTCTCTCCAAGACACCTTAACTTTTGAAGACTGTGACCCTAAGCACCCCTGTATTCACACGCTACACATTATTGCAATAATCTGTGCGTAAAATACGCTGTGTGAGGTATCATTTAAAAACTAATCACACTGATCATTAATATTTGTGTGCAATGTGTGTATGAAATGCATATTAAAAGTTATGAACATAAGATGAAATTATTAATAAAATCTGTTTACCAGACAAGTCTGGGGATGGGGTAAACCTGTTTCTCAAAGACAAAGGATAAGCTGACACTTCTAGCCAAGTGTCATCAAAGTTGATTAGCAATCAGCTGTCAAATGGCCATTCTTTGGCAAGGACAGGGTGCAGACTCAGAGTGTGTTGGGGGTCACCCTACAGGTAATAACCAAGGCTGGTGGAAGCCAGAGTGTGACTGGTGCATTGCAGACAGGGTGCTGGGTCAGAGCTGCTGTACTAGGGCTGCAGCTCTACACAAGACACTCAGGGCATGACCTGCGTGCTGTTAGGCTGTTTGTGAGCTGCCCAAGTTGAGAGCTACAACAACAAAGCTTTATGAGGCACCCAAGGTTGTGGGGCAGGCAGTGACACAGCCCCTTCTGGATTGCACTGGTGAATATGACACAGACCAAAGGAAAACAACAAGAGACAATCTGTTTGTTGTTCTCTTCTTTTGGGAATAAGATTAGGGAAATGACAGACAGACAAGATGAGTTATGAGACTTTCATATAGCAGCACCTTCCCTGCCCCTTTCCCCCCCTTCCTTCCCCTTTTTTCATTTTTGAGAAACATCTTCAAAAGGGCCTAAGTGATTTAAGATTCTAAGTGCTATTTTCAAAAGTGACTGAGCCCTGGTCTACACTAGGAGTTGAGGTCGAATTTAGCAGCGTTAAATCGATTTAACCCTGCACCCGTCCACACGACGAACCCCTTTTTTTCGACTAAAAGGGCTCTTAAAATCGATTTCCTTACTCCACCCCCAACAAGGGGATTAGCGCTGAAATCAGCCTTGCCAAGTTGAATTTGGGGTAATGTGGACACAGTTAGACGTTATTTGCCTCTGGGAGCTATCCCAGAGTGCTCCATTGTGACCGCTCTGGAGAGCACTCTCAACTCAGATGCACTGGCCAGGTAGACAGGAAAAGGCCTGCGAACTTTTGAATTTCAATTTCCTGTTTGGCCAGCATGGGAAGCTGCAGGTGACCATGCAGAGCTCATCAGCAGAGGTGACCATGCAGAGCTCATCAGCGGAGGTGACCATGATGGAATCCCAGAATTGCAAAAGAGCTCCAGCATGAACCGAACAGGAGGTACGGGATCTGATCGCTGTATGGGGAGAGGAATCTGTGCTATCAGAACTCCATTCCAGTGTTCGAAATGCCAAAACGTGTGTCAAAATCTCCCAGGGCATGAAGGACAGAGGCCATAACAGGGATCCGAAGCAGTGCTGCTTGAAACTTAAGGAGCTGAGGCAAGCTGACCAGAAAACCAGAGAGGCAAATGGCTGCTCCGGGTCAGAGCCCCAAACATGCCACTTCTATGATGAGCTGCATGCCATTTTAGGGGGTTCAGCCACCACTACCCCAGCCGTGTTGTTTGACTCCTTCAGTGGAGATGGGGACAACACGGAAGCAGGTTTTGGAAATGAGGAAGATGATGATGATGATGATGAGGTTGTAGATAGCTCACAGCAAGCAAGTGGAGAAACCGGTTTTCCCAACAGCCAGGAACTGTTTCTTACCCTGGACCTGGAGCCAGTGCCCCCCGAACCCACCCAACGCTGCCTCCCAGACCCACCAGGCGGAGAAGGGACCTCTGGTGAGTGTACCTTTTAAAATATATATACATGGTTTAAAAGCAAGCATGTGTAATGATTAATTTGCCCTGGCATTTTCGGCTCTCCTGGATGTACTCCCAAAGCCTTTGCAAAAGACTTCTGGGGAGGGCAGCCTTATTCCGTCCACCATGGTAGGACACTTTACCACTCCAGGCCAGTAGCACGTACTTGGGAATCATTGTAGAACAAAGCATTGCAGTGTATGTTTGCTGGCATTCAAACAACATCCGTTCTTTGTTCTTTATCTCTCTATGTTATCCTCAGGAGAGTGATATCATTCATGGTCACCTGGTTGAAATAGGGTGCTTTTCTTAAGGGGACATTCAGAGGTGCCCATTCCTCCTGGGCTGTTTGCTTGTGGCTGAACAGAAATGTTCCCCGCTGTTAGCCACAGGGAGGGGGGAGGGGATAGCCACGTGGTGGGGGGAGGCAAAATGCGACCTTGGAATGAAAGCACATATGCTATGTATGTAATGTTAACAGCAAGGTTTACCGTGAAAGAGTGTACCCATTGTTCTATAAAATGTCTTTTTAAATACCACTCTCCCTTTTTTTTTTCTCCACCAGCTGTATGTGTTTCAAGGATCACAGGATCTTCTCCTTCCCAGAGGCTAGCGAAGATTAGAAGGCGAAAAAAACGCACTTGCGATGCAATGTTCTCTGAGCTCATGCTGTCCTCCCACACTGACAGAGCACAGAGGAATGCGTGGAGGCAGACCATGTCAGAGTGCAGGAAAGCATAAAATGACCGGGAGGAGAGGTGGTGGGCTGAGGAGAGTAAGTGGCGGGCTGAAGAGAGGGCTGAAGCTGAAAGATGGCAGCAGCGTGATGAGAGGAGGCAGGATTCAATGCTGAGGCTGCTGGAAGATCAAACTAATATGCTCCAGCATATGGTTGAGCTGCAGGAAAGGCAGCTGGAGCACAGACCTCCGCTACAGCCCCTGTGTAACCAACCGCCCTCCTCCCCAAGTTCCGTAGCCTCCTCACCCAGATGCCCAAGAATGCAGTGGGGAGGCCTCCGGCCACCCAGCCACTCCACCCCAGAGGATTGCCCAAGCAACAGAAGGCTGGCATTCAATAAGTTTTAAACTTTTAAACTTTTAAAGTGCTGTCTGGCCTTGTCCTTCCCTCCTGGTGCTTCCCTCCTCCACTACCCCTCTCGGGCTACCTTGGCAGTTATCCCCCTATTCGTGTGATGAAATAAGAGAGAATGCATGAATGTGAAGCAACAATGACTTTATTGCCTGTGCAACCGGTGATCGAAGGGAGGAGGGGAGGGTGGTTATCTTACAGGGAAGTAGAGTGAACCAAGGGGCGGGGGGTTTCATGAAGGAGAAACAAACAGAACTTTCACACCGTAGCCTGGCCAGTCATGAAACTGGTTTTCAAAGCTTCTCTGATGCGCACTACACCCTCCTGTGCTCTTCTAACCGCCCTGGTGTCTGGCTGCGCGTAACCAGCGGCCAAGCGATTTGCCTCAACCTCCCACCCCTCCATAAACATCTCCCCCTTACTCTCACAGATATTGTGGAGAGCACAGCAAGCAGTAATAACAGTGGGAATATTGGTTTCACTGAGGTCTAAGTGAGTCAGTAAACTGCGCCAATGCGCTTTTAGACGTCCAAATTCTACCATCAATCTGCAGTTGCTCAGTCTGTAGTTGAACAGCTCCTGACTACTGTCCAGGCTGCCTGTGTATGGCTTCATGAGCCATGGCATTCAGGGGGAGGCTGGGTCCCCAAGGATAACTATAGGCATTTCAACATCCCCAACAGTTATTTTCTGGTCTGGGAATAAAGTCCCTTCCTGCAGCTTTTGAAACAGATCAGATTTCCTGAAGATGCGAGTGTCATGTACCTTTCCCGGCCATCCCACGTTGATGTTGGTGAAATGTCTCTTGTGATCCACCAGCACTTGCAGCACTATTGAAAAGTACCCCTTGTGGTTTATGTACTCGCCGGCTTAGTGCTCTGGTGCCACGATAGGGATATGGCCTCCGTCTATGGCCCCACCACAGTTAGGGAATCCCATTGCAGGAAAGCCATCCACTGTGACGTGCACATTTCCCAGGGTCACTACCCTTGATATCAGCAGATCTTTGATTGCGTTGGCTACTTGCATCACAGCAGCCCCCACAGTAGATTTGCCCACTCCAAATTGATTCCCGACTGACTGGTCGCTGTCTGGCGTTGCAAGCTTCCACAGGGCTATTGCCACTCGCTTCTCAACTGTGAGGGCTGCTCTCATCTTGGTATTCTTGCGCTTCAGGGCAGGGGAAAGCAAGTCACAAAGTTCCATGAAAGTGCCCTTAAGCATGCGAAAGTTTCGCAGCCACTGGGAATCGTCCCAGACCTGCAACACTATGCGGTCCCACCAGTCTGTGCTTGTTTCCCGTGCCCAGAATCAGCGTTCCACCACATGAACCTGCCCCATTAGCACCATGATGCCCGCATTGCCAGGGCCTGTGCTTTGAGAGAAGTCTATGTCCATGTCCTCATCACTCTCGTCACCGCGCTGATGTCACCTACTCGCCCGGTTACGCTTTGCCAGGTTCTGTTGCTGCATATACTGCTGGATAATGTGTGTGGTGTTTAATGTGTTCCTAATTGCCAAAGTGATCTGAGCAGGCTCCATGCTTGTCGTGATATGGCGACTGCACAGAAAAAAGGCGCGGAACGATTGTCTGCCTTTGCTCTGACGGAGGGAGGTGCGACTGACGACATGGCTTACAGGATTGGCTTACAGGGAATTAAAATCAACAAAGGGGGTGGCTTTACATCAAGGAGAAACAAAAACAACTGTCACACAGAATGGCCCTCTCATGGGTTGAACTCAAAACCCTGGGTTTAGCAGGCCAATGCTCAACCCGCTAAGCTATCCCTCCCTCTGGTATTTCAGGTAGGACTGAATCTCCATTAAAGTTTTAAAGGTGCCCCTGACAGACCTCACCAAAACGACTGTCGGCCATTGATTTCATGGAGGGAAGGAGGGGGAGCAAATGAATACAAAACAAATCTGGTCTATTTCTTGTTTTGATCCACTCCATCTATCTTTTACATCTTTGGCTGGCAGCAGACGGTGCAGTAGGACTGCTAGCCATCCACATCTCCTGGCTGCTCACCATAAGATGGTACAATAGGACTGCCGGCAGGACTAAAGAGAATGACCTGGTCGAGTCACTCCTATTTTAGTCCCTGCGCCTATCTCTGCCCAGGCGCTCCTGACCGACCTTACCGAGGCGGCCAGGAGCATCTCGGATACGATGACGATGGTTTTCAGGTCTATTGCGCCGTCTGCTGCCACAAGGCAATGGGTTGCTGCTGCTGTGTAGCAATGCAGTACCGCGTCTGCCAGCACCCAGGAGACGTACGGTGACAGTGAGCTGTGCGGGCTCCATGCTTGCCATGGTATGGCGTCTGCACAGGTAACTCAGGAAAAAAGGCATGAAATGATTGTCTGCCGTTTCTTTCACAGAGGGAGGGAGGGAGGGCCTGATAATGTACCCAGAACCACCCGCAACAATGTTTTTGCCCCATCAGGTATTGGGATCTCAATTCAGAATTCCAATGGGCAGCAGAGACTGCGGGAACTGTGGGATAGCTACCCACAGTGCAACACTTTGGAAGTTGACGCTAGCCTCGGTACTGTGGAAGCACTCCGCCAAGTTAATGCACTTAATGCACTTGGAGCATTTTGTGTGGGGACACACAAAATCTACTATATAAAAACGATTTCTAAAAAACCGACTTCTATAAATTCAACCTAATTTCATAGTGTAGACATACCCTAAGTCACTTAGGAACCCAAGTCTCATTGAAAATCAGTGGAATTTAGGTTCCCAAGGCCCAGATTTTTAAAGGTATTTAGATGTTGCAAGCTCCCCATGTCCCATTGACTTTCAATGAGATTTAGGTTCCTAAGTATCCAAGTCACTTCAGTACTTTTGTGTAACTTTTGGCTGATGAGCTTAGTCACATGGTGAGATTTTATTTTAAAAAATGTCTTTAAAAGTTTTGTAGTTCAAAATGTTAAGTACTGGATTTGGGGCCACTTAAGTGAGGAATACTTCCAGAGCTAGACGCGGGGGATGTTCACAGGGAGAGGGACAGTAATCACTGCATGGGAGAACAGAGATTGTTTCATTTCCCCACAGGCAGCGCACCTGATCAAGGAGTACTTTGTGTCAATGCTGCCATAATCTCCCTATGACGTTATAATGAATACCAACACCTTTGAGATGAACTGAATCACTGAGCAGAGATTTAATAAAAAGGCCTTGGGACAAGGTGCATGGTTAAAGAATGTGGACTCGAGGGGTCCTTTTCCAGAAGCTATGTCAGGCACGGGGCTGTGGTCAGAACCACGTGCAGGGAAATGCCAACAGAGCAAGGCAGAGATGTGATTTGGAGAGTTTGCAGACAGTGAGTGTATGTGTATATCACACAGTGTGTGCTGGGATATTTATCTACCCAGACAGTATTTGTGTGGCAAACATTGGTGTTTTCCTTTAATTATTCAGGGCCAGATCATCTCAGGTGTGACTCCACTGAAGTGAATGGAATTGCATGAAGGGTGGATTTGACTTGAGGTCTTTTAAAGAGACCTATTTTTGGTAAATATTTGTTTTAAATTAGGGTAAGGTGCAATAGGAGGCTCTGTAAATAAATGGAAATAATTAACAAAAGCAGAGGCAAGTAAAAAAAAAGATGAGCAGCAGGGAAATTTAACCAAATGTTTCAAATTTCAGAAAGGTTTATTTTCTGATTTGTCTGAAGGTTTGGGCCAGTTTGTATTTTGCAGTCTCTGAACTGGTTTGCCCATAACTGAGTGGTTTTCTTTAGATGTGTTCTAGAGCAGGCATGTCAGAGCACATGCTGGTGATAACTTCATTTGATCACTGTTAAGTTGAAGAAAAACACATTTGAAATGCTGAGAGAAGATGAAAGTTTTTAAGAATCAAAGAACCTGGATTCTGTGTGGGTCACCTTGTGACATCTCACTGAATATTTCCATGTCAGCAGAAAAAATAAGAGCAAGGCTTTCTGACCTTGAAAAGAGCTGCCAGAGGGGAAAAGCTCTTTCATGCAATTTTTAATACTCTCTCTGGAGACTTTGTTTGTTTGTTTTTGAATTGCCATAGCATGATGCAGGTTTGAGCTAATGAATGTCATATTCATGTGGGGCAGCTCCAAAAATAAAAGACCTTGATTGACTGAATGCTATTATTGCACTGTATGATGACACTGCATCTCTGGTACTCAGGATCACCTACATTTTTGACTTTCAAGTGTCCTGGTATCTTATAGTTAGCTTGACAGCAAGATGTGAGAGGCACTCAGCTTCAGTTTTAAAACAGTCACGTAAGCTTAATAATAAATGGACATTTGTATAAAATGGAACACTAAGTGCTGAATTTTTAATGTATTCCTTTTCCCCTCCCCCTTTCTTTCAAAACACTGTTTGGTAAAGGATTTTTCCAGCAGGGGACTGTGATGGTTGGGGGAAATAACTTGCAGTTTCCTGCTCAGGTCTTTAGAAGAACTGAAGGAGAGTTCTAGGCTATACTTGGAGAGTTCTTACACAGTTCTGTGCAGTTGGATGAAGATTCTAGGGGGAGTATAACTCACAAAGAATAGAGCTGAATACTTGAAAATCAGCTGTGTGAATTCAAAGACTAGGGGTAAAATTTTCAAAAGTCCCTAAATGACGTAGGTGCCTAATTCCCATTGAAAATCAAAGGTACTTAAATGCCTATGTCACATAAACACTCTTGAAAATATTACCGAGAGCTAAATCAAAAAGTTGTAATGAACTATTTTATAAGTGGGCCTCTAGAGACTTGAACAATAGGCACCTCCCAGACACTTTACCACAGAGCTGCAATTCATTGAAATGTTCAGATATGACTAACATTTTAAGCACTTCCGGGAGACACCAGGTGCAAACCACACCCCACGTGGTTTGGACAGTGGTTATTATGAGACATTAAATGTTGAGAGAAAGCAAGTTTGGAAAACATGGGCTCCTGGGGGACATGGGTGCCATGTCTGTGGCTGTGTGCCAGACATCCAGAGATCAACTCCCTCTTCCCTATCATCAGGACTGGAATTAGGGGTGAAATTCAGGCTCCACTGAAGTCAATGGCAAAACTTCCATTGACTTCAAGGGTATAAGATTTCACCCGTGGGATGATGCTTTAGGACCTTCCTCTTAAACTTAACACAGACACTTTAAATAGCACTGGCCTGGAACTCAGCAGACCTGGGTCTATTCCTGACTCTGCCACTGGCCTGCCAGGTGACCCTGGGCAAGTCACTTCTTTCTCTGTGCCTCATTTTTCTCATAAGGGTGATAATAATTGCCTCCTTTAAGTGCTTTGAGATCTACTGATGGGGAAACACTGTAGAAGAGCTAAGTGGTATTATTATTTGTTATTAAATAAGTGTAGGGGTGAAGGGAGAGGCTAGTGGGGTAGGAAGTGATTCTTGGGCCATCACAGCAGGAAGAGCTGAGCCAGATGTTTGGGCTAGGGTCCACTTATAGTTGCCAATACTCAGGCAGCCAGGGGTATCACCTCATGATAGGCTTTTGACCACAGTTTTTTCTGTTTCCTTCCTCGATGTTGCACTGTCTTTGTTCTTAATCTTTACTTTTGTGTTTCTCCGAGACTTTCTGTCTTGAGATGGCTAATGTGGATCTCCAATATGCTGAAGTTCATTTATCTTCTCTCTAATTCCAGCCCTGATGATAGTGTCTTTCCCCTCTGCTTCTCAGGTTAGTAACCTCTTGATTTGCAACCAGCAGTTGTGAGAAGGGAATTTTTATGTCCTGTCTGAAGGCTGGTGAACCAAAGAGTGTGGGGAAAAAAGTCCATGGCAGAGCATTTGACATTCTCAACCCCAAAGCTAAAGTAGTCATAATCCTTGGCA
The DNA here is from genome assembly GCF_015237465.2 of Chelonia mydas. Taxonomy (NCBI): domain Eukaryota; kingdom Metazoa; phylum Chordata; order Testudines; family Cheloniidae; genus Chelonia; species Chelonia mydas. The sequence goes on along the minus strand of NC_057851.1, from coordinate 29,249,862 downwards.
ACGCAGAAACATTTTTAGATGGAGGGAAACTGTGTAGCCTGCCTATCTAGCTATTTTGGTAATCTATAATGCGTCTTTCTTCTAAGTGCCTCTCTCAAAGGAGGTATTATCTGCTTGAGAACATTAAAATGTGTATCTCATAATACCATTGTTTTCTGTGAACAAATTCAGAGCTCTTCTATTTCTGTTCTCACCAATTGTTTAATCCTTACTGCAAAAAACGTCTGCAAAAATTCTAAAACCCTCAAATGCGCATTGTATAGAAATAAGATGTGAACTATTTTGTGTCTCTGGATCAAATACATGCAACAAGTGAGGATAACAATGTAACATATTTCAGAGTCATGAAGTCCCTCTAGCCTGAAGAGAAGATCTAATTTGTCTAGTATAGCGTTTGAAAGTGGGCAGTATGTCAACTCATATTTAGATGGTCTGACATCAGACTGGATTGTTTGTATTAACTTCTGTGCCATGGCTGATTCAAGCCTTCAGCTTTTTCTGATCCAACCTGACTAGCAACAAACCCATGCAATCATTTATTAGTACTCTTGCTAGGCAGTGGATGTACTTTTTTGGATCCGTCCCTTGTACCTGCATTCAGCAGCTCCCATACCCTATGGGCGCCATGTACACATCATTGTTTTCAACAAAGACTCAAAATAGGTCCCTCAAGGTAGGGGGACTACAGCTGTAGCAAGCAAGAGAAAGTGAAGTGTCTGACTAGGAGCCTATGTTAGGCTTTCCCTAGCTCAGTTGTTTTTACTTATCCAACAGGGCTGCTTAAATGAAATTGTCTGTGCTGTTGCGCCTACAGTGGAACCAGTGCATCATAATGGAGAGTTCTAACCCCGCTGCTGCAGCAAATCAAGCAAGGCCCTAATGGTCCAGTACTGCACACAAATTGATGCCTCCAAGTCTTGTTTCCATTGGCTGGTAGAGTCCTTCAGTCTTGGACAAATGAGAGCTGCCTTTGATTTTTTGGGGGGTGGATTTTCTTGCCTGGTTCAAATCAGTAACTCACGGGTGATGTGATGCCACAGTCCAGGCTGCTACCCCAAAGGAAGCGTCCTTTTCCTATCTGACAGTACACTCCCATTGGGGCCTGGCTGAATGTACAGGTTTTTCAGAAGCTATAGCCTGAAGCTATATCCAGAAACTGGAGTTAGTGAATTAAAATAATCAATCAAGATAACTATGTATACCATCGACTTCTGTTGTTGGGATGGTGGTGTCAGGATCTGACCCCGTTCTCTTACTGTTAAGTTTCATTTTCTTTTGGTGAAGACATTGGGTTCCTTTTGTTTTGGGGTATACCAAATCCCTCTGTTTTTAGTCCAGTTCAATTTAAACTGTCCTCTAAGCTCAAATAGGTTCTTTTAAAGCAAACATAATAGGTACAAAAGTGAAGCATCTGGCTTCTAGAGAAGTGTCAGGGAGATGGAAGGAGTGTTTCTCTTAGTCCTTGTGCCTCAGGACCAAAGAAACAGTCTTATTCTGTGTTCTGACATAAAGCCTTTATAGACACCTGTTCACTTCTCAATTGCAGTACACCAGAGTTTTGGTTTTGCTTATGTGCTCCCTGCAATCAGACCTAACAATCTGGCTAGGGGGTTGTTCAGAGGCTGAGATTCTTTTGTTATCTTCAGAAAACAAAGTGCTCTGACGAAAAACAGAAACTGGTAAAAACATATTAAAGTTAGAGCTATTTTATCTTTGTTCTCTTTTCTACTAATTCCACCCCCACATCAAATAACTCTGGCAAAATGTAATCTGAGGCTATACTAGCTCTAGTCTTGAGTAGAATTTATAACATAGCAAACAGAAGCAATATCCCTGGTCTTATTTAGGTGACATGGAGATCCTCGTTCAATGGTCCCCTTCTGCAATCTATATTTTTATGAAGAGTTTTTTATCTGAACTTTCCTCGTTGAATGCTGTACTTGGGTGAGAAGCAGACTTACTTTCCATTCAATAACATTAAATCAAGGAATGGGGAAAGAAATAAAAAAATATTGTTAGAAATTAAGGGAGGGAAAGACGAAGTGGGTGAGTGGCTGTTGATGAGGAAAGAGATGAATGTTTTCCAGACTGCAATTAAGAATAAAACAGATTTAAAAAAAGACAAAATTAGAAATTGTCTCGTAGAAAATTCTCCTATTTGGAAATGAGTTTTCTTTTCCAGACAAGCCAAGCTATGAGTTTTGATTAGCTTAGATGTGGTCCCCAACAATATGTGAGTCTCCTGACTCAATACCCTATTCAAGTGGGAGAGTACGTTAAAGGTCTCATGCTTCCAGAAGTTAAAAAAAAATTCTTGGAGTCCCTACAAATTAGTTATGATGATTTTATAACACACAAAAAATATTGTACCTAACATGGGGAAAATCAATATTAGACCTTGTTCCAATACATTAATTTTGTGCAAACAGAAAATAGTCCTGCTAGTAATTTATATCCTTGGCACTTTAAAATGGGCCAATTACTCCAAATTAAAAATGCTCATTAGAAAAAATTGATTGGGAAGAAAAATTCAGAGATGAATGCGAATGAAAACTGGGAACTATTTAAGAACACTTTACTAGATGCCCAAAAAAGCAACAATTCTTCACCCATGAATAAAAACTACACTGATAACAAAACCATCCTGGTTAAGGGGGGATGGAGATAGATAGCAGCAATACATCTATCTATCATCTGATAAGTGGAGGGGAGGTTGGGAAAGGGAGGTTAGTGACAATCCTTAATTAGAAGTTAAGAAATGTATACAATCGATGAGGGAAGCTTTCCCTACGAGAGAGACTTGACCATCACACGCCTCTGTCGGGATGGCAGCAACTGTGAATCCACCCTTGATGCATCTCTGAATGCCATTGTCTCTCCTACTCCCAATGAATCCGCCAGTCCCCCTGGAGGCTCTGGTCAGCCCAGGGGCCTCAGGTAATTTTATGGACCAGGATGTGGCTAAGGCCCATGGGATACCTGCTGTGCATAGGAATTCTCCTAATTTGTTGGAAACCATTGATGGGTTGCTCCAGGCCTCTAGGGGTCCTTACCATCCCCCTAGGGGTTGTTACCCTCCAAGGCACCATGTGCCTCTTCAGTTTGGGCTGATTTGCCCCCATCCCCTGACTCACCAGTCATCCTGGGAATACCCTGGCTCACTACCCAGGATCCCTATATCTGTTGGTGAAAAGAGATAGTATGCTTTTGCTCCCAGTACTGCCAGTGACTATGTCTTCCTGAGGCCAAATAGAGAACCGGTATCCTCTGTAGCTTATGTCATTGTCTAGGGAATCCCTGCTGTGAAGAAGTGGGCCCACAGAAGTTGGGCATGCTCCCGACTGTCCTGCCTTCCACTACCAAAATATCTCACAAGTACCATGACCTTGCAGATGTATTTGACAGAGGAAATGCAGATCTCCTGCCCTTGCACCGCAAATGAGACTCCCAGTCAACCTTCAGCCAGGCACCAAAATTTCCTTTGGCTGCATATATGCGCTTTTTGAACAAGAGCTCCAGACACTTTGTTTCTATCTGCAAGAGAGGTTTATCCAGCTGTCCTCCTCTCCAACAGGGCCCCCAACCTTCTCTCTTAAAAAAGAAAGATGTTTCTGGGGGATGGGTGTGCAACTCTTTTAGGGCAACTTAAATGGAGTTACCCACACAGTTCACAACAGTGAATTAATTTTGATTAAAAGAACACACAAGTTTATTTAACTACAAAGAGAGAGATTTTAAATGAGTACAAGTAATAAGGCATTAAAGTCAGAAATGGTTACAAGAAAAATAAAGATAAAATGCTTTCTAAACTTAACAAACTAGACTTGGTTTAAGGTGAAATTCTAACCACAGGTTTCCGGTATCATTGCTGAGAAGTTTCAGATCAGGCTTTGCATCCAAAGCCCAGAGGCTGTTTCTTTTGTCATCTTATTGAAATGACTTCAAATAATATGTTTTGGGCAATGCATAAGAAAGCTATTGCACCAAACAATCCACCTGATATATTTAATGTACTACATAATGTTTTAAAGAAGGCAAGAAGGAGTTGGTTATAAATTAATGTGCCTTTCACACAGAGAGAGCAAGAGAGAGAATGAACTGAGTTATCTGAGCTACCAACACAGACAGACTTCAAAACACATTGTCAATGGGAAATCAGCAAGTGTATCCACTGGGGTCCCACAGGGACTGGTTCTCAGCCCAGTACCAATTAATATTTTTATTTAATGATCCAGAAGAAATTTTTTAAAAAAATCTTTGCTGATAAATTTTGTAGATGTCTCAGAGATCAGTGGAGTGGTAAATGAAGACAGGTCACTATGCAGAACAATCTGTATCAATTGGTAAGGTTGGTGCAGTTGGGCAATATGTATTTTAATAATTAAATAATAAAAAATAATAATAAAAAAATAATAAAAAAAAGGTCGTACATCTGGAACCAAAGACAGTAAACCATATATGTGTAACTAGGTAATTAAGAACTCTTACACAAGCAGGGAAGTTAGAGCAGCTGCCTAACAGATGCTGGAGCTGGGTCTTGCAGAAGCAGAGAGGCAATATCTACTCTCTGATGGCGCTCATCACCTGTACTGAGTGGAGCTGGACTGCAGTGGCAAATCTACTACTCTAACAAAAAGTTCCCTCCCTCTCATGATTCCTTTTGTGAAGTTATAAACACCCTGGGCTTGTTTACATGAATATTTAGGCCTGGCTTAAACTATAAAGTTAGGTCAACATAAATGGCCTTGGGTCAACCTATTTGTGCACATGTCTATATGCTAATTATCTCCGGCACACACAAACACCCCATTACAGTGGGGCAGTAAAACTGCCTCCCTGAATGGTGTTGAGCTTTGGTCGACCTACTGAGATCGACTCAGTGAGTGTAGACACTGCTGCATGCTAACTGTCCATGTGGACCCTGCTGGTGCAAACTAAGCACTTTGATCTATCCCACTTTGAAACAGGCAAATGTTATAGGGCACCAACGAATGGTTAATGCAGATCAGCAAGGTCCACTTGGACAGTTAGGCCTTGGCAGGCTTGGGGGGGGGGGGTAGATTCACACCCCAACTCTCTGTGCACTAAACATTTTATGTAAGCATGCCTATTTTCTCCCTAGAGTCCTCCAGCAAAAAGTGGTTAAGTGGGACCTGAGACTTCTAGTAGCAAACCAGGCAGAATTAAAACACCACCAACAAACCCACTGTTCAGGCCTTCTGAATGCTTCATTAAATAAAGTCTCACTTGGTGGGGTTTTTTGGAAGGGAAGAGATAATAACCTCTCATTCTTCTGGCCACAAAGCAATCTCTAAATTTGGGCAGATTATTCTATAACCCACCTCTGACACTCTGTATCTTGGAAGAACACCCTGCATCCCCATGTTCATCCTTATAATATGATTGTGTGGTATCCAATGCAAAGTTTATCATGTTGGGTATCTTCGGAAGGCTCATGATGAACTTAGCATTGTTGTTATAGTAATGTTATAGGTTGTAATTTTATGTATATAGTTATGAGGCTGAAAATGTGTCCTCATGGCTTAAAACAAGCCCAGGCAAAACTCTCCAGGAACAGAGGGGCAGTTCACACCTCATCAGGGCAGGTATGGGACAAACCCAGCCTAGCCTCACAGGAACAAAGGACACTGGCCTCGGCAGCAACAAAGGACATGTTGGATTCTCGAGTGAGTCACCCCCCTTCCCTTGATCAGTTTGGGACTAGGTTAAGGTAATGCTTACCTGACCCTGAAGGGAGGGTGGGCAAAGCCAAGGAGGAAGAAAGAACATGATAAAAGGGAGCGATGTTTGCCATGTTCTTCCTCTCTCTTCCACCTCCATCTACGGACACCACAGCAAGTGACTGAAGCGCTGATCAAAGGGAAGAGCGTGGCTGAAGGGCAACCAGCCAGCCTGTGGTGAGAAGCATCTAAGGGCACTGAAAGTGTTAAGATCAGCTTAGAATGCGTTTTGCTTTTATTTCATTTGAGCAAATCTGACTTATTGTGCTTTGACTTATAATCACTTAAAATCTATCTTTAGTAGTTAATTTGTTTGTTTATACTACCTGAAGCAGTGCATTTGGTTTGAAGCGTGTCAGAGACTCCCCTTGGGATAAGCCTGGTACATATCAATTTCTTTGTTAAATCGATGAACTCATATAAACTTGCAGCATCCAGCTGGCATAACTGGACACTGCAAGATGGAGGTTCCTAGGGTTGTGTCTGGGACCGGAGATATTGGCTAGTGTCATTCGGTTGCACAATCCAAGCAGCGGCTGGCCAACAGTGCTCACTCATATAGCTTGATCAGCTTACGTGCTAGAGGCTGTGTAGGGAACAACCCAGGAGTGGGTGTTCTCACAGCAGAGCAGAGCAGGGTAAGGCTGGCTCCCAGAGTTGAGGATTGGAGTGACCTAGCAGATCACCAGTCCAGACAACACCAGGGGAATGTCACACCCCCCTTCCAGGGTTTCTTGCCCCTTTCCCTGAGGTTTCTGGTCCTGAGCACTGTGAGAGACAGGATACTAGGTCAGATGGTCCAATATTTTTTATTCTAAACAAAAAAGGCACAAACATCTCTTTCTCTCTTCCCCCCTCCCTTTTTCAGGTCACTTTAACGGTATGGATTGAGGTAAAGCATAGCTTCAAATTCATATGTGTAAATTTTGGGGAGAATGGGGAGGCCAAATAACATGCAGAATTTGGGGCTCCCTTTGGAGCATGGGTTGGATGATTGATTTGTTCCAGGTTTAAGCTGCCATTAGTCACTAGCTCTATTAGGAGAAATGCAGCCAATGGCCTTTGCAGGATTGCCTAATGGGTAGCTCATTGGACTGGGATTTGAAGTCTGGGTTCAATTCCTGGTTCAGCCAGATTTACGGTGTGAGTCATTCAATCTTCCCTGTGCCTCCATTTCCCACTTGCAAAATAGATATAATATTCCTCTGCCTCACAGCCTCAGGCATGTTCTGAGGATGAAATACATTTGTGATTGTGAGGTGCCTCAGATACTGCAATGATTAGGGCCATGGCAATGCAGTGAGTTCACTCCACCCATTTACAATGACTGCTTCAATCAGATAGAAATAAAAGGCCCCATTGTGAGAGATGTAATGAACTTCAGGGGAGTCAAAGGAGCTCTGTACCTCCCAGAATCTGACCCAAAGTTGTCCCATGCAATGGAACCATTTTGTATCAATGATCTTTGATTTCTCCTTTTTATTAAACTTTTCAAGGTAAGGTTCACTGTTATAATCATACAAGAATAACATCATACTCACTATTTAAAAATAGATACATGCTTGGCTGGATACTGCTGTATTTGACTATTTTCCATTCATATATTCCCTTGCTCCTTCAGGGGGAACCTGTAAATACTGCATTCTTATCCCAGTTACAATAATCCTTTAATTCATGTCAAACCAGTTCACAACTTTAAAACTGCAACCTGTGGGTTGTAGAGCTCCTAGCAAATTAGATGAAGCTACGTAGTATGTCGCATGCATTTACCTGAAAGGGCCGCAATAAGGGGTTCTATTAATTAGAAGTAGGCCTGGACCAATCCCAGCACTCAGATCTGAACACCTGGCTGGAGGAGGGGATTGGGGATTCAGATCTGAAGGTGTCAGTTTGGGCCCATCTTTAATATGGCTTTCATTGATCTCTCTGCAAAAATGTTACAATCAAACTTTTCAGTTCCCACCGGACACTTACAGTATTGCCCGCGTCAAGAGATCTCAGATCATGAGACTGGCTTAAAAATCATGAAATTTTAGAAAAAAAAAGTGGGGTTCTTTTTATTTGCCTATTGGCTTTTTTGCTTTGAGTGTTCACATTTTCAAGCTTTTTCTTTGCAATCACAAGAGCTAGTAACTTTTAAAATGAAAGCTGAGATGTTCATATGATCACCTGACTCCAGCAGCTGGTCTCTAAGAAAAACACCAAATATTGTGAGGCTCATGATAAAAATCACAACATCTAGCAACATTGCCTTTGTGCTTCTCCTGATTGATACAAAAGATGGGCTGCTTCTCCATGGGGTAGAGTTAGGGTAAGGTTTTGTCTCTACTAGTGCGAGGTTTGTTGTGCAGGGGAAATGATAGTGGCCAGACATGGGATACAGGAACTATCCTGCCTGTTCAAGAGAGAACAGCTCAGGGATGGACAAAGCACTTTGTAGAGCTGCTTTTTTACCATTTCACAAAGGAATGGCCTGTGCTGGGAAGCTGGAGCCCTGGCTGCACCATCAATCTACATGCCTGCTTGAGGCTGTGGAAGATCAGCCAGGCTCCCTGTCTAGTGCTCAAGGGTGTGGCAGATAGGTCTGTATCCTGCCCGTCTCCTATATTGGTGTATTAGAACATAACATAAGAACATAGAATGGCCCTACTGGGTCAGCCCAAAGGTCCATCTAACCCAGTATCCTGCCTTCTGACAGTGGCCAGTGCCAGGTGCCCCAGAGGGAATGAACAGACAGGTTATCATCAAGTTATCCATCCCCTGTCGCTCATTCCCAGCTTCTGGCAAACAGAGGGTAGGCTAGGGACTCCATTCCTGCCCATCCTGGCTAATAGTCATTGATGGACCTATCCTCCATGAATTTATCTAGTTCTTTTTTGAACCCTGCTATGGTCTTGGCCTTCATAACATCCTCTGGCAAGGAGTTCCACAGGTTGACTGTGCATTATGTGAAGAAATACTTCCTTTTATTTGTTTTAAACCTGCTGCCTATTAATTTCATTTGGTGACCCCTAGTTCTTGTGTTATGAGAAGTATTAAACAACACTTCCTTATCTACTTTCTCTATACCAGTCATGATTTTATAGACCTCAGTCATATCTCCTCTTAGCCGTCTCTTTTCCAAGCTGAAAAGTCCCAGTCTTATTAATCTCTCCTCATATGGAAGCCGTTCCATACCTCTAATCATTTTTGTTTCCCTTTTCTGAACCTTTTCCAATTCCAATATATCTTTTTTGAGATGGGGCGACCACATCTGCACACAGTATTCAAGATGTGGGTGTACCATGGATTTATATAGAGGCAACATGGTATTTTCTTTCCTATTATCTATCCCTTTCTTAATTATTCCCAGCATCCTGTTCGCTTTTTTGACTGCTGCTGAACATTGAGTGGATGTTTTCAGAGAACTATACATAATGACTCCAAGATCTCTTTCTTGAGTGGTAACAGCTAATTTAGACCCCATCATTTTAAATGTATAGTTGGGATTTTGCTTTCCAGTGTGCATTACTTTGCATTTATCAACATTACATTTCATCTGCCATTTTGTTGCCCAGTTACCCAGTTTTGAGAGATCCTTTTGTAGCTCTTCCCAGTCTGCCTGAATCTTACTATCTTTAGTAATTTTGAATCATCGGCAAATTTTACCCCCCCCCCCACTGTTTACCCCTTTTTCCAGATCATTTATGAATATGTTGAATAGGACTGGTCACAGAACGGACCCCTGGGGGACACCACCATTTACCTCTCTCCAGCCTCAAAACTGACCATTTATACTTACCCTTTGTTTCCTATCTTTTAACCAGTTACCAGTCCATGAGAGCACCTTCCCTTACTTTGCGTAAGAGGCTTTGGTGAGGGAGGAGGTTTTCTGCACTCTCATCCCATGTAAAACAGGCCAGAATTTCAATATAGAAATCTAGGCAGGCAGGACATTTTCCATCATAGCCCTGGGTAAACAGGTACCTCTAGGCCAAGGGGAATCAGAATTCTTTGCAAACCATGCAGAATAAATAAGAGAACATTTTCCCTGACTACAAAGAAAAGAACCCTCTAGAGCCTGCGAATTATCAGCTCTTGTCGTTGTTTTTACCCAGCAATGAGTTGTCTTAGCATATCCGCAATGCATGGACGGCGGGTGGAGCCCCCCTTCGGGGATGCTAGCCCCCAGCTCTGCCCCTTCCACCCATGCCCCCCATCTGGGAACCTGAGATGTCCCCCCCACCCCCGCAGCTGGAACACCAAGACGCCCCTGCCTGGAGGAGCTTCGGGCTGGCTGGAGCCCTGAGTGTCCCCCACCCCCTCGGCCAGAGGAGCCCCAGGCCAAAGAAGAATCCCAAAGAAGAATCTGAGCTTTTAATATACCCCATGCAGGTTCGGGGATGGGGGGGCTGAGCAGGCAGTATCTGCTACTCAGCTTCCTGGGTTCATCAGTAATCTCTCTGGAGTCCAGGGAGATTAATGATGAACCCAGGAAGCTGAGTAGCAGATACTGTCTCCTCAGCTGCCCCCGAATCTGCATGGGGCTTAATAAAGCAAAAACTTCCCCCACCAAACCTGAAACCAGGCATCCAGCCGCAGCTGCCGTGTCAGGGGAGGCTGAGGATACCCGCCACTTATGTGCAACGTGCATTTGGTCACTGAATTTGGTCCACTGGTTGGATCATTAGCTTCCTCGACTTTGGCCGGGTACTGATGGAGAATGCGACTGAACGCTGTACAGTACGATTGCAGTGGTTATAATGAAGATGTTCTGAAGTGTCTTATAATTGTCCCTGTAGCTACCTTTTATACAAATCTACATTAATACTGTTGTGAGTGGTTAGCCTAGGCAAACAGCCTGGTGCCTGCACAATAAGTAGCCATTGGTTTTTAGCTCTAAGGTGTGTTTCCATCCCCTCCCCACCCCCCAAAAAGGCATAAGGGCAGATCCTCTACCCCACCTGAGGGAGCCTGACTCCCTACCCCAGAAAGCCTGGCTCAGGCACAGGCGGGGTGTTGGGAACCAGTTGCAGCAACCTAATCCTCAGCTGCTCAGTGCTGGGACAAGCTAGAGCCGCACAGGAGCCACTCTAACTTTAAGCACTGTATGACTGAGGCATTGTGGAGCGCTGCCCTGCCATATCCCTCTGCCATGTCCCTTCTCTCCTTTTATGCCACTGATAGGTGAGGCAAACTTCTTCGTAGATATATCGTAGAATAAAAACTACATAGGGAGTGAATTAAGCATGGGGAGTATGGGTAACCCCTCTTTTTTTCCCCCTGAAGTTCATTATTTCCTCAGTGCATTAGGGCATTTAATTAATATTTCCACTAGGTATAATTCATGAGGTGTATTTCACCCTTCCTCAGTGCAGGCGGCTGGATTAGATGGTTGCCTAAGGTCCCTGGCGGCCCTACTGCTCTTGGATTCTATGATTAACACAGAGCTATTAGCAGTAGTTGTGTACTATACAGTTTTGTGAAGCATTGAAAATTCACTTGGTATCTTATCAAATGTCCTGAGAAGGCCAATGTGATCGTTTTCTCTCCTTCACCATGACAGTGGGTAAAGCATCCCCCTCACTGCAGTACCTGGCAACTAGCCCTTCAAAGTCCCATCCGTATGAAGTTGTTGTTGACCTCACCAGCTTTTCTCAATACTGTTTCATCTCCTTCCTTGTTTCACTTCGACCTCTGGCTGACCCAGATGTTTTGCTCAACAATGCCCCTCTTGTGTTTAATGTTCTCACTCAGTTTCTCAGGATATGTCTACGCTGCCATACTGCAGCTGGCCCCTGTCAGCTGACTCTGGTGTGCAGGGCTCAGGCTGCGGGGCTATAACATTACAGTGTAGACATTCGGGCTCAGGCTGGAGGCTCTGGGACACTCCGCCCTTTTGGGGTCCCAGAACCTGTGCTCTAGCCTAAGCCTGAATATCTACACTGTGATTTTATATCCCCGCAGCCCAAGTCCTGTGAGCCCGAGTCAGCTGACACAAAACATGCTTGGATGTTTTCTCGCAGTGGCTAGCCATGGTCTCTATTGGAGGTGACAGAGTAGCAGCTGTGTTAGTCTGTATCCGCAAAAAGAAAAGGAGTACTTGTGGCACGTTAGAGACTAACAAATTTATTTGAGCATAAGCTTTCGTGAGCTACAGCTGATGAAGTGAGCTGTAGCTCACGAAAGCTTATGCTCAAATAAATTTGTTAGTCTCTAAGGTGCCACAAGTATTCCTTTTCTTTTTATTGGAGATGAGAGTGTGTGTGTGGGGAAACATGTTTCTAAACTTCTCCCCTCCCACCCCAACTTTAAATTAGAGGGTTGAAATCAAAACCAAAATATCATTTTTGTCCAGGCTTCCTTCTTGATTCCCAGTTTTGATTTTAATCCCCAAATGTTTTAATCATTTCCTTAGCAAACCAACATTGAAACTGGACAGATGGTTTTAGCTTAGTTCTCTGCCCTGGAGAAAGTCTTCTCAATTAAAACTGTAGCTCTCACACATTCACTTTATCCTTCTCAGTCTATCCCAATTAATCCTCTAAACGAAATGTTACATAACTATGGATGTTTTCCCCCTCATTTACTTTTCCAGCTTGTCATTGTTTCCTATGTGTTTGTTTACTTACACGGTCTGCTGTTGCGAGACTCGATACAGATCTGTTATTCTCCTATCTGCAGCAGTAACATAGGTGTGTAGCATTTCTACGTCATTTGGTACAGAAGGAAACAGAGTGGGTCGTTGAAATCAATCACATACAGTTTCTCTCCTTGTTGCTTTTTTTTTCTCCACAGAAAATAATGAAACGATCTTGTAAATACTTAAACCACCACAATTAACTTTTCATTATACTGACTTCTTTATTACTGGATAATCCTACTTCTGTTTTTGGTGCTAAACTGGCTTGCCTCACCGTATACTTACTGCTTTCAGAAGTGTGTTCTTACACACATAGGGGGTGGTATAACACCTTTCCTTAGCTATGTGAATGATGGAATACAAACTTAGAAAGGGGACCTAAGAGGTCAGACTAGATGGTCATAATGGTCTCTGCATAGAGTTTAAGGCCAGAAGGGACCATTAGGTCATATAGTTGGGCCTCCTGCATAGGGTGACCAATTAAAAAGAGTGAAAAATCAGGACGTGGGTGGGGGGTAATAGGTGCCTATATAAGAAAAATTCCCAAATATCAGGACTGTCCCTATAAAATCAGGACATCTGGTCACCCTACTCCTGCATAACAGAGTCCATAGACTTTCACAGTTACCCCCTGTATTGAGCTCAATAACTTGTGTCTGACTGACCTCAAAATCTATTAATCAAAGAAGTTTGGACACAGATTTCAGCAAAGCTGGTGTGTTGCAAGAGAGAGTGAGTGAGACTTGAAACAGGTTTTGTTTCAAGGGATCTCTAAAGCAAGTTAAGTGAGGATGGTGGTCTCAGACTGGTATTTGTAACATTACATCACGTTACAATTTCACGGAGTTGTTGGCTCAGAGACTAACTGGGCTATTGCAGATTAAGACTGAGGAGTATTGGCAGAGCTGCTTGGGGAAGGCTGTGTACTGCTATTTGTCACTCACTCTTTATGAGCAATATAATTCACACAAAATTTAAGGGTGAAATTCAGCCCTGTGCAGTCAATCAATATAAAGCCTGTACCCTATTTAAATCCCATAAGGGCCGAGATGGGATGTGTTGTGGTAGCCCTGTGCTATGCAGGGATGAATTTGACACTAGGGGCCATATTCCCAAAAGAGCTCAGCTCCCATATAGGCACCAAAATGTTGACCAGATTTTTAACAGAGCTCAGCATTGTAGGATTCTGAGCTCTTTTGAAAATCTGCCCAAGTGAATCCATGCTCTTTAACATAGCTACCATCCAAAAATGGGGCATACAGTCTCTGTCTTGACACTTTTCCCATTGAGACCAATGAATGCCCAGCACTATAATTTATCATTAGTGATTATCTGCCACATATACAAATATTAATCAGGGCTCTCTCTCTCTCTCTCTCTCTCTCTCTCTCTCTGTAATAGGCCACATACACAGAGGGAGTTCTGATTTATTTCTACCCTTTAACATTTTCATTTTTTGAGGTTTTAAAATAGATGTTTGATTGTAATTTAGTCATCAAGAGATGCTAAACGAAATCCATTGGATGCTTCCTCTAAATAAATAACCCAAAGAAGACAATCTGTTATCCACATTTGTTTAAACTCCTTCTGAGCTGATTCTTGTATTCCCCCCGCCCCGAACTCCATTGGATGCTAATGGCAATTGTACTAAATAAAAGGCTTTACTGTAAGGGAGGGGGGGGACAAATCTTTACAAAAAATAAAATAGCTAATGTAGATTTTATTTTAATCCAAAGTAAATTTTTGTTAATTTCCTGAGATGAATCTTTTCTTTTTTGTAGCATTGTCATAATGTTTCATTTAAAGTCCGTGGAGAGTGAATTAGAGTATGAGGCATACAGGTAGAAAAGAAATATATTCTGTTTATAACAGAACAGATTTATAGCAGCTGACTGGGAACAATGGGTATGTGCAAAAATATGGAGCTGTTTAACTTAAGAGAGAACCTCCATTGGGAGGGTGGAGGGAATCTAATAATCATGGAAGTTAGAGATGAAGAAGATTTATTAGAACATCCAGTCCATCTCCTTGACAGTGCAGGTTTGTTCCCTACAGTATATTTTCTAGTGCTGTGTCTATTATAGTTATTACATTCTGGAAAATAATGGGACTTTCCCACTTTCCTTGGGGAAATTATTTCACAGCCTTGTTGTCCAGGAAATTTTTATTGATATTCAGGGAAAATTCAGGTTAGTCTGTTTCCATCAAAGCTGAATTTCACCTTTTGTGTCTCAAACGCACCACTTTTCTTTTTCATTTTTTAAAGTGTGCTCTCCTTGGACACAGTGTGCCTCTTCCCCACTGCCTGGCACCAGACAGAAACAATGGCCTTGTGATTAAAGAGGGGTGCATTTCCTGGCTCTGAACCACATTTCTTTTGCGACGTTGGGCAAGTCACTTTGAGGTAAATTTTCAAAGGCACCAATAGTATTTAGGCACCTAATGTCCATTGAATTACAGTGGGAATTAGATGCCTAAATGCTATCTGCGCCTTTGGAAATCTACCCCTTAATCTCTTTGCCTCAGTTGCCCATCTGTAAAATAGAGATACTAACATACAGGCAAGCTGGTCTGGTTTCCAGCTATGAATTTGTCAGTGCTCAGCTGATGCCCACACTCTTGGCAAGAGCTGGCAGCGGGTCTGCCAGCATCACAGGGGGCATATCTGGAGCTACCTAAATATTTACCAAAGCAGAGAGCTCCTTTAAAAAAATGCTGGTAACCTATTGGTAGACTATCTTGGACAAGACCTTAAACCAACATGACAATAATGAAAATAACTGATGATCCTGAAAATCCTGACTTCAGCATGACCATGGGTTAGCTCTTCTAGGTTTCCACTTGATCACTGGGAGACTGTCACTGGTTATTGAGTCCATGTCAGTATTGTGTCATCTCAGCGCTTTCCCCATGACATCCATGAGCTCTGTTGTCAGTCTTCAAGGGCTCTTGTAGTAGATTTATACTGACTGGCAACAGAGAGAGATTGAGAAAATCATAAAGATGTCTTGTGCTTGACAGGCTCAAAAATGTAGTATCCTGTCCAGGATGGTTATCATCCTGCCTACAGGCCATTGTTTTTAAGGATGCCTAACTGTGACTCCATATGATTTTAAAGTAGTTTTTTGTAGACTCCGAAGCTGTTTTGCACAGTTTCTGTTAGACCATCTGTGTATCAAAGAACCAGCTCAGTGTTTAACAGATGAATCTGTTCACAAAATGAATACACAGCTAAACATAAAAGCATGTAGATGTCTTGTGATATAAGCATTCTTTTATAGACTGCTGAAAAAACATTTGTGCATCAATTTCATCTCCTTTCTCAAAAAGAACAGGAGGACTTGTGGCACCTAAGAGACTAACACATTTATTTGAGCATAAGCTTTCATGAGCTATAGCTTACTTCATCGGATGCATTCATAGCTCACGAAAGTTTATGCTCAAATAAATGTGTTAGTCTCTAAGGTGCCACAAGTACTCCTCGTTCTTTTTGCGAATACAGACTAACATGGCTGCTACTCTCAAACATCTCCTTTCTCGTGGCTCAGCAGGAGGAGTTTTTTTTAAAGTATACCGTAATCACAGTAAACTGTGTTTTTACTGATTGGTTTAATGGTTAAATATTTATTCTGGTTCTTAAGACTTGACTTTAAAAAAAAACCTGATTAACAAGGAGGTCTTGTTTGTTCTCAACATGTTTTCCATTAGTCTTTGTAGATTTAATTCTGGACCTTAATTTTGTGCGACTTAAAAGCACATTAAATTTTACATCTGCTCAGTCTGTTTGCTGGAGATGTAAGAAGGGTGTCAACTGACATTTAATTAAAGTGCTTGACTAATGAAGGCATGATTCTGGAATTATTTGGTGTGAGCATCAACAAAGTTCAGTAGTTTTGTGTGTGTGTGTGAATTGTTTTCTCCCTTGGAAGCTCCTGCAGGTTCCATGGCAACCAATTTTTTTTTTGTTATATATGTTTTCTCACTCTCAGGTATCCCAGCTAAGGAGTTTAGCTGATAACCTTTGACATTCTTTATCCCGAAGCAATACAGTGTTTCAGATGGCATGTCAATAGCAATTCTTTTTTGCTAGCACCAAATTGAAAACCTCCGCTGACAGGTACAGTGTATGATTTAAAGGTGTTGCAAATGTAAATAGATTTAACAGCACATTTCAAGTGACCTGCCAAGTCAACGACACTCTTGAGTGAATTTGAAAAGCAGAGTAGAACCACTAATATCCATTTTATGTACAACTAACATTGACATGGACTAACTTTAAATACATTTGAGAGAGGCAAGCAACTGATGGGCTTGGAAAAGGTCTATTATGACTACAGCTGGATGAATACTGCAGAACCATTTCCATAAATAGTTTTTTCAAAATTTTAAATTTCACTTAAAACATATTTTTGATTTCTGCAAAAGTGTTACAAAAAAAGCTTGAAGCTTTTAAAACTAAATTCCAAGCTCAAATCTGACAAAGTCGTAAAATATTAAATTCTGTTACAAAAATCATCTAGTCAGTGAATACACAATACCATGTGACTTTTGTAACTAATCAGCAGGGATCAGCCAATTCTGAACATCTACAACAAACCATTCACAAATGATCTTCAAAAAAAGGACTGTTTGCTGAAGAAATTCAAATAATGAATAAATGAGAAAACTGTGATCTGTTTGACAAATGTTCACAAATAGTCTACAAAGTATTTAAAATGATTTCTTAGGCTCTGATGATGCCTGTCAATGGCCAGACAAATAAATTAGGAGTCCGGTGAGCATAACCAGTTGTAAACTTTCTGATGACATACATTAGAAGAAATCAGTAATACTGTTGACAGTCAGCTCTTTATTATGATTGGTTGTAATTTTTCTGTGTAAATTATGCTACAAATTCATCCTTGGTTTAATTCCAGGGGAGTCAGACCAAAGATTAGTTTGATTCTGAATATCCCTATATCTAACCATATATTTTCAACCATTTTTTAAAGTGCTACCAGCCATGAAGTATAACAAATATCTTAAAATGTTAACAGTTACAGAGCAAATTACGCACCTTCCAAGTCTACCCTTAGTGGCAGCTTGTTACCACTCTTCTGCCTAACTTTACCTTCTTCCTTTCCTACAACAATTACTCCTTTTTATGGCTGTGGTTCCTTAGTTCCCTTGCCACAACCAGAGATTAAGACCTCTAGACTCATTGCCACGGGCAGTATTATAATTATTATATCTTCTTCTTATTGTAACAGTATCTAGAAGCCTCAAGTAGGGATCAGGGCCTCATTGTGCTAGTCAACATCTAATAAAAAGAGGATTCTTGCCCTAAAGAGCTTGAAATCTAAGTAAAACCCGAGAAACGGTGTTAACACCTGGCTAATGTATCTTGTTTACATGCAGCCTGAGTCTTCTGTACACTGCCCTGCAGTTGGGAGCATGGGGTGTGTGAAGAGCAGCGTGCTCCAAAATGCTTCACTGTAACTCCTCCGCACGGATGTTGTGGGCATGAACTTCAAGATTCCTGGTTCGCACTCATGTGTGAACTTGAGACCTTTAAGTTCACTCCCACAGCATCCACGTGGGGGAGTTACAGTGCAGCACTCTGGTGTGCACTGCTATTCACACCTTAGTCTATGTGCTTAAAGCCTTACCATGTGAGGCCATGAGTTCCAGTGGACAGTATGCTGGCCTGGGACTGGGGAGGATAAGGTTCTGTTCCTCTCTCTGTCACTGATTTGCTGTTGCTTCAACTCTTCCCCCCGCCCTCCCATCCTTTGTTTTTCTTTCTCTCTCTTGTCTGTTTAGGGTGGAAGCTGTTCAGGAAAGGGAGGGTCTCCTACCCTGAGCATGATGAAGCCTCTAGATGCTACTGGATGATGAAAATATGAAAAACTTCACTCTGGAGTCTTTCTAAATGGAAAAAACAAAACCATGATCTAGTTCTAACGTACAGGTAGCATTCCGAGATCACTCATTTACTTAGTGCTTATAATAGATGTGGTTTCCCACTCAGATACAAGTTCCTCTGCAGTATGTGTAAAGATTGAGGTGGGGCTTCTACTTTATTTTTTTCATGCTAGAACTGAAATGCATTCAGCTCATTTTTTCTTTTTTTTTGGTCCTACTGTGCATTTAGACAATAACATTTGTCTATGGAATTTAAAATGCCTACAGGCAGTTTCTCAACAGAGAGCTACTCTAGTGTTTTGAATTATAGCATTAACCATATGGAAGTTGGAATGTTGTCTTTTTAATGAATTTCATTCAAAAAACTAATTAGTAGTCTGACTGGGTACTATTTATGTGTGTGTGTCTGCCATGAAATGTATTACTAGCATACCACAACATTCACATCTGTCAAAGATGTTAATCATTCTTCAGTGGTAGAAAATACCCAATTTTAATTGTTGTATCTTTCTACATATTTAGGTAATCATTTATTAAGCACTGACAATGTGTTTGGGGCCATACAGCACCCATCTGTGCAGTAAAGAGTTTCCAGTCTAAAAGATAGATAAATGGAGGCAAAGACACTGGAAATCAAGGCTATAGCCCATCTGAAGAACATTCCGTTGTGAAATCTGTTTGGTAGGATTTTTGGAGAGGTCTGAGTTTTTATAGATGGCTGACTGGCTGATTCCCTGTTGAATGGATCATTTTAGTGCTGCTGCAATGTAATTGGATTGTTAATGATACATTAGGGCACTTAGAGCCTTGATAGGTATTTGTTTAGTTGTTATTTAAACTGAAATAATTATAATCTTATTCCGTGAGTTCCAGGTGCTCAGTTTTTGACCATGAAATGTGCCAATCTCTGCAATCCCAAATCCTGCAATTTGAGGCATGTAAACAGCTCACTGAGCCTGTGTGGAGCCCTGCTGACGTAAGTGGGACTCTGCGTGGGTGCAGCCATTCTCCTGCATGCAATGAATTGCAGGATTGTCACCCAAAATTACAATGTACCAACTAGTTGTACCCACAGCCTTCTATGGGAAAATGGCAAACTGCTGCCCTCTAGTGGCTGGCCTATACACACTAGAAGCCCTAATTACAGAGCTATCAGGGATTCTCTTTTAGGTCAAGGAATAGAGACCTCAATTTTTTTAAAGCTGAAGATCCAGAGTTTTCCCACCAGGTGTGACCCTTTGGCCATGACATCTGGGAATAGTAGACAACTGAAGTCTCTGTGGTCATGGAATTGTTATAAACTGTCCAGTCCTTACTCACATTTGATGACACCACTTTACTGATGAAACCTCAAACAGCAGCCCAGTAAGAATGGTTAGTTCATTTGACTGCACCTGTCAACATGCACAAGGCCCTCAATTCATTGTTCAACCATTCAACCGTCTCCCGACCTCTTGTCTCAAACTAACACTGACGTAACAGCTGGAAGTAGGAAAGGCAATGGAATTATTCTAGAAATGGTGCATTTCTGGGGAGAGTTAAGGGAATAGTGGGTGTTTATCTATAGATGTACTTACTTGGCCTCTGGCACTGTAGTAGGTGAACATGTGTCCCATCCAGGAGTGAGATGCAGCATCGCCAGGTAACTCAAGGTATGATTGCAGAACTTGCAATCAGCATGGAGGAGCTTGCATGCCATATCACGCAGCACTAAACATCACACTGTCCTTTCAGCCTGTCCACTGTGAGGCAATAATGAAAAGCAGGTCGGGCCCTCATGGCTGTCTGCAAAGTGGAGGGGGGCTGTGGCTGTCAGCTTGGCAACACTGTCTGAACCAATCAATCCAGATGACCTTTCTAAGAGTCTTGAAAATGGTCACTTCGCAGTGGATGTGAATTCTTACATCTTTTATGCATGATCGGATGCCATTTTTTAACTCCACTGCTGCAACTATCAAAAATGAAAAGTCACTGTTTCCAGTACCTGTTAAATGTGTTGATGGAGTCTAGAAACGTCAGTAAGGAAGTTGTTTTTCTAAATTATCCTGCCCTCCTGACTGATACCTTTATTTTTACCAACAGACTTTTTTTTTTCTTTTCTTCTTTAATCAGTAGGTATTGGTTAGCAATCTACCTGACAGGCCAGGTGCTGGCCCTGAATTTCTCATTAGGACTTCCAGCCACTGTAGGTGTCTGAGATATTAGCTGTACAGTATTGGTTGCAAATACAAAACTTTAAAAATAGGAGGCGATCCAATTAGAGAAAGACTGGGATGTTCTCTGGACTGAAGCTGCCGCTAGGCAGCAGGGGAATCATTTTACTCTCAGAAGGTCATGCTTTAATCTTGAATTCACAAGTGATAACTAGCGGTGTTATCTGGCACTGACCGTGGTGATTGGCCTTCAGAGTTGCTGTGCAGTCAGACCCTGGGCTCCACATAAAGATGATTTGAAAACTTTCTGTTCTTGTCAAAGTGCAGCGAACTTGCTCACTCTCTACTTCATTCACTTTATTAATCCGCTAAGCAGACGCTGTGTTGGCAGGCAGACAGATGGGTGTAATTTCAACAACTATTTC
This sequence comes from Chelonia mydas, assembly GCF_015237465.2. Classification (NCBI taxonomy): domain Eukaryota; kingdom Metazoa; phylum Chordata; order Testudines; family Cheloniidae; genus Chelonia; species Chelonia mydas. The sequence continues at coordinate 29,229,017 of NC_057851.1, read as the reverse complement.
AGCTATCTTAAGCCAGGACAATGCTTACACCTCCATGCAGCAGAGCTGTTGTATATGACTCACCTCGGACACATATGGAACAACACCTGTGCCAGGAGAAGCACTTGCTTTATACACTGATGGGCTTGTGAAACATTCACAGGGCTGAATATTGTCTGGAAGGAACTAGCCTGAGAACACAACACTCATTATAGCCCTTGCCTTTGAGGTTTGAATTCTGGAGTGACGAGTCAATAGGTCAGTCTGCATTAGTAATACATTAATTCCCTGCCTGGCCTGGCTGAGACAAAGAGGAATAATATCAATATAACATTTCTCTCTCTTACATTCTTGTCCTAATGGAAAGATAATATGTATATATGTGTGTATATATAATATAATTTTATAATATAATGGAGATGGTTTTCCTTTTGGTTTCTTGGCTCCAGGAACCATTATTAACAAAAATCAACCCACATTTTAAATCCCTCTATAAATTACAGAGATACAGCGTGTAATTTCAGCTGTATGAAACCTCCTCACATTTGAATTCTCAGGGGTCCATATGCAGTTTATCAATTAGTTTTTACACTTCTTTACTGCCGAGATTTGGCATTTATTTTCTGCTGCAGAGCTTGCCTGAATGATACTGTGCCGGTGGCTTGAGATATAGCATAAATATATTATGCTTTAGTAGAAGCCTCATTTATCATGTAAGTATGCATTCCCCCTATGGAGATGAAACAGCTTGATGAAAAGGCAGGGTAATACCTTGGTTGTCTTTCATTTCTAAAGTGGTTAAATGTGCCCATATAAGGTGGAATTTGAAAGCATTTGTGCCAACCACTGAAGTTTGGGCAGTATGTGTCTCATCTTGTCCTACCTCTTTCACTGATGCCAAGTCTCCATTTTCAACCATAACAGCATTTGCCAGGAATGAATAAAATTCAAGTGAAAATTATTGCTAATGCTCTGTTATTGACATGGGTATAATGGAACTCTAAGACTGGCATCTTTGGAAAGGTGATTTATGTCCTGGCTCTTCTATTGTAGGCCTACTCTTCAAATGTTAGTTGAGGCACCAATAGGATATGCAGATCCTACATTTTAGTGCTCACGTAGGCATTTTAAAACAGCTATAGGACCACTGTATGGATCATCAAGGAGCTAACTGGGGAACAGGAGCTTCTCAATAGCTGGCTCTCACCTCTGGAATTTGCTCCTGTGGAAAATACATTGAAGTTTCAAGCTGGTCACTGTTATCATTCATTTATGTTAGAGGGCTGGGCTGCACTGTTTCAAGGTTAAACCTTTCCATGGATTATCATGGAGACCGAGATAGTGGCTCCATAATTAAGTTTGTAGCAGGATTTTGCCTTGGACAGGACCTTTATACCTCTCTGGAGTTAAAACCGTGGTTGATTTTTCTACCACAGATGGTTTTTCAACTCTTTCTGGAAAATAATATTAAAAAATTAGGTGTATGATATCCTACATGCAAGTGTAAATAACAATCTTAATGGAGGGGCAAAGAGTCTTTGTGCATCTCTCCCATGTAATCTGTATGTACAACTTAAAAATTTCCAGGAACTGTGTACAGGGTGTCTTGAAGGACACACAATGCCCTAGTATTACAACAGTTGGAGGAAATTCTATGTGTGGATGTGCTGATGTGATTTATATAAGGAAAGGGGGGGGACTATGAAGACAATAATTCTGCTCTAAATTCCACCAAGAAAAATAAATTGTTAAAAATCAGTCAAGGTTGCTCAAAGGCAATACCTGCCCACTAACACCTTTCATAGAATATCAGGGTTGGAAGGGACCTCAGGAGGTCATCTAGTCCAACCCCCTGCTCAAAGCAGGACCAATCCCCAATTTTTGCCCCAGATCCCAAAATGGCCCCCTCAAGGATTGAACTCACAAACCCGGGTTTAGCAGGCCAATGCTCAAACTGCTGAGCTATCCCCCACTTTAAAACTAAGGAAATGCCCAGTTATGGTACCTTTCTTTAACATATGTTTACCCCCACACATCTCATTCACCACTTTAATGCTATTTAGGTATTTGCATTACACTAGGTGCTAGATGCACTCGGAGGAAAAAATGGACACATTTTGTAACGATCTACAGGAAGTAATACAAGAAGTTGCAAGACAAGATATGTTATTGGTGATGAGAGATTTCAATGTAAAAATGGACTGGGACTGGAATTCCTGGGCTGGAGCAACAGGCAGTTTTGGACTCAGTGAAGAAAATGAAAGCGGAGACAGGTTACTGAATTTCTAAGCAAAAAACTGGTGATGACAAAGCTGCTATTTCAACAAAGAAAGCCTCACAGAAAGTGAACTTGCGCTATGTCTACACTACGCAGCTTTTAGGTGGTAGAATCTCCTTCCTTAGAAGTTTTTAAGGTCAGGCTTGACAAAGCCCTGGCTGGGATGATTTAATTAGGGATCGGTCCTGCTTTGAGCAGGGGGTTGGACTAGATGACCTCCTGAGGTCCCTTCCAACCCTGATATTCTATGATTCTATGATTCTATGACTGTGCTGCTACAGCCGTGCCGCTCAAAGGTGTACAGTGTAGCTACTGTTTGTTTCCACCCCTAACGACCCGAGTTAGTGTTGTTGGCAGGAGAGCGCTCCTACCACAAAGCGCTATTCACATCGGCACTTGTCGTCGACAAAACTTTTGTCTTTTGGCGGGGGGGGAGGGGGTTAACACTGCTGAACAACAAAAGTTTTGTCTTTCACTTGCCAGTATAGACAAAGCCTTAGATAACGCCTGATGGGTACTTGAAGAACATGATAGACTTTGTACTGGTGAATTGCAGATAGAAAGCAAGTGTGCTGTTATGCAGACCATTTGAAGCCAATATCAGATTGGATCAAAAATTAGTGCTGACATCGATGAGGCTGAAAGCAACCAAAAAAGTGCCAAGAAATAAGATCTATGACTTGGACAAATTGGAAGAGCCAGATATCAGGAAAGAATACAAAGAAGCTATGCAGAAAAATATTGCGTTTCTGGTGAAAGAAGAAATGAACATTGAAGAGGCATGGAACAGTGTAAATAATGGGATAATGAGAGCAGCTGAACAAACTTTGGGCTACAAGACCAAAACCAAGCTGGAGAACGAATGAAGTGCTACTGTTGAGTCACCAGCATAGCAAGTGAAAGAGAATAAAAAGGAAGACACAAGTCTGAAAGCTCAGTACAATAGACTGAACTGAGAGATAAAACAGCAGAGAGAGACAGAAACAACAGTAGACGCAAACACTGTAAAGAAGCAGAAGAATACCTGAGAAATGGGACATGGGCTGCACTGCAAGATAAGAGAACTGAGTGAAATACATGAGTTGAAGATGTCAGCAGTGAAAGACAAGTGCAGTGAAATAATTAAGAATGACCAAGCAAAGAGTGAGCATTGGAAAGAATATTTTGAAGAGTTGTTCAACTTAGCAGATGAAATGGTCGTGGAGAAGCTTCCGGTCCCAGTATAAAAAAGGGAGGTCAGATGCCGGAATAAGTAAAGATCTCCATAGAAAATTTGAAAAAGAAAAAAGTGCTAGGAAGTGATAACTGCAGAGCTCTTGCAAGCAGGTCAGAGAGACACAGTAAAGGAGATGCCCACGACATCCATCAAGCTTTACAAACAAGATCCAAGTGCCGAGCGAATGGGGGAACACGACAATAGTGCTGATCTATGAAAAAGGAGATAAGAGTGAGTGCAAGACTTACAGAGGAATCAGCTTATTGACTGCTCCATGAAAAGCATTCACTAAGGCGTTCCAGAGGAGAATGAAGAGGTACGTGGAAGTGGTGCATGCACAGAAACAGACCAGATTTAGACCAGGATGAAGTATAATATAGATCAGCTATTTGAGATAAGGAAGAAATCAGAGAAGCACATATAACAGGTTTGTGTTGTGTTCTAACAACTTTATAGACTTCAAACAGGCTTTTGATGCCACAGCCTTTGGCCAAAAGGGTTAAGTTTTGAGAATCTATGGCATCCCAGAGAAACTGATGAAGCTAGTCGAAAATATCTGCAACTAGCCGATGAGTGTGGAGAGAGTAGCAAGGAGCTGACAGAATGGTTCAGACAAGGATGTGTGCTATCACCATCACCAGATTTGCTCAGTTTGGTACTAGAAGCAGCAATGACTGTAGCACTGAGAGATGAAATGGGAGGAGTCATGTGAAGTGGGAGGACCGCCTTAGCTTCACTGAAGATGTTGATCTCATAGTATTGTCTAATGAGGATTTACAGAGAATAACTGACAGGGTAGACCAGACAGCAGAAAATTCAGGCTGAAGATCGGCATGGAGCAGACAAAAATTATGGCAATTGGAAGACCAGATGAAGAGGTAAAGATCAAAGTCAGAGACAAAAAACTAGAACAAGTGGAAATATTTGTAAACTTTGGAGGACTAGTATTGAAGAATGGGAATTGTGAAGATGACGTAAAAAGAACTGAGTGAGGCACCACTGCATTAAAAACACTCTGTAAGCTCTGGAAGGCTAAAGCCATTTTGATAAAAACAGAAATGAGCTCGCTCAAAGGAATAGTGAGAGTTTCAAGACTGCAGAAAATTAAAAAATGAAGTGAAACAAAAGTGGTTAGGACAAGAAATAAAGATGTTACAGAAGATTCAAGAAAGATAACTCTGAGGGTTTGGACACATGTCAAAAATAGACCCAGAAAGGATACCCCACACATGGTGATACACCCCAGAGAGCATAGAGCTAGCAGTCGAGGAAGATTGAAGATGCGCTGGATAGAAACAGTGAAGAATGACATAGAACAAAAGGGTTCATAGATTAATGAAGCTGGCACAAAACACAGTGGTGGGAAATCTTCATTTGGTCCCATCAATGCTGCTGAGCTGATGGAAAGGAATGGAAGAAGGAGGACCTAGAGCCTCCCACCAGAATTGCGGCCTCATTGTGCTGGACACTGTGCAAACACATATTAAGAGACAGTTTCTGTCTGGAAGAATTTAGTCTAAATAAGCAGTAAACTCAAAAATACCAAAACAAAAAATACAAACTAATGTGGGGTAGCTGTTCTCTTCCCCTGTCCTGGATCCAGGTCAGCACAACTCTTTCTCTCTGTCTCTCCCTCTGAGATACCTTATTTGTCAGGCGGCTTCTGATTCCTTGTAAACGTCTTGGGTGACCTTTCTCAGTCTGTTGGCTGCTTTCTGAAGAGATGGACTCTTGTTGCTATGGCAATTGGAGCCAAAACCAGAGTGTCAAACAGAAGACTTCGGAGAACAGATTTATTTATTTAATTATTTATTTGTATTGGATTCACTGTTGCAAAAGAGGCTGTATTTTCCTGAGTCCCCCGTTCCCACGTTAGCACTGCAAGGAAAGACTGGCAGAACTCTCAGGCAAATAGTAAAACCTATTGGGTTACATCACTGTAATGTGCTATTGTCCTAAAAAGGTAACTTTACCACTATTCAGAGGGGCACAGTGCCTTAAAGACTCATTTATTACTGGCAGGGAGCCTTGGGGAAGCAGTTAACCTGAAGGAGAGGGGAAACAAGGGTTTACATTTGAGCATGGGTGTGTGGAATTGGGATGTGTGCAGTCCCAGGAGGTTCTTTGTTAGACCTGAGACAGAGATTGTGTGGTTGTGCATTAGGTGGGCTGGATACTTTGGCTGGTGAAAGCTGGTGCAGCACCATAGGTATCAATTACATGAACTGAGGGTTTGGCCCTCTGTGTATGTATGTGTGTGTGATAAGGATAGGTTTCAGAGTAACAGCCGTGTTAGTCTGTATTCGCAAAAAGAAAAGGAGTACTTGTGGCACCTTAGAGACTAACCAATTTATTTGAGCATAAGCTTTCGTGAGCTACAGCTCACTTCATCGGATGTGATAAGGATGTGAGTTAAAATGTGGTCTGGATATTAATATCATCTTAGCTGGAAGTTTCCTTGAATTTCAATGGTTGTCCCAATACGAAATGCACTTGAGCCCTTTACAGTAAGTTAGCCAACTTTCCTGGGTGTGTATGGCCATGAAATGGTCACTTACATGGCTGTTGCTATTTGAGCAAACAAATACAGAATTGCGCTGTCCCATTGAGGCACCCAGGGCTTAAAATCAGCCCTCCCATTTTTTATTTTCTGCTGTTGGAAATCCTGTTTTACATTCATGCATGCTTAACAAACAGATGAGGAAAATCTGCCGTGGCTGTTCACTTCACAAAAATTTGCAAAACAGATTTAAGCCTGAACAGTTGTTAATTGAGACTGACTGCTTGAATGAAAATTAAAAACAAACAAAACCAAGCGCATCGTCACATCACATGCATCCTGACAGAAGCTCAAGCTAGACTGCAGGGTGTTCCTGTCTGATGTTTCCTCTTCCTTTCTCTAAAAGGCATGTGTGTTGGCAAAATATTTTCCCTATTCATACAACAACGAACTCTTGGAGGATCAGATTCTGCCATTAGATGCTCATGGGTCTCTCCCATTGCGGTCGTTAAAGGTTAAGTGCATTCTTATCAGCATAGAATTTGGCATCACTGTTAACTCCTGGAATTTTTCCTCCATTTGCATTTTCAAGTATGTTAAAGAGTTGTGTATGTGCCTAGAGCTTTGGATAATGCATTAATAAAAAAAAAATAAAGATTGCTCAACAAAACCCTCCCTTCCAAGAATCAAAAATAAATCCACAGTACATTTGTGGGAGAAGCAGGAGACTTGCATTACCATGGGCTTATCTGCATTGCCACTTTTTTTTTTGTTTTTTTAAAACCTTCTGGTGAGCTTCTCCTCTGGTGAGCATGCCATGGAAACCACTGCATCTGCCGGAACAAACACTTTGCAACTTAATGACCATTCTCTTGAAAATACCACTATACAAAATTCAGCACTTGCAAGCAGTTTATGAAGTCCTGGTACATTCTGACCTACAACTTTAAATCAAAATACTTGCTAGCTAATCACCCTGTGGAGCCTAAGAAGAAGAGCAACACACAGCTGGTGGTTCAGGTACTTGTAAATGAAGGTTGAGAGGTGAATACTAGCTGTTCTTTGAGTTAAACCCCAGGATGCTAGGGAATGATGCAATTAGGAGGCAATTGCAACTGCTAGTGGTGGTGTTCAGAGTTGCAGGGAAACAGTAATGAGGTAATTTATGGTTCTTCCTTGTGGCAATGGCTTGCTGTCACGTTCACCACTCCAAACCCACTGTTTCATTAGAATAAAACTAGTCATTAAAACGGCAGAGAGAGGCTTGATTCAGATATGTCATTCCGAGTAAATTATAAACAGAAAAGACAGCTGTAAACAGGGAACTGAATGGTATTTGCAAGCTGAAATTTTACAGACTTTGGGCTCCATCCTGCACTACTGGTGGTAATTTGGCCATTGACTCCACAAAGGCCCCAGGTCATTCTCAGGCCTATACTGGATAAGACTGAAGGATCCTAGCAACAGAAAGTTTGACTTGTGAGGTGGCTGTGTCAGTGGAAAGCAAGCTCCCCTCCCGGGTGAGGGCCCTCACTGGGCTAACAGCCCCATATGAATGGCACTGGCTGGAAACAGGCCAGGGCTAGCCAGGGGATGTGTTGAATCCAGGCATCTCCATAGCGCCTCTGCCACTGGGACTCCTGTGAGTGTCAACCATAAATTAAAGCTGCTCTCCCCTGGAGGAAACCCTAAAAGAGAACAGGTGGTGGAAATGCAAGCACTACTATCTGATTCAGGGAGGTGTAAATTGCACCCTGATGAACCAAGTCCTGTGTATGCTACATGGTTTTCCACATATAACATAAGAGGCAGTTGCAAGAAAACAAAAGGAATACCTCACCAATGTAACGTCAGCAGAAAAAGTAAGTTTTGAGAGGGGCCACAGGATCTGGTAACGTCAGCCTCAGACTCTGAAGCAGCAGCTCTTCGATGCTAATCCTAGCTTTGCTACTGACTCACCTTATGCCCTTGGGCAAATCATTGAACCGCTCTGTGCCAGTTTCCCTGTGCATAAAACCTGTTGTGAGGTTTAGTTAACATTTGGACACTGCTATATGAGTGCTAAGTATTATTTATTTACCATTTTTGTACATAGTATTGAATGTCTGCTACTCTGTGAAGAACATTTTTAAAGTAAAGGTCCTAATGCAGTTGCAGCTTTATGTTAGGATGGGTGAGTCCATTAGGGTAGAATAAGAACTATCCCCAAATTTTCTGTCCCTGTGAACTGAACTGGTCTTGAGATCCAGAAAAGTGTCTTTAACCTTTAGACTGCCTCTTACTATCCTGTGCGCCTTGCCAGTCTCACCCTAATCTGTAAACAATAAAATACAGGAGAGAGGCTGTTCTTCTGATGTTGCAAATCTGGCTTTGCATAGTCACGAGGGTTAGGTTAGCTGGAAGTAAGAATAAGCATTCCAACACTGGATTTCAATGGGAAAAGTAGCTGACTGTGAACATGGTTTTTAAGTAAGCTTGCATATTTAAAAATGTGTGTTATTGGAGAGGGGTGTGTGTAAATGGAGGTTTGTTTCTAAGTTAGCTTGGGTTTTTTATATGTTATAGGCAGAAGGGAGCTTGGATTTGTGCATTAATTTAGATAATCTCTAATACCTCTACTGATAACCAGTGCTCTGCTGATATCCTTCCTCCAGTCACTTGCAGACTGAACAGTGTAGCAGAACGTACTATTATTGCTTTCCTTTTTTCCCATTTATAATGCATATGTTAAAAGTGCTTTTTCTAGACTTTAGATGCCTTTGCTGTAAGTTCAAAATGCAATCACAAAAATAATTTCAACCGGCAGCTGCTCTTCATCCCACAAGCAGAAAATCATGGCCCTTCATCGGCTCCGCTATCCTGCCACTAGATACAAGGAATCTGGCCACCAGTGCACAAAAGATTATGATGGTAGAGGTAATGGAGGAGAATCAAGTTGTCTAATGGGTTATTTAGAGGGTAGAACTTGGACCACGATGTTGTGAACTACTTATGTGGAACTATCTATTTGATCTTGCGTTTGTTTGTGACACTCTGAGTACCTTTCCCAGACCTGAAGAAGAGCTCTGTGTAGCTTGAAAGCTTGACTTTCTCACAGAAAGAAGTTGGTCCAATAAAATATATTACCTCACCCACGTTGTCTCTCTAATATCCCGGGACTGACATGGCTACAACAACCCTGTATATGCAAAGTTTAACAGATAATGGGATTTCTGTGCTTACATCTCATGTACCATCTTGTTCCTAACACCTCACAAATGTGCCAACGTGCCAAACAATTGAAATTAATTGCTAGAAGTTCCTGGAAACTTATCACTGTCAGCTTCGTAGTCCTGACTCCTCTTGTTAAATTTCAGAGTTGTTAAAGTTTCCCTATTCACTGCCAGTGAGTGGCACTTGAATTCCTCCCTGACAAAAGTTTCACTTTGTACTGCAACAATGAGCTGAATGTTGGATGTCAGTAGTTGTCACTTGTGCTTGTTTATGTGTGGGATGTATATTGGAAACATATAATTATCTTATGGAAGGGGCAGATAGGTCCTATCTTTACTAGTTTTTTTTTCCTCTCTTTGTTTCTGTACATTCCGTACATAAAATCTACATTTTAAAATCTGCCTTGGATTCCCAGCCACATGACAATAATTTTTCTCTCAGCATCAGCAACTATTATCAAGGAAGATGGTGAGAAGCTATTTTTTTCCTGAGTAATTTACATTGGTTTTGCTGCTAAAAATAGGTCTGGTGTTATGCTCCATATATAGCAGCTGTTCAAAACGCAGTCTTATTGTGGGAGCAGGAAGCGTCAGTCTTTTCGTCAAGGCCAGGAAGTTGTTCTTCCTACATGGTAGGAAGTTCCAACTGTGTTTGGGAATTGTCTGATTCTCAAACTGCTTCTCATGCTCTGTGGGGTAAAATCTCAGCTAAGAAAACTCTGGGAAAGTAGCTATACTGTGGCAAGAGTCACTACAAAGGCACCATTTCCTGAGCCCTGACTACAGTTGGGCTCACGTGACCATACAGAGCCTCATTGAAGGCAGTGATGTTCTGTGCTTGCGTAAGAGATCACCTGCACTGATGTGATTACAGGAGAAGGGTCTTACAATTTAAACTCTTTAGGTCAGGGTCTGTCTATTCATATATGTCTAGAAAATGTGTAGTACCATGGGTGCTACAGCACTACAAATAATCCCTAACAGAAGAATTTTCAAACATGTCTAAAACCCTTTTTCAAAATGACTTAGGCAATTAGGAACCTATTGGGATTTAGGCTCTTAAGTGTTTATGTCACTTCAGAAAATGGGACTTCGGCACTTCTGAAAATTTTACCTAAATACTTTTAAATCAGACCCTATATTTGCCTACAACACATACAAGCCAAATAAGCCAATGCACATGGAAAGCATCTATTTTGGAATGCAAAAATTAATAACCGAATGCACACTGTACATGTGCAGGTGAGGCTGCCTACCTGCCTCCAGGAGGATGTTTGGAAGGGAAAACTTGGTTGTCTATTTTTAAAAGAAAGTTTGGCCTTTTATGCTATAGGGATAAATAATATGAAATTTTGCTCAATATTTTCATTCAATTAAAGTATCTTTTTAACCAATTAACCCTTCTGTTTCATGCCTAAGGAGACATAGCCAGATGACAGCTCAAATCACACATCACTACTTAATGCCTGTTTTCAGGTTTAAACATCACATTTTTGTTTTCAAGCTGTTTTATAAACATCCTTTAAAATGACTTGTAGACAGCCATGCATGCTGTGTAATGGCAGAACCAGCTGGGACACTTCATGAACAGTATTGTTTGGTAAGAGCATTTCTATACACCTACATCTGTTTGATGTTATTTTTGTATTTGTATTTCCATTAAAACTGACATATCCTTACTCTTTTTGTTATTAGTGCCTCCAATCCAAAGATTTCAAATTGCTTGGCAAAGTGGGGCATTGCTACTATTATCTTTATAGTTCAAGTGGAGAAAGCACCACAAGTCCAAGTGACTTGTGTGAGGCCACACAGCAGCTCAGAGATAGGGACAGTTCTCCTTGACTTCAATCCCAATGAGCTAACCACATTCACCTCCTCAAAGCTATTGGGAATAGAAAATTTTGTAGATTGTTACTCTGAAAAATCGGCATCATGGGGCTTGTCTTCACTACCAGCAGGGATCGATTTAGCGGGACTAGTGAAGACTCACTAAATCAACAGCAGAGCACTCTCTGGTCGACTCCGGTACTCCAGCTCCCCAAGAAAAGTAAGGGAAGTTGACCGGAGAGCATCTCCCGTAGACGCAGAGCAGTGAAGATACCAAGGTAAGTCGACCTAAGCTATGTCAACTCAAACTACGTTATTTGCGTAGCTGGAGTAGTGCAACTTAGGTTGACTTACCACGGTAGTGAAGAAAAGCCCTTAGTGACCTATTTCAGGGCTTCCCCAACCGCTGATTTACCTACCTGTTTGTCTTTGCTCTGTGCACAACTTTAAGAATAGGAGAGAATCACATGCACATTACAAACTACACAAACATACAATGCCTAGGTACAATTATATAGTCTGCTGCTCTGTTAGGTTCTGCTGGCTTCTGCGACACAAGACAAGGAGGCATACTAGAGGCATCCCATATTATTTAAAGGGATGTTACCAAATTCCTGTACACCCACAGTAATTGTACGTCAGCCTTCTGTGATTGATATTCCGTGCTCCCCCTTGCTACCTTAATAATGACTCGCTGAGCTGGGCCTGAACCAGTTACTGGTGCCCTCTTCAATGTTAACCAACAATGAAGCTTGTCTTCTCCAACAAATTGGGGTTGTCTGGAGCAGTCAAAGCTCCGTGACTGGCTAATGCACACACATTTAAGTGGTAGTTGGCAAGCACTGGTTGATATGGCCACAGTCTCGGTCTAGTAAACTTGTACAGTTGCCCAGAAAGGTTGGGGAAATAATGACCTGGTTGATGCGAGTGAGACACTTTTACAAGAAAATTTAGTGCCAAAGAGATGGTTGTGAAAAATCATATCTGGTAATTAACCTGCCCTTCCTTAATATATTACTACATGAGGTATCACTAGATAGAAGTGGAACTTTGTTTTTCAGATGCTTATCTTTCTTTTTCCATGGCATAAAGCGCTTCTGGGCTGCAGTCCAAAACAGACAAATCTGTATTGATTTTCCTCTGTTCAGGCCCATCACTATTCTGAATTGCTCAGCCCCAGGTCACTCTATGGGATGAAATCCAGCCCTTCTTGCACAAAGTCTAAATCAGCCAGCAGGGAATCAGGCAGACAGTGGGAGAAATGGAATTCAAACACACATGATCCCGCAGCCAGACACCAGGCCAGCCCCTCTGTGACTGCTATTCCAGTCTCTGAGCTGGATTCTATCTGCGGCCCCTCTCCATTCCCTTTTGGGAGGCTTTGAGTCACTGGATTTGCATAATCATGTATTCTGTGAATCTTGCCCTAGCCTATCTTTTAACCAATGCAGCACCACCCCAGGGGTCAGAGTATATACAGGTCCATCCAACGTGTGGCTATCCGTGTTTTCTTTCATCCCCTATACAAAGCCCCACCATGGGGCTTTAGTGGTACAGGACACCATGCACTCTGCACCACAGTGAATTCATTTTGTTTGAGTAAGAGCTAAAGGACTACTTGGCTCTAATCTTGTAAAGCACTTTGATGTGAAAGACATTATCGAAATCTAAGATTATTATTTGGTACATGAAACCTGCAATGCTTAGAGTACCTCCTGTAATTTAACTGCTGATCGTTTCCTTTTAAACTCCAGTGGTTTGACCAGTCCATCTTGTCATATTTCAGGACTTTGGTGCATGATAAAATTCTAGCATAGTTTCATAGAAGGTATTGCCTGGTTTACACATTATCTGTCAGAAAATGCGTGCATTAGAGTATTTAGGAAAAGGGGGTAATTTTAAAGGATCAAGCAATATTGTGCCTCAATGTTTTAATTAAGTGCATCTTTAATTTAACTGATTTACTGTCATATTTTCCATATGCTCTTAATTTAAACAGTTCTACCTTCATCGCATAATAATTTAATCGCACAGTACCGTTATGGCAGGCATGCCACAATTATCCTGAGCTCTCTGTATTTTATGGGAAACCAATGTTTAGCATTCATAAAGAGCATTCCACTGCCAGTTTTGTTTTGCATTTTCAAGAGCTAAGCAATGGTGTATGATGACATTCTTTATAATGCATCAGGGAGAAAGATAATCAAACTACTGCTCTGACTGTGGTGTAGTAAATATTAGGGTTAGCTGATTGGGCAATTATTATTTTCTCTGTGAAATTTTTTGACACACAGGGATATATTTTTCCAGAAAATTTCTTTTTAATCAAAAAGTTTTTTTTTTAACACAAAAAATGTGGATGGAAAATTTTCAACTAACTCTAATAATAAACAAACTGTGATAGCTGTAAGCGATGTGTTTGTCAGGAATGGCTTAGTGTCACAATGACTACAAAAGGATGCTTGGTGTTGTAAGTGCTGATCGCATTCTCAGAGCAACATACAGACCCAAAGTAAATACAGTCCCTGCCATGATGGGCTGATAAAGCCAAAGGAAGGTATAAGCTAGTGTTTATTCTCTTTCCCTTTTAACTTCAGTGTGTAGTTTTGACTTTGTTAAGAGGAATGTATGGAAAATAGATTTTATGTTTTTAAAGACTCTTAAAGGGAACTGAAATGTTGTGTTGACATTGATGTAGAAACAGCGGCAAAATGAGGACAGACGCATGCAGGGAATTAAGCAGCGGTCGCAACTTTTTTAAATCTTTAACACTAGGCAGAGGTGCTCCTGCCCATCATTCAGACTCTCCTCTACCAGGCATTTAACTGGTTCCAGTGTGGGGGTTACAGGGCTCCTTACCATATAACCCATAATGGTGGGCGGCTCTCCTCAGCCTATCCCGCACAACTCAGTGCTCTCTGAGTGCTAGCAACTGAGAGGTGCAGCAGGGTGGGGATCTCGGCCTGAGAGGCCACAGGATCTGACCTCAGCCTGCAAAGATCACAACATCTCACTCTATCACATGAGCTCAAAGCCCATCACCAAATCTCAGGTCTTTTATCTCTGGGAACTGTTCATTTTATTCTCTTAACCACACTGGAAACCAGCCATGAGTTGTGACGAATAAACACGATTACCCCAGTACCTCAGTTAGGTTTCTGTTTACCCCACTGTGGCTTGAAGGGGCTGCAAGAAAGGGAATGTTGGCCAATCAGCACCCCTCACCTCCAGCTGGCCATTGGGTGCCAGAGACTCCCAGGGGGTGGACCTACCTATTGTGTCTTGGCAAACGTTTCCCTCCCTTGTACTGGGACTGTCCTGCTTTCACCGCCGGCCTCATCAATTCCCCCTGCTAGTTGAGCCGGGTGAGTGGAACATTTTTATAATGTTTTAGCAAAGCTATATTTCTGGTGTGTCCATTGCTATGGAAAGGATGGGACTCCTGAAGTCAACACAAACGGGATTATTTATTGAGGTACTGGGCACCCCCAGACACACACTCTAGCTTGCAGACTAAGTATGCAGCTTGTGCTGCACAGTGTTATTGCACAGGGTCTGTAAAAGCCCTGGCCTGGATTGATGACTCCATTAGTTTTCTTCTTAATCCCTAAATCCAAGGTGAGATCATGTCTGGACATGCAAGAGCAGAAGACATTCCAGTGACCATGGTCTCTACTGGAACTTACAACAGAGCTGTAAGAGGTGAGGGTGTCAGGAGCCCTATAAACCATGTGTGAAGAATTGGGAACTAAGGTAAAAACAGTCGTTGCCTCAGAAATATTATTGAGTTGATCCAAAGATGGAGGAGTCAGCGCTGGGGATGACGCCAAGCACAATGATGAGGACACCTAGGCACTATGTTAATACAAGTAGTAATAATAATTGTACATAGCTGCTGCTGGGTATCCAGGGGCAGGAAAGCAGGCTGTCTGAAATGGTGATATTTGTCTAGTCCTGTGCCTCCCTGGCGTAGTTTAGCTAAGGAAAGGTCATTTTCTCTAGAGCTGCACAACATAAACAATCCCTCTGTTCATCCATTGGGTACTTAGGCAGGCAGTGTTGCATGACAAACTGACACTTCTGCCCTTGTCTAAATGTGGGTAGCGACAAATTTATAAGCCTGCGATTGTTCACTTTCCTCATTTGAGTGGGAAACAATCAGGATGAACTTTGTTCTGACATTTAATCTCTAACTGGGTTTGCAGCGGCTTACTGGCTAGACTAATAAATTGGATAATGCTGATAAGATATTTTTAGCTGACATCATTGGGTTGGTGTGTATTCAGACTTCTCTGGAGAGGTGGCTATGTGTTTTAATATAAAAACCCAATGAAATCATTTACATTTATGCTGCTGTTAATTTACCAGTTTCCTCCAAGAAGAAATAAAATGCCTATTCTTGATTTAACACAAACTGGGTGGGGAGAGTGGGGAATAGGCCTTTAACCCCATGTGGTAGAATTAAAGGGAAGGTTCAGTTTTCAGAAGTCTGGAAAATGCTGGCTTTAGGGGTAAAGGAGATGATTCAATGTTTCCTACATATACATAAGGACCATGCAAAGCGTTTTCATTTTTAGAATCTTCGGCTGGAGGGAGGAGGGTAAATTTGTTAGAAAATGGTTTAAAGTGTAAATATGACATTACTTGTATCTACTGTGTGATACAGGAGACCCAGCTGTTCAAATAAATTGCTGATGTCAGTATTGCACAAAAATGTTATTTACCAGTAATTCTTTTCATGTTGTTCATTTAGCTGGTACTGGAGACTTTTCAAAACACCTACCTTTTGGCATCACTCTTTGCTGGATATTCTAATTACACATACTGTACATGGACCTTTATTTCTAACTGGGGAAAAGCTGAGTCCCTTGTCTGATGTCGCATCTCTGAAGGAGAGTCGGTTGGCCCCAGGCACTGCTTTGGTAGCATCCCGTTGTTGATTAAACTGTTTTCTATACAAGAGGCTACATCTGGTTGTACAGTGAATAGCATTATGGCATTAGATGAAAGTATTGAGTACACGGCTTCATAGTGAAACAAAGGGTCAGCCCAGGGTACAAACATAAATGAATTGAAGAGGGCATTTATAAAGGTGTATTAGCATATTATTCCCAAATGTCTTTTAGCTGACTCTGCACAAAAGGTAGGCAGGTTTTCTGCTTATTCATCCACACATCAGCACTCTGGGAGTGTGGTTCACGCAACGGGAGAGGCCAGAGCTATTTGTAATCTTAGGTATGCCAGTCAGTCAGCTTCTTCATCACTACCAAGGTGTTCTTTGTCCATGTGAATTGTCTTCTCAAATATACTTTTAAAAAAAAGTTTCTTGGGGTTTTTACCAAAGAAGATAAAAATAGTGAATTACTGATTTTAAGCCTCAGGTTTGAAATACATAAAGTCCCAAGAATCATAAGTTACATCTATACTGCAGAAAACCCCCGCAACAGAGAGTCTCAGAATCCAGGTTAACTGATTTGGGCTTGTGCTTCAGGGCTAAAAATAGCAGTGTGACCGTTCCCACTTGGACTGGAGCCCGGTCTCTGAAACCCAGTGAAGGGAGAAGGTCTCAGAGCCTGGGCTCCAGCCTGAGTGGGAACGTCAAGACTGCTATTTATAGCCCTATAGCATGAACCACAGAAGCCTGAGCTACTTGACCCAAGCTCTGAGACTCACTGGCACGCTGCTTTTTTTTTTGGCAGTGAAGGCGTACCTTTAGTCTCAAATACAGTAGGATCAATTTAGCCCTTCAGCTTCTTGAAGGCTTACATTTTTGTCTAGTTCAAAAGGAAGGATATTGGGGAAGTTCTGTGGCCTGTGTTACACAGTAGGTCAGACTAGATGATCACAATGGTTCCTTCTGGCCTTAGAATTGATAAGTTCATGGAACTCAGAGCTGATCCTTCATCTGAGACCTTAGGACATTGATTTTTTTATCTGTTCTGCCTGGGCATTAAATATTGGTTTTGGTAAGAGAAGGAGTCAGCCCTTCTCTCTTTACCTGGAATGTACAGGTGTTGTACAGTCTGCCTCTATTGCTGTTGTACAGTCTGCCATGTTGACGGCTGGCTGCATTTCAAAGCTGCTGTTGGCATGTAGGGCCTGATTCAAAGTCCTTGGAAGTCAGTGGGAGTATTTCTGTTGATCTCAACGGGCTCTAGGTCAGGGCCACAGTGTGCTTCACAAAGCATGACTTTTACTCGATCCTGCAATTCCCCATCCCCGAGATCTTGGTAAATGTTCTGTTGCAACTCCAAGGCCAGGTCTATGCTATAGACCTATATCGGTATAACTATGTTACTCAGTGTGAAAAATCCACACCTAGGAGCGATGTAGTTATACTGACCTAACCCCCTATGTAGATCGTGTACCACCTCTCAGGGACGTATATTAACTACACTGATGGGAGAAGCTCTCCCATTGGTATAGGAGCGTCTTTACTTAAGCACTACATCTTAGCTTCATTCATTACGAATCTATCACAGAGTGCTGGAAGGAACACTACCAAAAGCTTCTAAATCGAGAATCGACTGTGACTGACGACACCGTCAACTCCATCCCTCAGCACCCAATCTGGGAAACTCAAGCCACCGACACCTGAGGAGATCTGCAAAGAAATTAAACAGATGAAGAACAATAAACCACCAGGTCCTGATGGCATACCAGCTGAAGTACTGAAAGTGGGGGGAGAAACACTGACTAACAAGATTCATTTGCTGCTGCTCAAAACCTGGTGCACTGAAGAAATCCCTGCTGGCTTACGTAATGCTAACATCAGCACGATTTTCAAAAAGGGAGACAAGGCCAACTGTGGCAACTAACGAGACATTTCCCTCCTATCCATCGCTGGGAAGATTCTTGATAGAATCTTACTGAAGTGCCTGCTCCCTCTTGCAGAGGAAGTACTTCCTGAGTCCCAGTGCAGCTTCATACATCACGAGGCACAACCAACATGATTTTCGGAGCCAGGCAGATCCAGGAAAAAAGTCAAGAACCACACCAGGAACTGTATATGGCCTTTATCGATCTGACCAAAGCCTCCGACTCTGTCAACCATGAGGCTCTGTGGAAAATTATGTCAAAGTTTGGCTGCCCAAGCAAATTTATCACCCATTGTAAGACTCCTCCACAACCAGATGACTGCCTCCATCCTGTGCAGTGGTTCTACCTTTGTCATCCAAACTGGTGTAAAACAAGGCTGTGTACTGGAACCCACCCTTTTCTCCATTTTCTTAGCAGCTATGAAAACATTAACCTAAGTCACAGGGCATTGGCATCCAATATTGGATTGTCAGCAACCTCTTCAACCTTTCTCGTCTCCATGCCAGAACTAAAGTAATATCAGCAACAATAACCGAACTCCAGTACACAGATGATTGTACTGTAGTTGCACACTCAAAGGAGGACCTATAAACAGCTCTTAATTGCTTCTCTGAAGCTTACAGAAGCCTAGGGTTCCAGTGGTAGCTGTGTTAGTCTGTATCAGCAAAAAAACCAAGGAGTCTTTGTGGCACCTTGGAGACTAACAAATTTATTTGGGCATAAGCTTTTGTGGGCTAGAACACATTTCATCAGATGTATGAAGTAAAAGATACAGGAGCAGGTATAAATACATGAAAGGATGTGGATTGCTTTACCAAGTGTTAGGTCAGTCTAACGAGATAAATCAATTAACAGCAGGATACCAAGGGAGGAGAAATAACTTTTGAAGTGGGAAGAGAGTGGCCCATTACAGATAGTTGACAAGAAGGTGTGAGTAACAGTAGGGAGAAATTAGTATTGGGGAAATTAAGTTTAGGTTTTGTAATGACCCAACCACTCCCAGTCTTTATTCAGGCCCAATCTGATGGTAGCTAATTTGCAAATTAATTCCAGTTCTGCAGCTTCGTGTTGGAGTCTGTTTTTGAAGTTTTTTTGTTGAAGAATTGCCACTTTGAGGTCTGTTATTGAGAGACCAGAGAGATTGAAGTGTTCTCCTACTGGTTTTTGAATTTTATGATTCCTGATGTCAGATTTGTGTCCATTTATTCTTTTGCTTAGAGACTGTCCGGATTGGCCAATGTACATGGCAGACGCACATGATGGCATATATCACATTGGTAGATGCGCAGGTGAACGAGCCTCTGATAGTGTGGCTGATGTGATTAAGCCCTATGATGGTATCCCCTGAATAGATATGTGGACAGAGTTGGCACCGGGATTTGTAGCAGGGTTTGGTCCCTGGGTTGGTGTTTTTGTTGTGTGGTGTGTGGTTGCTGGTGAGTATTTGCTTCAGGTTGGGGAGCTGTCTTTAAGCGAGGACTGGCCTGTCTCCCAAGGTCTGTGAGAGTGAGGGGTCATCCTTCAGGATAGGTTGCACATCCTTGATGATGCGCTGGAGAGGTTTTAGTTGGGGGCTGTAGGTGATGGCTAGTGGTGTTCTGTTACTTTCTTTGTTGGGCCTGTCTTGTAGTAGGTGACTTCTCGATACCCTTCTGGCTCTGTCCGTCTGTTTCTTCACTTCACCAGGTGGGTATTGCAGTTTTAAGAACGCTTGATAGAGATTCTGTCAGTGTTTGTCTCTGTCTGAGGGACCGGAGCAAATGCGGTTGTATCTTAGAGCTTGGCTGTAGACAATGGATCGTGTGATGTGGTCTGGATGAAAGCTGGAGGCATATAGGTAAGTATAGCGGTCAGTAGTTTCCAGTATAGGGTGGTGGTTATGTGACCATCGCTTATTAGTACTGTAGTGTTTAGGAAGTGGACCTCTTGTGAGGACTGGTCCAGAATAAGGTTGATGGTAGGGTGGAAATCGTTGAAATCTTGATGGAATTTCTCAAGGGCCTTCTTCCCATGGGTCCAGATGATGAAGATGTCATCAATGTAGCGCAAGTAGAGTAGGGGCATAAGGGGACAAGAGCTGAGAAAGCGTTGTTCTAAGTCAGCCATAAAAATGTTGGCATATTGATGGGCCATGCGGGTACCCATAGCAGTCCCACTGACTTGAAGGTATAAGTTGTCCCCACATCTGAAATAGTTGTGGGTGAGGACAAAGTCACAAAGTTCAGCCACCAGGTTTGCCGTGACATTATCGGGGATACTGTTTCTGACAGCTTGTAGTCCATCTTTGTGTGGAATGTTGATGTAGAGGGCTTCTACATCCATAATGGCCAGGTTGGTGTTTTCTGGAAGATCATCAAAGGATTGTGGTTTCCTCAGGAAGTCAGTGGTATCTCGAAGATAGCTGGGAGTGCTGGTAGCATAGGGCCTGAGGAGAGAGTCTACATAGCCAGATAATTCCGCTGTCAGGGTGCCAATGCCTGAGATAATGGAGCGTCCAGGATTCCCAGGTTTATGGATTTTGCGTAGCAGGTAGAATACCCCTGGTCGGGGCTCTGAGGGTGTGTAAGTATAGATTTGTTCCTGTGCTTCTTTAGGGAGTTTCTTGACCAGATGGTGTAGTTTCTTTTGGTAATCCTCAGTGGGGTCAGAGAGTAATGTCCTGTAGAATCTAGTGTCAGAGAGTTGTCTAGTAGCCTCTTCTTCATGTTCCAATCTATTCATGATGACTACAGCACCTCCTTTGTCAGCCTTTTTTATTATGATGTCAGAGTTGTTTCTGAGGCTGTGGATGGCGTTGTGTTCTGCACGGCTGAGGTTATGGGGCAAGTGATGCTGCTTTTCCACAATTTCAGCTCTTGCACATCGACGGAAGTACTCTATGTAGAAGTCCAGTCTGTTGTTTTGACCTTCAGGAGGAGTCCACGCAGAATCCTTCTTTTTGTAGTATTGGTAGGAAGCTTCCTGTGTGTTAGTGTGCTGTTCAGTGGTGTTTTGGAAATATTCCTTGAGTCGGAGAGGTTGAAAGTAGGATTCTAGCGCACCGCAGAACTGTATCATGTTTATGGGGGTGGTGGGGCAGAAGGAGAGACCCCGAGATAGGACAGACTCTTCTGTCGGGCTAAGAATGTAGTTGTATAGATTAACAATATTGTTAGGTGAGTTAAGGGAAGCACTGTTGTAGCCCCCTGTGGCATGTAGGAGTACTCTGAACATTGGCAAAACAAAAGTTCTCCACCGGGTTTTCTCTGGTCAATCATCAGACCCACAAGGAACATCTACATTGACAAAGAAGAACTGGAAAATGTAGACTACTTTGCCAGTCTTGGCAGCCATCATCTCACAGAACAGATGTTGAGATTCAGCACAGAATCCGCTGTGCCAGCATTGCCTCTGGCAGACTGTCTCGCCAGGTGTTCAATGATCACAACATTAGAACACATACTAGACTTTTAGTTTATAAAGCGGTGGTAATCCCAACTCTCCTGTACAGTTGAGAGACTTGGGTGACCTACAGAAAACACCAGAAAAACCTGGAACGCCAGCACCAGCAATTTCTTCAGAAGGTTCTCAACATAAGTGGGAGGATCATCGCACTAATGTTGGCCTCTGCGAGGACACTGACCTCTTCAGTTTTGAGGCGCTTATTATCCAGCACCAGCTGAGGTGGGGCAGGCACTGTGTGCACATGCCTGATATACGCTTACCAAAACTGCTGTACGCCCAACTCACCAAAGGAGAAAGGAAACAGGGAGGACAAAAGAAAAACTTTAAAGACACCCTCAAGATAAACATCAAGAGATGTGGCATCGACACCACACAGTGGGGGACAGCAGCCCAGGATAGGGATAACTGGTGAAGACTTGTCAGAGAGGGAAAGTCCACTTTTGAGGAAAATCGCCTTGCCCTGGTAGCAGAAAAATGCCAGAAAAGAAAGGAAAGACAACTGTCACACAGCAATCGTGGCCCGACCCTTCTTCCAACACAACCTGCAATGTCTGCCAATGGCCTGTGGCTCAAGGATCAGACTCCTCAGTCACCAAAGGACCAGGAAAAATAAAACCTATGAAAGAGATCATCCTTGACCTCGAGGGATCGCCGATGATGACAATTTAGCTTGGCTTTAGCGCTGTACGTGAAGACCAGCCCCAAGGCAGGCATATGTTTTGAATCCTTAAACAAGTCAGAATAAGACTGGGCCTTTGCCTAATCCTGGATCCTGCCTTGCAAAGCCATTTAAGTAAGCAGAATTAGAGGGTACTCAGTACACTGCAGAGTGTGTCTGAACAAAATTTCCTCTTGAGTTATTATGCTGGAATTTTTCCAGGCGTATGAGCGAAGCTTTCCTTCACATGTGACTTTCATAAACTCCACTTTACACTCTCCAAGTGTACCTTACTTTAGAGTTTGTTTTTCTGAAGTCCTTTGACTACAGGTAAGTAACATCCCCAGCCTCTTTTAATTGGCTACTCTTTCATTTCCAGCCCTCAAAGTTATAAACCAGCTCCAGAATAAGAGCCAGTAGATAGTATTTTTAACTGGATAATTTGAGACTCACATGACACATTTTGCAAGATGACAAATAAAGGCCACATTTTCAAAAGAGAGTAGGGCCATATATACAAGTGCTCAGCACCCACAATTGGGGCCCAATTTTCAAATTATTAATTATTAATTATTATTATTATTATCTTTTTTGTATTACCACAGTACCTAGAAGCCCCCATCCTAGACCAGGACCCCATTGTGCTAGGTGCTGTACAAACATAGAACAAAAAAGCTGGTCCCTGTCCCAAAGATCTTATAATCAAAATATAGAACACAAGACAACAGATGAGTACAGAGAGACTGACACAGGAGCACAAGAAAACAAAGAGAAAGTATGAGTCTGCATGATAGGCAGTGGTATTAGTACACTCGTGGCCTAAGTGTTGTCAAGTTTTTGTAGCCTTCGTGGCAAAGGAGAGTTTTAAGGAATGTGAAGGACTCAAAAAAAGGACTCAGCACCCAGCAGCTCCCACTTACAGCCACATATTCAAAAGAGCTCAGTTTTCAAAATGATGACCTCTTTCAAAAATCCTATGGCCCTGGTCCTTCCGGGAGCTCCATACACCTGGACCCCTGCACCAGCATGGAGCCCTATTAACTGCAGCGGAGCTTTGTAGGGATATCGGGTCTGGCCAGTCAGTGCTCAGGATCAGGGCCTGACATAATGATTGCATTCTGCATCGCCTCTCATTCCGTGAGAAAGCTGAGATGATTTTTTTCCCCAAGTATTTGAAGTGAAAGGAAAAGTGATTGGTAAAATCTAGGAGAGAATTTAGCTGGAGAGACAATATTAGATGCATAAATACTACCCCACAGGCTAAGATTTTAATAGCCTCCATCTTTCAAGAGCTTTTTATTTTTTGGATAATAGGGCAGCATTTAATCCCTAAATAGATTCCCTTTTTAATTTTCCAAGACCGCTTCCATGCTTTGAACAGCACAGGAGTGCAGCTCCATGGAAAAAAATTGTATTTCAGATTTTGCCCATTTAGATTCTTGTCTCCCCAAATCCTCATGTCCTGGAAGTTTGTTATAGCCAAAATTTGAGGCAAGATGGATATGGGGCCAAATCAAGACCAGTTTTAAAGTGGCACAGAACCACTGAAGTCAGGGGTGCCTGCTTACACTGAATCTGAATTTGCTCTAGGATCATTTACATTTGAGAATGTCATGCATATAATTAATTTACAAATGTCTTCACTTATTCAAGCCTGAATCTGAGTTATTTTATAGGTATGAATAGCAGATAATTTTTAAACATTTTTTTATTCCTAGCCAGAAATCACCCTCTATGTAGCACAGCATTTGAAACATGAGAAGAAAAATGTTTCTTTTGTGCTGCTCACATGGCCCCCATCACCATGGTATTGAGTGCCTCATAGTCTTCAGTGTGTTTCTCCCCACAGTAACTCTGTGTGAGAGAGATTATTATTCCCATTTTATGGATGGGGAACTGAAGCACAGAGGGACAAAGTGCTTTGCCCAAGGTCACACAGGAAGAAGAGAATTGAATCCAGGTCTCCCAAGCTGGTACTCCAAGCGCCGGACCATCTTCCCTCTGATTACTATTAATGGAAGTATTGGTGTGTCTCCCTCCCCCGCCACCTTTTTGTTTCAAAAGCATCGTTTCCCCTCCCCTCCATTTTTTTACAGTGAATAGTGGTGAGAAATGTAAATATCACTCCCCTGTAACCGAGAACTCCCAGTACCTGTAACCCCCATGAAAACACACTAGCATCAACGCACTCTTAACAGCAAAACATTCCACGGGCCCGAAAGCTGTTAGGAATGAGGTCTGACTGTTCTCCACCATTGACTCCAGTGTCACTGTGTCCCAGGGTCAGCAGAGCACTGAAATGCCAGTGACCATATCTCTTCAGTAGCTTTCGCCAGTGATGATACTTTGATCAGCTGATGTACAGAAACAGGAGACTCTCGGGGTTTTGGGATACAACACAGTGTTTTCAAAATGTCAACTGTAATTGAAACTTAATCTTCTAACAAGCTTCATCCGGCTGCTATTTGCAGGCAATGGGAGAATTGCATCTTAGTAAATGGCATCAGAACTGAGAGGTTCTGTTGATTTCTCTTTGTTTTCCCAAAAGGACACTGACCAGTATAGTTTTGGAATTAAATTAATTTGATTTACCTAAGGCAGGGACATGCTGTTCTCTAACTTCTATTTTTAAAATATCTAGGGGTTTTTTTTCCCCTTGAAAAATCCCTACGGAACCTGTGCAAGCATGGTGGTGAGGGCTGCAGTGCTGCTGCCACTCAGGCAAAAGGGCAGCAGAGAGAGCGCAAGTTAATAGATGAATCCTGATCCCCTTGTGTCTAATCAGCTGCGAGGCAGGATAGAAAGCAGGCACTAAGCAAATTCAAGCCATCATGGCTTCTGCACAGTATGAAATAAATGGGCAAAAATCAATTTGCCAACCTGTGGGGGGGGGGGCACAGAGGAACAGTTGGGTATGTATGTGTGGGGGGGGATCTGGGCCAGCCCCCATGAGGGGCAGGGAGGGAGCGCCACTCAGCCCCGTTCTTCCCCCAGGTCTGCTCTGGCCCAGTCCCGCCCCCGGCCTCAGACCCCAGGCTCCAGCCCCACTCCCAGTCGCGGCTCTGCTCTGGGCCCCAGCTCCCGACCCTGGCAGCAGCTCCACTCCTGACCTTGGCCGCAGCTCCATTCGCAGCCCCAGCTCTGGCCCCTCCTTCACCCCAGCCCAGCTCTGCCTCTAACCCCAGCTCCTTTCCCGTTTCCAATTCTGCCCCCAAGCTCTGCCATCAGCCCAAGCTCCTTTGCTGAGCCAATAGTGCAGTAAAGGGGAGGGCTGGGCGGGTGGGGGGGAGAGATAGACCGATTCCCTTACTGGAAATGGGGGGCATGACAGGAAAAGTTTGGGCACCACTGGTTTATGATTCAATACTTGAAGTATTTGACTGGTTGGCTAAGTCACATGGTACTGTTTGAGTTCACTATTGGATGCCCGGAACTACTTCCATTTCAGCCTAAAATAATTAAGTTTCATTATTTAAAAAAATTCTGATAATCGGCCCAAAAATTCCTTTTTCTGGAATGTTTGTACAAGGAAAACCACACACAATGTTCAGGAAAAGCAAACGAAAAGGCTACAGATGCATTAGAAGTTAATTTCTGTTTAGAAGTCTCCAAAATGCCCAAGGAGAGTAATTCCCTAGTCTTCACCTTATCCTGGTGCAGATATATTCAAAATTCTACTGAGACTCCTGATATTTCACAGCTTTTTCAAAATTAGATTATTTTGTTCAAGTGCCACTATTATGTTGCCTCCAGCTGGCTCCTTTCCCCTAATGCATGTGAATTGATATGATTATCGTGAGAAATGGTGTATATTATATATAGACAATTGTTTTAGTCAGTGAGAAATGCAAAAAGTGTCAGATGAAAACCTATATTTCCTTATAGAAATCTTTTCAAATAATAGGTGAGGTGCACAGAAGGGCACAGTTGCTATTATGGCCCAAATTTTCAAACCCAGGCACCTAAATGCCCATTTTCAATGCATATATGCTAATTTAGGCATCTAAATAAGGATTTACATGCCTAAATATGAATGTAGATTCCGGCCTCTGGGAATTAAAAAAGGGCTTGATCTTGCAAGGTGCTGAGAACTCTGGCTGCCACCTAGCAAAGCACTTAAGCATGTGTTTAAGCAGAGAGGCACAGGTGGTTGGCTGGGGCTGATCCTTGGGGGAGGGAGCAGAGTAGGAGCAGGGTCTGGGGCAGAACTGTGGTGGAGCATGGCTGGGGACTCATGGGGAGGAGGATGAGCGGGAGCGGCCCTCAGGGTGGAGCAGAGGGCAGGGCCATGGTCCAGGTGCCAGTGTCCCCCCGCCCCCACGCTTTTAGGGAGCTTCCAGCGCTCAGGCCCAGCCTACCCAAATGTTGGGCCCAGTGTGGTTACTTTGGAAAGAAGAGTCTGCGTTCTCTCTTACACTATACAATGCGGAGCAGAGCACAGGCGGGAGTGTGATAGTAGCAGCTGCCCTCTATGCTTCCCCAGTACTCTTTTGTACGTGGCCTGGAGCAGGATGAAACAAAGCATGAAGAGTTGAGTGAGGAGCCAGGATTCAAGCTCTAGATGTGTAAGCGAGGGAATAGTCCCGCTCTTGTGGGGAACTTTCCTGGCTTCTGCACAACCCCGGTGAAGTGGGCTAGTGAAAGGATCTGAGTCCTCGCTCCCACTTCCTTTACCCAGTGGCCTCCCTGCCCTTGAGGACTCCCCTTTCACTCTCCTGTCTGGCAGAGTCCTCATAACCCCAACAAGGCTGGGTCCAGGATTCCTGGGGGGCTCAACCCCCAACCCTGCTGGACAGGGGCTAGGGTGTCCCCACTCCAGGGTACTCTCTCTGGACTGGGCACTTCTCTGACCCACTGACCATTGCATACAAGTTAAAGCAAATGCAAGTTATTTAATCAACAATTAATTTTAAAAAGAATAAGGAAAAATGGGAAAGGTGAAAGGAAACACATCAACCCGCTCTGTGGCAGGGAACATCACAAACAGTGTCTTTGAAATGTTTGGGCAGTTCACAGTCTGTTCCTTGTAAGGCCCAGGCCTCCTCCTCAGGCCCTGGCTGTGCTGCAGGGATGCTGTGGGTTGGACACTTGCTCTGGTGGTGGCCACACGCTCTCAGGCTCTAAGTGGTAGGACCCTTCTCCCCAGTGTCGCCCCCGCCCTGTCGGGGTTACGATCCAAGCCTGGCCTGCAGAGCCTCTTGGCTGAGGCGTCTCCCTGTGCTGGGCCTGCTGCCCAGGGTCCCCCTCGCTCTCCCCAGCTGCTCACCACACCCAGCTCTGGACTGCTGCAGCCCCAGCTCCACCACTCTGCCTCAGCACTGCTGTGGCTGCTCTGCCTCCAGCTCCCTGGGCTGCTTCTCTGGCCCCTCTGCCTCTGGTTGCTGCAGCTCTGCTCCCAGGACAGGTCTGCTCTGCAGGCTGCTTCTGTGACTCTGCTCCCAGCACTGACCTGCTTTGTGGGCTGCTTTTCTGGCCCCTCTGGCTCTGGTTGCTGCTGCTCTGCTCCCAGGACAGGTCTGCTCTCTCTGGGCTGTGCCTCTGGCTTTGGGGCTGCAGCTCTGCTCCCAGCACAGGGTCTGCTCTCTCTGGGCTGCTTTTCTGGTCCCTCTGGATCTGGCACAGCTCTGCTCCCCAGCTCAGCTTGGGCCCCTGCTTTCTCCTCAGCTCGGCCCCACTCTGTCTGACCCAGGCAAATCCAGCTCACACGGAGGACGGGACCTCCCTGGCCTCCTGACTCCCTGATTAGCCTGCCTACCCTGTCATTCAGGCTGACCTGGAGCATTGGCCTCTGCCCATTGTTCCTGGGGGCTGTCAGTCTCAGGTCCTGATTCCCCATCGACTCTTCCCCCTTTTTAGTACTGGGAGATAGCAACTAAAACACCCCCACTGAATGTTAGTAAGGGGGCAGCAGTCCCCTTACATATGCAGAATGTTCCCTGTGGGGCTGGCCAGCTTTCCCCTTGGAAAGCCACCCAGAAATTGCTGGTTGAATATGCACTAACTTCCCCATCCACACCTGTAAATACCATCTGGGGGAAGGGTACTTAAACAAGCCATCTGGCTCCTAACACTTGGTGAGCTACAGCCCTTCTGTGATTGAGGAGCAACAGAGCTGGCATTTCTCAGGGTCCACTTTCCACTCACATGCCAGATCCACGGTGATGGTCCCGTAAAAGCATTACTACATCCAGAGGGAGCTTGTCTTTCTGCAGAAAGTTAATGAACTCCAGGTGGTTCACCCTCCAGCTCTGCCAGTGGGAAAGTACCACTTTGAACTGACTCTTCTTACTCAGATCCCAGCATCTGCTATGAAAGAGGCAAAACATGAATTGTTTGCCTGTATGTCCCATTGGCAGGGTAAAACTCTTTCCCTTTCTCTTGTGTTTTACGTACACTCAGGCATGGTGGCATTTCTGTCAGCAGATACTGCTCCTCTTGGGTTTATGTATTTTGTCACAGTCGGCTGAGTTCTGAGCTCATTGTTTTTATCTTCATTACATTTTAATGAAAAGAACATTTTAAAAATTGATTGTAACCTTCAATTTTTCAGGGTTGAAGCACAGTTCTCTTCATATGGGTTAGTTCCATCCACAAAGAAAAAGAACAAACCATGCTACAAAATGACTGAGTATACAAATGTGTTGTAAGTAGACTGGACAGCCCAACATAACTGCACTCAGTGTGTTGCAGATGTACTCAGATGGGACCAGATTTTCTAAGGGCTGCGTGACCAGATATTCAAGTGCTCAGCACCTAGAAATGGGGCCAGATTTTCCCAGTAAGTCTATTCCCATTTAGGCACATAGTATAAAATTTTCAAAGGTGCTTAAGTAACTTAGGAGCCCAATTAATTTTTAAAATGTGACTTGGGCTTCTTAGGCACTTTTGAAAATTTTACCCATCAATAAGGGCCAGATCCTCAGCTGCTGTAAGTTGTAACAGCTCCATTAAGGTCAACAAAGCTATCACAAGTTACACCAGCTGCCGATCTGCCCTCCCCCCCAACATGTATTCAGCATGCTGAGCTTTCTTGAACGTCTGGCCCCTTATTTAGATGCCTAAATGAGTGCTCAGATCATTTGAAAATCTGGCCCATGAAGTACAGATGAGCACCTAAGCGACAGCACAGAAGGAAGGAGAGGACCCTGCAGGGAGACAGCAATATCTATAAGCACAAAAGCACCTTTGGCACCTAAGCGTGACTGGTGTATTTGAACGTGCATGGCGATAGTTTTAAAAGTTCTACTGCAGTCTGCTTATTAATCCCACTTGCTTGAAAAGACGATATGAAATGTGTGTCGGGGCTGGGAAAACATACGAAAGTCATACTATTCAACCCAAGGGTCTTCGTTACAGTCGCACTATTAGATCACTGTTGCTATACCCCATTTGGTAGATGGAGAAACCGAGGCAGACAGATGAAGCGACTTCCCCAAGGCCACAGAAATCACGGCTGACAGAGCCAGAATTTGAAATTCAAAGGTTTGTAGGGCCCAGTTCCACAATCTCAAGAAACAGAGAGTGGAGATCAATTGAGAACTCTGTGAAAACTGAACACATCAGCCAGCATGGCCTTTCGAGTTTAGTTCCTTTTCTGTGCCCATCAAATCGAATGTTGATATTAAACTATTACATTCAAAGGCTTTTTTAATGTAAAAGTTTGTAAGCGTCACAGAAGGGATAACACTGTGCAGACCTAAATGCATCCATGTTCAGAGAGCTCATGCCTTTTGGCCCCATTCGCCAATTTATTCTTTTTTGTACCTGCGGACTTGCACTGCTTACCATCAATGAGGTCAAAACCTTCTCTTTTTCCAGTGGCACCTGTGAATATTTTGTCCTTTAGCTTTGATACCAAAGCTGAATAATCTTATGTGTAAAGCATTTTGTTGTACTACCTCTGAAGGGTGCTATGTAAAATCAAATTGTACCGTTAAACAACTTTTAAAGTTGAAAAGAGAAATGGTAGACTTTCCATGCATACTAAATTGACTAATATTTCAAGGGAGCTATCAGTTTGTATAATCTGTTCATGGCCATCACCAATATCCCTACAAATAATAAAAAAGTTTTTGATATTCATGTGCAGTGGGAAATATAAAATCTTATTTTTATTGGCAGTTGGGAGATGTAAACTCTAATTTTCTTTGAGCCAGGCTACTTCTTATGAAGACATTGTCAATCATTCTAAACAAAGCAAATTCCAAAATGATTCAGCAAAATTAACAAAATCATCCATAACAGACACAATGATTCAAGAAAGACAGAAAACAGGAGGAGCTATAGCTCTGAATATTAACCAACCTATAAATAATGCACATTATTATTAAATGCAAATAATAATAAAATACCTGAGCTATAAGAGACATCATTCACAGGGAAAATAATACAGGACTAAATTCTTGAGTTTGAGAATTTTGGGCATGTAATTATAAAGGCAAAACCCACACCGCTTATACCAGCCAGGTAAACATGAGTATCATTGTATGCACATACATTTCCTACAGGTGCAGTTTAAGGACTGCGTTTTGAAAATCTGGCCCAAATCAGATTCTGCTTTGCAATTAGCATGACATAGTCCCTTGAGCATTCTCAATATAGTTTACTGAATAATAGCCGTATCTCCTTTTTAAAATATCAATTTGCTAAAGTGCAGTTCCACTCTTTTAAAAGGTATTTTGTTCCTGCACAGATCTCATTCCCGGGTGTGTACAGAGACAGAACTTCTGACTTCAGTGCCAAAACTAAATGGTAGCTGTTTTTCACTCCTGTTAATTCTGCAGGCCCTGGTCGCAGAAAGAGTGAGGTACAGTGTAAGGGCTTGACCCAAAGCCCACTGAAGTCAAAGGAAAGACTCTTGGGGCTAGACGCAAAATGGGACTGGTAGACTCAGCTTTGCAATGCCTACCATTTAGGATGCCCCTTAATGGAATCCACAGCCCTTAGTTAGTTGCCCAGGTTCTCTAGACCAGTGGTCTCCAAAGTTTTTGGATCGCGCACCCGCACGGTGCCGCCGAAGCAAGAAGAGCGGAAGACTTACCGCAGGCGTGCTGCCTAAGAAAGAAGGAGGGAAGACCTGTCGCAGGCTTGCCGCCGGAGGGGAAGACCTGCTGCAGGCGTGCAGAGCTGCCGCTGAAGAAAAAAAACGGCGGAGTGCTGTCTGGCGGGGTTCCTCCTGCCACGCACCCCCTGGGGTGCATGCACCCCACTTTGGAGACTGCTGTCATAAAGAATGGAATACTCATTGAACATTTTGTGAGTGATCCAGGAGCTAAACTTTGTTTGAAGAAAATATCTGAACAACTTTGAACAGCAAAGTCTATGCAAACGAACAATCAAAAAAACCTAGTGAGAGAGAGAAGAGGTTGCAGGGAGGGAAATCCCAAAAATCCCAAAAGAGAGAATGGAAAACTTAAACCTTTTTGTTTCCATGAACTAAACTGAAACAATATTTTAAGTCAAAACAAAATTTCATTTTATTCCATAGTGCCAGTTTGAAACTATATAATATATGTTATAGAATTTTCCATTTGGAAGATGATTTTTTGTCAAAATCAATATTTTCCCTACAGAAAATTTCAATTTTGACAAAACTACATTAGCTGACAGGAAAATGTTTTTGGCAGAAAAATTTTGAGCATCTCTAATTCTGGCTAGTACCTTTACTACAGAGAAACAATACTCTCTGTAATCTGTGAGCATTGATTCTGTTACTTTCATTATACTGCAAGTGTGCACACGTGTGTGTGGTCTCAATTGCTTATTACTTTTAATCCTGTAGATCATCATTTTTATAATCTCATGGTCCTGTTTGATTTACCATACCAAAGCACTGTTGCTTCCTCTTCTGCAAGTGACTCAAGCCCTTGTCTTTTTAGAAGAGCTGTGTGAAAAAATGTTGGTTTTGCATCTTCTGCGTAGAACTCTTTTTCCCCCCTCTCATTATTGCCTTTGGACAACTAAGCAGAATACATTTTGATGGGCATGTTAGCTGCTGGCAGTCTGTTCCTGAGAGACAAATGCCCAGACTTGCTCAAAGTCAGTTGAAAAGACAATATCTGTCTGAGAAGCAACATATTCTACTACTTAGATTAGAGGGGACTGTCCTTTTTCGGTGTTCGTACAGGACCTAGCACAATGGGGTCCTGCTCCACGACTAAGGCTCCTACATGCTACTTTAATACAAATAATAATGATAATAAACTGGAACCTAATTTTTGCTGCTTTTTTTTTTTTAAGCAGGGCGCTGAGAGTCTGTATGTACCACCCATAGTTAAGGAATTAAATTAAAGGAATGATAAATATGCAATTTTGATATGTGTTTGCATCATTCTAATATAGAAAATACTATAATCACAGTAGCTCTGTGCTAGCAGCTGTCCTTGCTGCTAACACAGAACCTTTGTGGGTATGTCTACACTGTGATAAAAACCCCACGGCTCTGCATCTCAGAGCCCGGGTCAGCTGACTCAGGCTTGTGGGGCTCAAGCTACGGGGCTAAAAATTGCAGTGTAGACGTTCGGGCTTGGGCTGGAGCCCAGGCTCTGAGCCCGTCTCCTCTCTCAGGGTCTCAGAGCCCAGGCTCCAGCTTAGCCTGAGCTCGAATGTCTACACTGCAATTTTATAGCCCCACAGCCTAAGCCCTGGGAGCCCAAGTCAGGCCAACTGCAGCCATGCCACAGGTCTGTTATTATAGTGTGGACGTACCCCATGTGTGTCATACTAAGCTGCCTGTGAAAAAAACACTGCAGACGCTAGCAGGGCCATCCTGAATACTTCTGCCTCTGTCCCCTATCTTGCCATTGAGGACTTGCAGGACAAGCAGTATTATCAGCAGAAATCTACTCAGGGTTGTGGTGGATTCTCCATCACTGAGCATTTTAAGATCAGGAGGGGCTGTGTTTCTAAAAGATATGGTCTACTTCAAACAGAAATTAATTCAGTGAAGACCTGGGGTCTGTGTTACACAGGAGATCAGACTAAATGATTACAATGGTCCCTTTTTGTCTTGTAATCTATTAAAAGTGCTATGGCGCTGGAGGTTCAGAATCTCATGTAGCTGGTGAATTGCAGTTGAATGTGGGTTGAAGATTCAGATACTGCTTTGCTCAGTTTGTTTTGATTACTTTAGGGAAAGGTGGGGTATCATTTCCCCACCCTCTACACCAGTACAAGAAGGGGGGGGTCTCATTGCCCAGGTAGAGATAGAAGTGGTGGTTGGAAAGACACCTGGGATGTCAAGGGTAGGTGAAGTTGTGTAGCAGTAATTCTTCCTACTGCTAGCAGGGATCTCTGATTGTAGCAGGAGCTTCTTAAAATGTACTACATATAATATTCTACCGTAACTGTTCAGATCAATGAAAAAATAATACTATAAACTTCAGGGGTTTAGATGCAATGATGGCTGAATATTGTTGAGCCAATGAAGGAGGAACTGAACTACAAATGGAAATCAAATATTTTCTGAGTTGCAGTTGCAGAATATTGTAGCTTCTGCATCTTCATCATCTGATAAGGGAACTTGTGGTATTATAATAAACTACAGAGCTAATTTTAATTACTCGCAAATGCTGCTCGGGTTGCTATGGAAACACAAAAGTGCCACTTCTACAAGATTCAGCTGTATATATCTTATAGAAAATCTCATATGGGACCCAATTTTTCTTTTCTTTATACCAGTACAAATCAGGAATAACTCTTATGTTGGTGGAGTTTAGCTGGTGTAAAACCAGTAGAAAAGGATCACTTTCTTTTTGTCTATCCCAGTTTCTCTGTGATTCTCAAGCAAAATCTTTAAGCACTCAGTTTTCTAATGACTTTACAAATGGTCACCCGTCAGTCGACAGAAAACTAAAGTACCGCATCACAGATATTAGAGATGGAAAAGAGCTGTTAGATCATTCAGTTCCCATGCAGGATTGTTCTAGCTAAGCTATTTTTTTTTTGTACTTTATCCTGTGCAGTTATAAATGCAGCTGCATGTGTAATAAAACTTCTTTTCTGCTTTAGGCTTAGTGCAGAATATTATACCTAGAGCAATTGTGACAGCAACGGTTAAAGTTGGCTGAGAGTTTCCATTCTAAACTCCCTTTTCAGCGGCTAATAGCTTCTGGCATTTTCTGGGCTAAAATGTCCAGGTCCAAACCTGGTTTCTGCCGGAGGGTGAATAATTTTGGAAAGATGGCTCAAAAGATGGCTCAAAAGTAGATGGTGAATAATTTTGGAAAGATGGCTCAAAAATTTCCCTCATATATACTGCATGTTTCAGACCTAGTTCATTAAAGAGACACTCCAATAGAAAATATGACACACATTTGTATAAGTTGACAGGGGCCAAGTTCAGACGTGGAGGAAAGCAGGTGCAAGTCCACTGATGTCTTAATGCCAGATTTTCATTAGCCCTTCCATGGTGATTTACAGATAAAAAGTATGTAGAGGTATACTGAGCTTGGGACTCAATGAGCCAGGACCTCATCACATTATTGTCAGATATTCTTATTGATCCATCTGTACAGAGCTAGGTGAAATTTTTTTGACTAAAGCTGCTTTTTCTTTTTTTTCTTTTTTCTTTTTTTTTTGGCAAAAATGCAGATTTGGAAACTCTGAAACATTTCACAGATTTGAGCCAGTATTGCTGTATTGTTTTGGTCTTTAAAAAATTCTGAGAAAATCAAAATATTTCATTTTGACACGTTTGAAACAAAATATTTTGATTTTTTTTTGGTTCAAAATGATGTTTCATTTGAGAATTGCCTTAAATTTTATTTTATTTTTTTAAATTAAAAATGGTCAAAACTGAAATGAAAAGTTTTGTTAGCCCTCTAATGAGTTTGTTTCAACATTTCAATTGAGGAGTCAAACAACACGGCTGGGGTAGTGGTGGCTGAACCCCCTAAAATGGCATGCAGCTCATCATAGAAGCAGCATGTTTTGGGCTCTGACCTGGAGCGGCCGTTTGCCTCTCTGGTTTTTTGGTAGGCTTGCCTCAGCTCCTTAAGTTTCATGCGGCACTGCTTCGGGTCCCTGTTATGGCCTCTGTCCTTCATGCCCTTGGAGATTTTTTTCAAATGTTTGGGCATTTCGTCTTTTGGAACGGAGTTCTGATAGCACGGATTCCTATCCCCATACAGCGATCAGATCCCGTACCTCCCGTTCGGTCCATGCTGGAGCTCTTTTGCGATTCTGGGACTCCATCATGGTCACCTCTGCTGATGAGGTCTGCACTCACCTGCAGCTTGCCACGCTGGCCAAACAGGAAATGAAATTCAAAAGTTCTCTGGCCTTTTCCTGTCTACCTGGCCAGTGCATATGAGTTGAGAGCGCTGTCCAGAGCGGTCACAATGGAGCACTCTGGGATAGCTGCTGGAGGCCAATACTGTCTAATTGCATCCACAGTACCCCAAATTTGACCCGGCAAGGCCAATTTCAGCGCTAATCCCCTTGTCGGGGGTGGAGTAAGGAAATCGATTTTAAGAGCCCTTTAAGTCGGAAAAAAGGGCTTCGTCGTGTGGACCGGTGCAGGGTTAAATCGATTTAATGCTGCTAAATTCGACCACAACTCCTAGTGTAGACAGGGCTAAGTCCATCCTGGGTCCTATATGTTGGCTATCCATAAAGTTCCTGATTAAAAAGGGTTTGGTGGTTCTTAGGGTGATCTTGTGGCTAAAGCTGAGGCCTGGGATACAGAAAATCTATGCCTGACTAACAGGGGTGTCCTGATTTTTTACTCCCTTGCATCTTATTTAGTAATTTATCCTTGGTGCAAAGTGGATGTAAAATGCTACAGTTCTGGTTTGGAACCATGTCTTTCCATGGGTTTACACAGCAGGAAAATAGGCTTTTCTATTGTGCTCACCACAAACATTAATCAACTTAACCTTATAACACTCCTGTTAAGAGGGTTAGGTATTCAGTTAATTTAAGAGTCGGGGAAACTGAGACGCCAAGGGAGTAAGTGGTTTGCTCAAAGGCACACAGGAAGTCTGTGTCAGAACCGTGTATATGATCTAAAACTACTTAGGCCACTGTCTTAACCACAAGACCATCTTGCCACTCTTTGCAACACTCTTCATTGAATACTCTTCATCCACAGGGTTAACCACTCCAATCAAAACCAACCTTCCCTCATTTGCCTGCTTCCTTTCAGGTCTTCTCTAAAGCCTTTTCCCAGGTCTCTTGAGCCCCTCCTGTGCCCTTTCCCTGGATCCCTCTGAGCAGGGCACCTCTGCTAATATCTAGGAAACCAGACATCGGTGACAGCTGGGACTAGTTTCAGAGTAGCAGCCGTGTTAGTTTGTATCCGCAAAAAGAAAAAGAGTACTTGTGGCACCTTAAAGACTAACAAATTTATTTGAGCATAAACTTTCATGAGCTACAGCTCACTTCATCAGATGCATTCCTGGGACTAGAGCTCTCTTAAAAGCCCAGCTTCCTCAGTGGCAATGTTCTATCAAATTGCTTGGCTGTTAAATCAGTTCATATATAAAAAGTCACGAAGACAGTCTTCCTTTCAGTCCCTGCATAGACACGTTGTAGGTCTCTGACACATTAGAAAATCAAAGATCCAGGAAGAAGCCTGGATTTAGGTAAGGGCTGAGCTGGAAACAGAAGCAGCATCTCAGTGGCTATCTTCAAGGTGAGTGAATGATTCACCTTTATTGTTTTAAATGACTAATACAGAGGCTTTGAACTGGAGGCAAAGACTTTTAGAAAAATGCAAGCAGATTGAGTAAGTGTGCAATTTAATATCTAGAGCTCTTCGCCCCC
This sequence comes from Chelonia mydas, assembly GCF_015237465.2. Taxonomy (NCBI): domain Eukaryota; kingdom Metazoa; phylum Chordata; order Testudines; family Cheloniidae; genus Chelonia; species Chelonia mydas. Next base: position 29,192,318 of record NC_057851.1, on the reverse strand, counting down.
TCCCCACCCGCACACACTTTGTCAGGAAGTTTTACTAAATGAAAGAGCAGGCCTGACACATCTGCATCTGAAGGAGTGGGGTTTTTACCCACGAAAGCTTATGCTCAAATAAATCTGTTAGTCTTTAAGGTGCCACCGGACTCCTTGTTGTTTTTGTGGATACAGACTAACACGGCTACCCCCTGATACTTGACACATCTCTTGTTCTCTAACCAGAGAATCACTTCAGAGGACATACTCTGTGTGTGACTTTTTGTCAAAATCTTCCAACAGCTCTCACCTAACATCTGAGATTATGAATGACTCAAAAGGAGCTTAACTTTGTTGCTTTTTGCACCCACAATGGCGCCAGGGCTGGATTTAGGGGCAGGCGACCCAGCGACTGCCTGGGGTGCCAGGCTTGGGTGGCGCTGGTCTCGAGGTGCGGTTTTTGTTATACAGATATATTATGCAAATTTATTGTCTTATATGATGGATAACTCACTCATGCAAAGTGTGCATCAAAGTCATGAAATGGGCTACAAATGCAATAAAAAATAATGTATTCAGAAGATGAACAAGTGGAGGAGGGGCGCTGCAGACGCTCCTCGTCTGCAGTGCCATTTGATCTAGAGTTGGCCCTGAATGGCGTTTTTGTGACTAGAAAATCTATAGATTACTGCTATTATGAGATATTAGCAAAATGCCCTCCTCTACTTTGCGGGTTAAGGGTGCAGCATTTTGTCGAGAACTCAAGGGAAGCACTGATAGAAGGGAATGGCTGGGTGGCAGAATGTGGCCTGCCAATTTGTGTACATGGCTCCCAGAGTGTATGTTTTATGTAGCAGCCTCCAGGCAGAGATGCATGGGGGCAGATTTTCAAAAGTGTCCGGAGACATGTTCAAAACTCCATGGCTTGAGACCTTTAAAGTTGACTCATTTGTTACATACAATGAGGAACAGTCCTGTCCTGGCAGGGAAATGGACTAGGTCAGTGGTTCTCAAACTCGGGCCACCGCTTGTTCAGGGAAAGATCCTGGCAGGCCGGGCCGGTTTGTGTACCTGCTGCGTCCGCAGGTTCGGCCGATCAAGGCTTCCGCTGGCCGCGGTTCGCCGCTCCGGGCCAATGGGGGCTGTGGGAAGTGGGCTGAGGGATGTGCTGGCTGCCCTTCGTGCAGCCCCCATTGGTCTGGAGCAGCGAACCGTGGCCAGTGGGAGCCGCGATCGGCTGGACCTGCGGACATGGCAGGTACAGAAACCGGCCGGACCAGCCAGGGGCTTTCCCTGAACAAGCGGCGGCCCTAGTTTGGGAACCACTGCGCTAGGTGACTTGATGCATCTTTCTCATCTCTATTTATTAGGGCTGTCAAGCAATTAAAAAATTAATCATGATTAATCATTCGATTTTTAAAAAAATAATCGTGATTAATCGTGCAATTAATCGCACTGTTAATAATAGAATACCATTTATTTCAAAATTTTTGGATTTTTTCCACATTTTCAGTTATACTGATTTCAATTACAACACAGAATACAAAGTGTACAGTGCTCACTTCATATTAATTTTTTATTACAAATATTTGCACTATAAAAAAACAAAGGAAATAGTATTTTTCAATTTACCTAATACAAGTACTGTAGTACAATCTCTTTATCATGAAAGTTGAACTTACAAATGTAGAATTATGTACATAGAAACCTGCATTCAAAAATAAAACAATGTAAAATTTTAGAGCCTGCAAGCACTCAGTCCTACTTCTTGTTCAGCCAATTGCTCAGACAGACAAGTTTGTTTACATTCTCAGGAGATAATGCTGCCTGCTTCTTGTTTACAATGTCACCTGAAAGTGAGAACAGGCATTCTCATGGCATTGTTGTAGCCAGCATCGCAAGACATTTACGTGCCAGATGCACTAAAGGTTCATACGTCCCTTCATGCTTCAACCAGCATTCCAGGGGACTTGCATCCATGCTGATGATGGGTTCTGCTCAATAACAAGCTAAAGCAGTGTGGACCAATGTGTGTTCATGTTCATTATCGGAGTCAGATGCCACCAGCAGAAGGTTGATTTTCTTTTTTGGTGGTTCGGGTTCTGTAGTTTTGGCATTGGACTGTTGCTCTTCTAAGACTTCTGAAAGCATGCTCCACACTTTGTCCCTCTCAGATTTTGGAAAGCACTTCAGATTCTTAAACCTTGGGTCGAGTTCTGTAGCTATCTTTAGAAATCTCACATTGGTACCTTCTTTGCGTTTTGTTAAATCTGCAGTGAAAGTGTTCTTAAAATGAACAACATGTGCTGGGTCATCATTCGAGACGGCTATAACATGAAATATATGGTAGAATGCGGTAAAACAGCAGGGGACATACAGTTCTCCCCCAAGGAGTTCAGTCACAAATTTAAATAATGCATTATTTTTTTAACAAGCATCATCAGCATGGAAGCATGTCCTCTAGAATGGTGGCCAAAGCATGAAGGGACATACGAATGTTTAGCATATCTGGCATGTAAATACTTTACAGTGCCAGCTACAAAAGTGCCATGTGAACGTCTGTGTGAATGTCTGTTCTCACTTTCAGGTGACATTGTAAATAAGAAGCGATCAGTATTAGCTCCTGTAAATGTAAACAAACTTGTTTGTCTTAGCAATTGGCTGAACAAGAAGTAGGACTGAGTGGACTTGTAGGCTCTGAAGTTTTAAATTGTTTTGTTTTTGAGTGCAGTTATGTAACAAAAAATAATCTACGTTTGTAAGTTGCACTTTCACAACAAACAGTATTTTTCAATTCACCTCATACAAGTACTGTAGTGCAATCTATTTCTTTTGTTTATCATTTTTGCAGTGCAAATATTTGTAATAAAAATAATATGCACTTTGATTTCAATTACAACACAGAATACAATATGTAGAAAAAGATTCAAAATATTTAATAAATTTAAATTGGTATTCTATTGTTTAACAGTGCAATTAAAACTGCGATTAATTTTTTGAATCACAATTAATTTTTTGAGTTAATCGCATGAGTTAACTGCGATTAATCAACAGCCCTACTATTTATTATTGTTATTTTTATTAATTTATATGGCAGTCCTGTCTAGAGATCTCAGCCAGGCGTGTGGCCCCATTGTGCTACTTACTTGCAAACACATAGCAATATGATGGTCCCTGCCCCAAATGTCTTCCAGTGTAAAGGGCAGGTTAGGAACACATGATATTGGATTGGAAGGACCCTCCCCGGTCATCAAGTTCAGTCCCCTGCTATTGAAGACAACCCTTCTGGAGCCAATGCAGTCCCTTTGACTTCACTGAGGAAACACTCATCAGAATGAATCAGGCCTCCACAGTCTGAGCCTAAATAGACAGACAAGGTGGATGAGGTAATATCTTTCATTGGACCAAATCCTGTTGATGTCAGAGACAAGTTTTTGAGCTTATATAGCCTGGGAAACTTACCCAGGGCTTGTCTACATTTAAAGTGCCTAGTGAAAACACTACCTTGATCTTTATCAAGCATTCTTAAAACTACAATACCCACCTGGGGAAGTGAGGAAACAGATTGACAGAGCGAGACGTGTACCCAGAAATCACCAACTACAGGACAGGCCCAACAAGGAAAATAACAGAACGCCACTGGCCATCACATACAGCCCCCAGCTAGAACCTCTCCAGCACATTATCAACGATCTACAACCTATCCTGGAAAACAGATGCAAAGTTATGAATTTAAGCTTCCAGGCATGTCTTTTGGAAGGTTTCCTTTGTGGATGAGGACGGATAGATCATATATAGAGTGATTGCTTTGTGAACAGTAAATTCATAACTTTGCTGGGCACTAAAAATCATGAACTAAATAGAGATCCTGGATTTATGGCTTATTACAACACTCTGTAATCCACTAACAACCTCCTCCCCTCCCAAGTTGCTTCCCGCTTCTTCTTTCCTCCTTGCAACAGGAGAGGTATTCATATGTCACTTCACCTTGAATGGGCCCTTGAAATATGTACAAACTACTTCTTAGGCTAAACAATCTGTTCCATCTTGCGTTTAGCTGTGACACTCTGAAAGTTTCCCAGACCTAAAGAAGAGCTCTTTGTTAGCTTGAAAGCATGCCTCTCTCACCAACAGAAGTTGGTCCAATAAAAGAGATTACCTCACCCACCTTGTCTTTCTAATATCTTGGGACTGACATAGCTACAACCCTAACTAGACAAGACAGATAAAGAGTGGGAGAAATGGAAGCAGTTTACAAGCAGAATGAACAGAATGATGATCTGCTGCACATAAGTCGTTCCACAGGGGGTTTTGTTGAGGGGAAGGGTTTGCAATTTCCTTTTAAAAGAAGCAACCAGATTCTGCATTTTCCCAATGCCCCCGGCAGGGTCTAGCCATCTTTTCCTCCTTATTGCTATTTATTGTTTGTGTTGCAGTAGCACCTAGAAGACCCATACAAGATTATTAATAGTATTACCATAGCAACGAGGAGTCCTGGACCCTAGCTCGAGCAAACAGGGCCCCATTGTGCTAGAGATCAGAGTCCCAATGTCCTAGGCACTGTGCATACAGACAGTAATAGACACTTTCTGCTCCAAGAGCGGCAAAGAGTCCCGTGGCCCCTTACAGACTAACAGACGTATTGGAGCATAAGCTTTCGTGGGTGAATACCCACTTCGTTGGACAACTTTGCCGCTTTTGCAGATCCAGACTAACACAGCTACCCCACTGATACTTTCTGCTCCAAAGAGCTTACAATCTAAATAGACAAGACTGACAAAAGGCAGGAAGGAACCAGAGGCACTGAGAGATGACGTAACTTGCCTAAGGTCATACAACAGGTCAGTGGCAGAGCCAGGAATAGATCCCAAGTCAATGAGATTTATGCCATGTCTATACTTACAAGCTTACAGTGGCACAGCTGTCCCAATACAGCTGTGCCGCTGTAAAAGCGTTTGTGTAGCTACGTTATACCAACAGCAGAGAGCTCTCCCATCGACACAATAAAATTAGCTCAGCATAGCGCTGGGCTCACTACCACTTATGCCAACAAAACTTGTGTCGCTCGGGGTGTGGGGTTTTTTTCACACTCCTGAGGGACGAAAGTTTTGGTGACAAAAGTGCTAGTGCAGACATGACCTTAGGCGGTTAAGTGCCTAAGTCATTTCTGAACATGGGAGTTAGGGTCCCAAAGCACTTAGGCGCTTTTGAAAATTTCACCCTAGCTCATTTATTCAGGTGCCTAAATTCTGATTCTGGAGTTGAACTTTAGACACTTACTTTTGAAATCTTGTCTGCTTCCCCAGCTGTAAAAATGGCAGTAATAATTACACCACCTTCCTACATCATAGGGGTGTTGGGAAGATGCTTGTAAAGAGCTTTGAAGATATGTGATAAGAATTATTATTAATGACAAAGAAGGTTAAATCACAACAACTTTAATTAAATGCCTTAAATTTAATTAAAACAGGATTAAGTATATGCCATTTTGACAGCTGGATTATGTAGATTGCGGCACAGGGAATGTTGCACCCTTTTGAATAAATATCTGACAAAAACAGGACACTTTCCTACTTGCTCTAAGACAAGTGCCATTAAATTAATCACTTCTAAATATATCTGTTATTGAGGGCAATGGTTGCTGCCCACAGATGAAAGACACACCAGCTGGCAATCACAAACCTCACTGAAGCTGATGGGCATGTTAGATACCTTTCATTCAGTTAAACGAGGCAACATTAAATTCCCTGTTGCTTAGTGCTAGCTAACAAAATAGACATCACCACCCAAGGTACTGCACCACATGAGAAGGCCTGAAGAACTACTAGCTCAGGAAAAATAAGAGGGGTTTCTCTAGGACTGATTGTAAACGCAGGGGTTGGGGCACTGGTTGGTGGAGCTCTGTGTGTGTCAAAAGCAAACAGAGTCAGAAATCCAGGGGGAGAAAGCCAGAGACGCACTAGATGGGTCTGGGAGGAAGCCAAGAGAGACGGCTTCTTTTTCCTTGACTACAATGTTGAGAGCTTAATTCACTTTTGCCCCGTCCCTTGTGTAGCCACTAACGCCAGTGGTGAGGAAGTGTAGAATGCCACCAACTCAGACTGGTAGTGGTCTGCAGCAGTGTAAATGAGTACGTGAGGTGCAGCACAGTAGTGAATTGGGCCCTGAAAATCTCCTGCTTTTCTCATGTAACCAAATGTTGTGTTGTGGTCCCTCGGCCCCATACAGTGCAGGGACCAAGGGGGATCAGCCTGGTGCCTCTCCTGTTCAGCAGCTGCAAGGGCCGGTGCAGCCTGAGGAACAGGCTAGGACAGCCCTGTGGTCCTCCCTAAATTGTGTCTTTGCTGTAACAGCCATTACGGATCACTGCAGTGATGCAGAATGGCCACTGCAGACATGTCTCCTCCCACCCCTGGTTCAGCACTGGAATGCCACCTCTATGAGGAGGCAGCACAAGGCTGGTAGAGCTAGCTCTGCATAGATGCATTGGCTCTCTGCTCAGGGGACGTTCTCCAGGAGCATTGTGCAAAGGGGCCATCAAGCTTTGATAAATTGGCCCTCTGTTTCCTAATCTTCATAACTGGAGTGAACATAAGAAAAGCCATACTGGGTCAGACCAAAGGTCCATGTAGCCCAGTATCCTGTCTTCCAACAGTGGCCAATGCCAGGTGCCCCAGAGGGAATGAACAGAACAGGTAATCATCAAGTGATCCATTCCTTGTCGCCCATTCCCGGCTTCTGTCAAACAGAGGCTAGGAACACCCTCCCTGCCTATCCTGGCTAATAGCCATTGATGGACGTATCCTCCGTGAATTCATCTAGTTCTTTTTTGAAACCTGTTATATTCTTGGCCTTCACAACATCCTCTGGCAAGGAGTTCCACAGGTTGACTGTGTATTGTGTGAATAAATACTTCCTTTTGTTTGTTTTAAACCTGCTGCCTATTAATTTCATGGTGATCCCTGGTTCTTGTGTTATGAGAAGGAGTAAATAACACTTCCTTGTTTACTTTCTTCACAACAGTCATGATTTTATAGGCCTCTATCATATCGCCCCTTAGTCGTCTCTTTTCCAAACTGAAAAGTCCCAGTCTTATTAATCTCTCCTCATATGGCAGCCGTTCCATAGAATCCTAGAATATCAGGGTTGGAAGGGACCTCAGGAGGTCATCTAGTCCAACCCCCTGCTCAAAGCAGGACCAATCCCCGTTAAATCATCCCAGCCAGGGCTTTGTCAAGCCTGACCTTAAAAACCTCAAAGGAAGGAGATTCAACCACTTCCATAGGTAATGCATTCCAGTGCTTCACCACCCTCCTAGTGAAAAAGTTTTTCCTAATATCCAACCTAAACCTCCCCCACTGCAACTTCAGACCATTACTCCTTGTTCTGTCATCAGCTACCACTGAGAACAGTCTAGATCCATCCTCTTTGGAACGCCCTTTCAGGTAGCTGAAAGCAGCTATCAAATCCTCCCTCATTCTTCTCTTCCGCAGACTAAACAATCCCAGTTCCCTCAGCCTCTCCTCATGAATCATGTGTTCCAGTCCCCTAATCATTTTTGTTGCCCTCCGCTGGACTCTTTCCAATTTTTTCACATCCTTCTTGTAGTGTGGGGCTCAAAACTGGACACAGTACTCCAGATGAGGCCTCACCAATGTTGAATAGAGGAGAATGATCACGTCCCTCGATCTGCTGGCAATGCTCCTACTTATACAGCCCAAAATGCTGTTAGCCTTCTTGGCAACAAGGGCACACTGTTGACTCATATCCATATAGCTTCTCATCCGCTGTAACCCCTAGATCCTTTTCTGCAGAACTGCTGCCTAGCCATTCGGTCCCTAGTCTTCAGCAATGCATGGGATTCTTCCGTCCTAAGTGCAGGACTCTGTACTTGTCTTTGTTGAACCTCATCAGATTTCTTTTGGCCCAATCTTCTAATTTATCTAGGTCCCTCTGTATCCTATCCCTACCCTCCAGCGTATCTACCACTCCTCCCAGTTTAGTGTCATCTGCAAACTTGAAAACTTGCTGAGGGTGCAGTCCACGCCATCCTCAAGATCATTAATGAAGATATTGAACAAAACTGGCCCCAGGACCGACCCTTGGGGCACTCCGCTTGATACTGGCTGCCAACTGTACATGGAGCCATTGATCACTACCCATTGAGCCCGACGATCTAACCAGCTTTCTATCCACCTTATAGCCCATTCGTCAAGCCCATACTTCTTTAACTTGCCCCTAATAATTTTTGTTGCCCTTTTCTGAACCTTTTCTAATTCCAGTATATCTGTTTTGAGATGTGTTGACCACATCTGCATGCAGTATTCAAGATGTGGGTATACTATGGATTTATATAGCAGCAATATGATATTTTCTGTCTTGCTATCTATCCCTTTCTTAATGAGTCCCAACATTCTGTTCAATTTTTGACTACCACTGCACATTGAGTAGATGTTTTCAGAAAACTATCCACAATGGCTCCAAGACCTCTTTCTTGAGTGGTAACAGCTAATTTAGACCCCATCATTTCATATGTATAATTGGGATTATGTTTTCCAGTGTGCATTACTTTGCATTATCAACATTGAATTTCATCTGCCATTTTGTTGTCCAGTCACCCAGTTTTGAGAGATCCTTTTGTAGCTCTTCACAGTCTGCCTGGGACTTAACTATCTTGAGTAGTTTTGTATCTTCTGCATATTTTGCCACCTCACTGTTTAGCCCTTTTTCCAGATCATTTATTAATATGTTGAATCGGACTAGTCCCAGTACAGACCCCTGGGGGGACACCACTATTTACCTCTCTCTATTCAGAAAATGGACCATTTATTCCTACCCTTTGTTTCCTATCTTTTAACCAATTACCAATCCACGACAGCACCTTCCCTCATCCCATGACAGTTTATTTTGCTTAAGAGCCTTTGGTGAGGGACCATGTCAAAGGCATTTTGAAAATCTAAATATACTATATCCACTGGATTCCCCTTGTGCACATGCTTGTTGACCCCCTCAAAGAATTCTAGTAGATTGGTGAGGCATGATTTCCCTTTACAAAAACCATGTTGACTCTTCCCCAACAAATTATGTTCATTTATGTGTTTGACAATTCTGTTCTTTACTAAAGTTTCAACTAGTTTGCCCAGTATTGAAGTCAGGCTTACCGGCCTGTAATTGCTGGGATCACCTCTGGAGCCCTTTTTAAAAATTGGCGTCCCATTAGCTATCTCCAGTCAACTGGTACAGAAGCTGATTTAAATGATAGGTTACAGACTACAGTTAGTAGCTCTGCAATTTCACATTTGAGTTTCTTCAGAACTCTTGGGTGAATACCATCTGGTCCTGGTGACTTATTTATTGCTGTTTAGTATATCAGTTTGTTCCAAAACCTCCTCTAATGACACCTCAGTCTGGGACAGTTCCTCAGATTTGCCACCTAAAAAGAATGGCTCAGGTTTGGGAATCTCCCTCACATTCTCAACCATGAAGTCTGATGCAAAGAATTCATTTAGTTTCTCCTCAATGGCTTTATTGTCCTTGAATGCTCCTTTAGCATCTTGATCATCCAGTGACCTCATTGGTTGTTTAGCAGGCTTCCTGCTTCCGACGTACTTAAAATTTTTTTTGCTATTACTTTTTCAGTCTTTGGCTAGCTGTTCTTCAAATTCTTTTTTGGCCTTCCTAATTATATTTTTACACTTCATTTGCCAGAGTTTATGCACCTTTCTATTTTTCTCACTAGGATTTAACTTCTACTTTTTGAAGGATGCCTTTTTGGCTCTCACTGCTCCTCTTTGTTGTTAAGCCATAGTGGCTCTTTTTTGGTTCTCTTACTATGTTTTTTAATTTGGGGTATACATTTAAGTTGAGCCTCTATTATGGTGTCTTTAAAAAGTTTCCATGCAGCTTGCAGGAATTTTACTTTTGGTGCTGTGCCTTTTAATTTCTGTTTCACTAACCTCCTCATTTTTGTGTAGTTCCCCTTTCTGAAGTTAAATGCTACAGTGTTGGCCACTGTGGTGTTTTCCCTACCACAGGGACGTTAAATTTAATTATATTATGGACCTCCTCTTGGGACGTATCAATAAAATGGCAGCACTCCCTCAGACCAGACCAGCATCCCTGAAACAGTGACAAGTACCATGTTCCTCAAAAGTGTTCAGAAAACTATGCCTCTACTGCAGAGATCAGCATGTGATTCTTTTTCTGTGCCCCCACTCCACCTCCCCCCCACAATTTTCATGTACAGTAGCTAAGGCTTGATCTACATTTAAAAGTTAGGTCAACGTAGCTATGCTGGTCAGGGAGTGTGAAAAATCCACATCTGTGTGATCGACATACATAGGTGCTGACTCGGTGAGTACTCCAGGACTGGAGCACCTACGGGGAAAAATTGGTGGATGCTCTGCACCCACCGGCAGCTCTCTGCCCCGCCACCCCACCCCAGCTCCCCTCTGCCTCCACCTCCTCCCGGTTTCTCCTCCCAGTGCTTGCTGCCGCGAAACAGCTGTTTCATGGTGTAACAAGCTGTGGGAGGGAGAGGGGAAGAGCGGGAACGTGGCCCTCTCAGGGGAGGAGGTGGGGAAGAGGTGGGGCCGGGGCGGGGATTTGGGGAAGGAGTCCAATGGGGCAGGGAGGGGGGGTGAAGCTGGGGCGGGGACTTTGGGAAGGTGTTTGAATGGGGGTGGGGCAGGGGTGGAGTCAGGGTGGGGCCGGGGGCAGGGGGAAGCAAGCACCCAACGGCGCCAGCAGAAGTTGGCACCTATGCCGACATACCTATGTTAACCTAATCCCCAGTGTAAATGCACCTATGTCGACAGAAAAATGCTTCTGTTGATGTAACTACCATCATTCAGGGAGCTGATGTTCCTACATTGATGAAAATACCCCTTCTGTTGGTGTAGGCTGTATCTACTGTGTTATGCCAGCATAACTATGGTAACCTAGCTATGCCAGTATAGTCTTCATAGGGTAAACAAACCCTAAGTGTGCTGTCGTTGTGCATATTAGCCAGTGTCCAACTGTTATCGTGCAGAAGCGATTATCCTTTTCTTTCTGGATCTAATATTTTCAGTTTTTCATTGTGCTTCATTTTACATTTATGTCCTTTGCATTTCTAAGATGAGTCATAAAATGAAAACTGTAGCATTTTGCAGTAAATGATGGCAGTCACTGAATAATTTAAACTCCTCTGGATGCCATATTTGCTTGAACAGGCTTGTGTTTTGCAAGAGGCATCCAAATAGACTAGTTTTATGAGTACTTGTCTTAATCTATGATGCAAATCTTTAATCCAGACTCTATCAAAAGGGTGAAGATGTGATATAAAAGTCTTGAAAATTCAACTGGTGTTGCTGATTTTCTTGGTAGTAATTTTTCATCCTGACCCAGAAGTTGCTGTCAGAGTTAATAAAATTTCAGATATGTTTGAGTGATAATTTCTTTATTAACAATTCCCTCTTTGTTTTATTCTACAGTACAGAAAGTACATGCTATTGGTAGACATTTCTTGCTATAAAATGTGCTTAAAAACTGACACAGTTTAAAATGACCTTTGATTGGTAATTGATATCATTACTTCTTTTGCTCTTGTAGCTACTGATCAAATGTATAGGAGTTGTCATAAATATAAAGGGAAGGGTAAACCCCTTTAAAATCTCTCCTGGCCAGAGGAAATATCCTCTCACCTGTAAAGGGTTAAGAAGCTAAAGGTAACCTCGCTGGCATCTGACCAAAATGACCAATGAGGAGACAAGATACTTTCAAAACCTGGAAGGAGGGAGAAAAACAAAGGGTCTGGGTCTGGGTCTGTCTGTATGATGCTTTTGCCAGGGACAGAACAGGAATGGAGTCTTAGAACTTAGTAAGTAATCTAGCTAGGTATGTGTTAGATTATGATTCCTTTAAATGGCTGAGAAAATAGCTGTGCTGAATAGAATGAATATTCCTGTCTGTGTGTCTTTTTTGTAACTTAAGGTTTTGCCTAGAGGGATTCTCTATGTTTTGAATCTAATTACCCTGTAAGGTATTCACCATCCTGATTTTACAGAGATGATTCTTTTTTTACTTCTATTAAAAGTCTTCTTGTGAGGAAACTGACTGCTTTTTTCATTGTTCTAAGATCCAAGGGTTTGGGTCTGTGGTCACCTATGCAAATTGGTGAGGATTTTTACCAAACCTTCCCTAGGAAGTGGAGTGCAAGGGTTGGGAGGATTTTGGGGGGAAAGACGTGTCCAAACTACGTTTTTTCAGGAACCCAGATAAAGTTTGATGGTGGCAGTGGAAATCCAAGGGCAAAGGTTAAAATTAATTTGTACCTTGGGGAAGTTTTAACCTAAGCTAGTAAAAGTAAGCTTAGGAGGTTTTCATGCAGGTCCCCACATCTGTACCCTAGAGTTCAGAGTGGGGAAGGAACCTTGACAGGAGTACTCTATTTAATACAATTTGCTGCTCTTTATGTGTTGTGTAAGTTACTAAATAACACACAAGCCTCCCTCTTTCATAAGATTTTAGCTTTTAACCCTGCCTCTCAATAGATGATATTGTCAGACCAGATGTCCTAGAACATGACTGATGCTACAGAATGAAAGATGCCTTAAGGGTGAGGCCTAAACATTTATTTTCAAAGTTGTGCTCATGTTTTTGAACTTTTTGCCGCATAATTTCACTCACCTGAAATGGGGCAGAAAAGGTGTCTGTCAGTACATTCACTTCATAAAAAATAAATCTATTGTGTTAGTAGATTAAATATCCCCCACAAGTAACAGCATATGTTTTCAATAGCCAGTTGATATTGCTGGTGATCGTCCAGCCAGCCAGCTTCTTGTTCCACGACAAACTGCATTTCCTGATGCTGCCAGGCACAACTGTGCTCACCAAAAAGCTGTAGTGCCCGAGGGAGTGTGCACCAAGGGGCTGTGCTCCACTGAAAATGGCTGTTTGCCAGACAAAGATGGTATGCCCCCTTCCACTCAGTCCCAAAGCACATGTGTTGGCCCCACAGCAGGAGATAAAGCATGAGGTAGATTAAACTCACCCTCCTGGGTGTGCTCTGTAGTCAGGAGCAGTAAAAGATCTGGCCACCAGCAACCCCTCCAACAGCAACTCCGGCAGCAGCAAAAGGACTAGCTTCCATGTGGAGCTACAAAATAAGTGTGCCCAGGGAAGACCAAGAGCCATCTCTGTGCAGTGCCATAAGTCAGCTTGCATTCAGATGTTGTTGACGTGTGTGGGTGGGAGTGCACAAGAGAGAGTGCCACAATACTATTCCACACAATGTGCCAGACACATTTGACCTGGACAGTCACATACCTCTTTCCTTCCTTCCTGTTTTAATCAATCAATCAATCATCCATTCTGTCCTGTTCTTCCCTCCCCCCTTTGTGTTTTTACTTTAATCTGATAACAATTACAGATCAGCACCAAAAAAACATGTGAGCTCTTGCAACTGGCTCCTCACCTGAGATTTAAAAATTGTTGAAATAATCTGATAAAATATGCTAATTTAAATTCCCCCCTTGTGTCTCTATTTTATACATATTGTTGCTTCCCCAGTACCTGCAGTCTCTGCCTGTCAAGATGTTGTGGAATTTCAACCTAACCACCTTAGGAGATGCGAAAAGGAAAACAAACAAGTAACAAGCATTTCTAAATCCCAATGCTATAAATCTTGTTTCAGTTCTGTTCTTCTTGCAAAAGTGACAAGTTATTTATTTATTATTTGATATTGCACCAATAACAAGGGAGTAGGTGCCATGCAGTCCAATTATTAAAAGATACCTGAGTCAAAATGACATTCAGTGGTCCCACCCTTCGTGGTTCTGGTTCAAGAAAGTACTTAGCCACTTGAAGTTAATGGAAGTACTTTTCTGAATTAGGACTTCTGTCCTGCATAAGTTTATGGCAGCTGATTTAGCCAACACCATCCAGTCAAAAAAGAAAAGGATTATCCTTTGTTGTTTATACAGTTCTGTAGATGTAAAAACAATGTTCACTCAGAAAAGCCTGACTGAACACAAAAGCTTTGCGGTATGATGAGAAGCTTGCTAAGCTTGGGCTCTGATGGACATTGGGTTTATCTAGAGCACAAAACGTTTTTGTGTCTGAATGTGGTTGTGAATGGCTGAGTCAATACAACCTATCTGGTGGCACAGTGCTAAATGTGACTTGTTTTGGTCTTCATTGACTGGCAAGTTATGCTCAATGTTGTGTCATATATCAGGGCTGTTTCTGAGTCATACCCAGATCAGAAACCTGACTGATCAGGATCAAATACATTTATGGACATGACATGTGATAGCTGCCATCCTCTAACTTTTCATAAACAGGGAAGGTCTAAATCTGGATAATTTGTGACTGCTAATGCCAAGAGTTGGCTTTCCAAGCAGCACCTGTTTAAGGGCAGCTGGTATCCTACCATTCCAAAGGGAAATGTTAATGTCTGGTAAGGGCAAATGTCTATTTCACTGGTGGCCAGATGCAGTAATCTCATTTCCTAATCCACCTCACAGAGCAACATGGTGTAACTTCATCAAAGAAAGACTAGGCCCTATTTCCATGGATTTCTAAGCCATGTGATGGAGTATTATATCTCCATTATGTCATCAGCAGATGTGGCTGAATAATGCAGCCTCTTTAAGATGTTTGGAAACCCTCTGGGTCTATCAGTCTTTGGAACTATCAAAACAGTAGGAGCAGGAAATAGACCTTACACTGTTTACTCAGATTCTACATGGATAGAACCTCCAGAGAGGAATGAGTTCTCTGCCTCCAGCAAGTTAAAGAAGTATGGGCTGGATGAATGGACTATAAGGTGGATAGAAAGTTGGCTAGATTGTCGGGCTCAACGGATAGTGATCAATGGCTCCATGTCTAGTTGGCAGCCGGTATCAAGCTGAGTGCCCCAAGGGTCAATCCTTGGGCCGGTTTTGTTCAATATCTTCATAAATGATCTGGAGGATGGTGTGGATTGCACCCTCAGCAAGTTTGCAGATGACACTAAACGGGGAGGAGTGGTAGATACACTGGAGGGTAGGGATAGGATACGGAGGGACCTAGATAAATTAGAGGATTGGGCCAAAAGAAATCTGAGGTTCAACAAGGACAAGTGCAGAGTCCTGCACTTAGGACGGAAGAATCCCATGCACTGCTACAGGCTGGGGACCAACTGGCTAAGTGGAAGTTCTGCAGAAAAGGACCTAGGGGTTACAGTGGACGAGAAGCTGGATATGAGTCAACAGTGTGCCCTTGTTGCCAAGAAGGCCAATGGCATTTTGGGATGTATAAGTAGGGACATTGCCAGCAGATCGAGGGACGTGATCGTTCCCCTCTATTCGACATTGGTGAGGCCTCATCTGGAGTACTGTGTCCAGTTTTGAGCCCCACACTACAAGAAGGATGTGGAAAAATTGGAAAGAGTCCAGCGGAGGGCAACAAAAATGATTAGGGGACTGGAACACATGACTTGAGGAGAGGCTGAGGAAACTGGGATTGTTTAGTCTGCGGAAGAGAAGAATGAGGGGGGATTTGATAGCTGCTTTCAACTACCTGAAAGGGGGTTCCAAAGAGGACGGATCTAGACTGTTCTCAGTGGTAGCTGATGACAGAACAAGGAGTAATGGTCTGAAGTTGCAGTGGGGGAGGTTTAGGTTGGATATTAGGAAAACCTTTTTCACTAGGAGGGTGGTGAAACACTGGAATGGGTTACCTAGGGAGGTGGTGGAATCTCCTTCCTTTGAAGTTTTTAAGGTCAGGCTTGACAAAGCCCTGGCTGGAATGATTTAGTTGGGGATTGGTCCTGCTTTGAGCAGGGGGTTGGACTAGATGACCTCCTGAGGTCCCTTCCAACCCTGATATTCTAGGATTCTATGATCTATTGGTGAACATGAGGAAGTATGGCTATAAGTAGAACTACCCATAATCCCTCCAGTGACATTTCAGGAGTCATCACAACTGATTATAAACACAGAATTGGTTGGTTAGTAGAACTTAAAACGAGGCAGAGGTAAGAATTCCTACTTTAGGACATGGTGTATGTCCTTGAAAGCAAGGACTCTTCCTCAAAGGTCCTACATGCTGCTGGTTTCCCTTTTCTGAGGATTTTAGGATGCTGAAGCCACAGAGGACAGCAGCAGAGCTGAGTGAACCCTGGAGAGGTCATTCCTCTCCAGCTGAAATCACTACAGCTGACTTAGGTGATGGAGTATCAGGACAGGACCATGCAGCATTTCCTAAAGAACTGGAGAAAGGCCTCAGGGCTCTGGGATTATGTTACCTACTGACACCAAACTCTGAACTGTTGGAGCATATTAAAGAAGTTCTGTATTAAAATCACAAATGAGTTTGAGTCCCTATAGTTTAAATTCCAGGGTATTACTAATTAAGAGGTCTCTTGGTTTTTGGTACTGTTTCTCTCTCTCTGTGTGTGAAACTTGCAAGCTGCTAATTATGTTAGTACATTCTAAGACAGAGTCTGTTCTCAAAGCAATTCACAGAGAGAGAGACTCAAAGCAATACTCTAACAACAGAAACAGCACCCAGAGACTCCCCACCCTTTTGTTGTATTAACAATTGTGATTAAAATAGAGATAGAGGATGTATGTGGATAGATGCTTGGTGTGGATAATAACTGAATGATCAGGGAGGTGCCAGCCTAAGAATCCAGTGTCCGTTGGCTGAAGAAGGCGTCAAGTGGAAATAACCAGAGGACCCCCAGAGGGCAGACTGGAATCCACCCAACAGCCTCAAGAATGGGAGAACCAAAGAACAAGATAACATCTAGCAGCACAGAGCCGTCAGGAATGTGCTATCTGCTGATTGATTCAGCAACAGCATGATGAAGCAATTCCCATAGACTGGCATAGGAAGAAATTCCTATAAAAATAGACTCTAAAAAGTGAGAACTTTGGGGTCTGATTCTGCAAACCAACTTCCAGGAGTATCAGATGAGCATCTGACATGGCCCTGCTCCCTCCTCATGTCCAGGCCACCTGGCCAGTGGCTTGGCATGAGCAACTCTAAGGCTGGTAACTATGATAACAACCTTGCAGAACCTGTGTGTGTGTGTTTGTATGAATGAATGTGTGAATAAATATGAGATTGAATGGAATGTTATAGCTATAACTAACTGCTTACTATGATTCTTTCTGTATTCACAATAAATGTGGTATTTTGCCTTTTTCCCTTTAATAAGATCCTCTGGTTTTTATTTTATTGGTATAACATTTTGGTGGAGAAATGCGAAAGGGGGAATATTGGTAAAATACTTCCGTTATTGTAAATATTGGTGTGCACACCGCCAGCTCTATTGAGCTAGGCATTTCTATTAGGTTAACCAGACCTGCTGGCCTCCGGGAAGGTAGCAGGGGACCTGCTGGCCTCCGAGAAGGTAGCAGGGAAAACAGATTAAACCAGACCTGCTGGCCTCTGGGAAGGTAGCAGAGGACCTGCTGGCCTCCGAGAAGGTAGCAGGGAAAACAGATTAAACCAGACCTGCTGGCCTCCGGGAAGGTAGCAGGGGACCTGCTGGCTTCCGAGAAGGTAGCAGGGAAGAACAGGTTAACCGGACCTGCTGGCCTCCGAGAAGGTAGCAGGGAGAAATAGGTTAACCAGACCTGCTGGCCTCCGGGAAGGTAGCAGGGGACCTGCTGGCCTCCGAGAAGGTAGCAGG
The DNA here is from genome assembly GCF_015237465.2 of Chelonia mydas. Classification (NCBI taxonomy): domain Eukaryota; kingdom Metazoa; phylum Chordata; order Testudines; family Cheloniidae; genus Chelonia; species Chelonia mydas. The sequence continues at coordinate 29,174,683 of NC_057851.1, read as the reverse complement.
GAAGAACAGGTTAACCAGACCTGCTGGCCTCCGAGAAGATAGCAGGGAGAAATAGGTTAACCGGACCTGCTGGCCTCCGGGAAGGTAGCAGGGGACCTGCTGGCCTCCGGGAAGGTAGCAGGGGAAAAACACATAGATTAAGCTATGATTTCAGAATCTAGGCTGTGTCACTTGCTAAGTGATACCAGCAGTGACAAAGAGATTGAAATATCCATATTAAGATGTTTAAAAGAAAACAGGGTAAGCCAGTACCAGAGGGAGGAATGGAGTCAGAAGGAACTCCAACCTCACTTTTTGTTAAAGAAATTACACCTTTTAAACAAATCCTTCAAAAATTTGGGCACAGTCCTTGGACTAAACAAGCCCTAGCTGATGTCTGCACTATTTCGGACCTAGAGGATAGATGGCTCAGTATATCCTCATATACAAACCTTCTAGTGCTGCCAAAAGGGATGCAGCAGCAATTTGGTTGTTGTGGGAGGCATGTAAGGATTCTTCCCTCCGCTTGTCTTCATGTAAAGAGGAAAAGGCACAAACGGAAAAGGGAGCAGACAGTTGGAAGGTGCTGGCTACAAATACCCAAAGCCAGCTGAAAATAGTGAAACAGGCACTCCAGGAATACAAAAAGAGTGAAAAAGTTAACTCTGCAGAGGCTGGAGGGAGGCAGGTAAAGGGGGAGAAGGTCCTATATACGGCACCCCCAGGCATAATTACAAAGAGAAAAGAGAGTAAAAAAAATTTAACTCTGCAGAGGCTGGAGGGAATTAAGCAGCTAAACTTTGTGAAAATGTTAAAAAGGAAAAGTGTTAGAGAAAGGTTTCAGAGTAACAGCCGTGTTAGTCTGTATTCTCAAAAAGAAAAGGAGTACTTGTGGCACCTTAGAGACTAACCAATTTATTTGAGCATGAGCATAAGCATAAGATGCATCCAATGAAGTGAGCTGTAGCTCATGAAAGCTTATGCTCAAATAAATTGGTTAGTCTCTAAGGTGCCACAAGTACTCCTTTTCTTTTTGTTAGAGAAAGAGCATTCTTGGTTTCTTTGCAGCCATTCTGAAAGAAAAATGGGCCCTTTTCCAAAGGAATGTCTGTAAATTAGCCAGGCAAAAATAAACTATCTGATTAAAATCATTTGACTGGACAATTTAGTCAAATTTGCTAAAAGAACAAAAGGGGGTTCTATTGGAACTTAGCTGCCTCAAATGTATAAAGGGAATGTAAGATGTAAAAAAAACAGAGCAGTGTGGAAGGGATGTTAAGGAAAAGAAAATGTGTATGTATCTATCTATGTGTGTGTAAATATGTAAAGTTCTAAGGACCAGTTGGTTTTGTTTTTGTTTTAAATAATGCCACTAAAAATCCATTTGACTCTTTAATTCAAAGTTGCAAAACTGACAACCTTTTTGCTAAACACAGGTAATTAGTGTTGTTTGGCTTTGGGATTTGGCATTTAACCCTTGAAAGGTAACTCAATGCTTTACAAAATTTAAAATGTTTTTAAGTTGTGGCTGCAGCAGGGCAGTCAAAATCAGGAGAATATAAAAAAAAAATTCTGGATTCTTTTTGTTTGTTTGTTTTTTGTTTGTTTGTTTTTGTAACAAAATAGCAGATGAGAGTTGTAGTAAAAAAAAAAATTAAAAAAAGACAGTGCCTCTCTGAAGCAACAGCCGGGGTGAGGTGCACAAAACAAAAAGAAGCAGTGTTAGAAACACTGAGTCTTAAAATGGCTCTGAGTAATCAGACTGTCACTTTGATAAAGGTACATGAAACCTCTGTAAGCAAAAAAAGAAATAGTGACACCTTATGTAAAAATGGATCTGGATAATGTTATAGAAGTTAAACTATGGAAGGAATGTGCATTTGCCCCAGAACATATGCAGGGTATATTGTAGAAGGGGCAAAAGAAATGCAAACATACCATGCTACTTAATTAAAATGCTATTAGGGCTCCAAAGGGAGCCACAATAGGTTGGGTTTTCTTTTTCAGATTGCTGTGTGTTTTGGAAGCAGAAGTTAAAAGTAATCAAAACTCTGGTGAAAGTTGATTGTGTCCCTTTTAAGATACAGTCTCTGAGCTGCTGATGGCTTTAAATCCAAAAGCAGGAAGCTTCTGTGAAAATGCAAATTACCTAAATGGTAAAGGAAGGAAAGAACTAGCAGCACAAAGGACCTGCAGATGAAGGACATACCTGGTCAGCAAACAAATTGTCTAAATAAAAGGCATGGGATAACAAGATAATTTTAATAAATTTAATGATAATAAGTATCCCTGTAACAACATATAGTGTGTATGATTTTTGGAAAAACCCTTTAAGGTCGTATGGTACTGATGCTTCTCAGTTATTACCTGTAAATAAAACTTAAAGCTTAACACAGCAGGAAAAACATTATAAACTTGGTCTGCTGTATAAGAAGGAAAACTCAGGGATTTAATGACTAAACAGTGGGATAATTTCCCCATAACCCTTAAAAGATAAAAGCCATTGAAACCTGGCCTGCCTATCGAACAAAAACAGGAAAATGTGGGGGCAATTCCTCTGTTTTGCCTGCAATCAGCAAGGGTATTTATAAAAGAAATATTTTAAGCAGTAATCTGCCACCCCAAAAGGAGTAGAAACATGTTCTTTTTGTCTTTCAGAAAAATCAGGAAAAGCTGATGCCAGCTGAAAAGCAACCCAATACCATGAATCTACTGTCACAATAGAAATTGTGTTCTGTGTTTTGTGTTTTGTCTTGTTGCTAGCACTGTTGTGTGTTTAAAAAAAAAAATACTGAAGACCTGCAGGAACTTAAAAATAAATTAAGCTTTCTGTCCCAGCTACAGGACAGCCTGATACAAAAACAAGTACATGCCAATGTAGACTTGGTTCAAATTGGTCTGGGTAACCTAAAAGGCTGATGGAATCTTTAGTAATGGCTTAATACTACCACATGGCTTATCCATAAGAAAAAAAATATTAGAAATAGGAAACTACAGAGCAATAGCTATGGGATGCACTGAAATGCAGATAGTTGCACTAGCTACTTTGGAACACAAAATGTTCTGGGTCATATTGGGAAATATTAAGGGTTTGATGCATTTGTTAAAAAAGAAAGAGATCATTCGTTTGACACTTATCAATATGAATGGATGCAATATGTTTCCAGTATTGTAAACCAGACTTGTTAACGGGAGAAATTGTTGTCAAAATTGCACACCAACAGTCCCTGGAGGCAAAGGTATTGAAGGTTAACCCACTCCCCATATTACACATGGGATCCTTCTGGCTACCCTGGACCTTGAGCCAGTGGGCTGGGGAGGGAGGGAAGCTATTGGACACTAGAGGTTGTACCGAATGGACTCCTCAAAGGTGGGTGTGCCTCACCTTGCCTGTTGCCCCAGAACCTTGTAGTAAAGATACATCACTAGGATCATGTATGTGGCATGAATTGGAATCACAAACTCAAATTGCCTCACAGTACTTTCTCTTGAATAGGCTACATAGAAAGTGACACTGACGATTATAAATCTTAGTGTCAAAAGGGGGATTATGTTGGATCATATTAAAGAAGTTCTGTATTAAAATCACAAATGAGTTTGAGTCCCCATAGTTTAAATTCCAGGGTATTACTAATTAAGAGGTCTCTTGGTTTTTGGTCCTGTTTCTCTCCCTCTGTGTGTGAAACTTGCAAGCTGCTAATTGTGTTAGTACATTCTAAGACAGAGTCTGTTCTCAAAGCAATTCACAGAGAGAGAGACTCAAAGCAATACTCTAACAACAGAAACAGCACCCAGAGACTCCCCGCCCTTTTGTTGTATTAACAGTTGTGATTAAAATAGAGATAGAGGATGTATGTGGATGGATGCTTGGTGTGGATAATAACTGAATGATCAGGGAGGTGCCAGCCTAAGAATCCAGTGTCCGTTGGCTGAAGAATGCGTCAAGCGGAAATAACCAGAGGACCCCCAGAGGGCAGACTGGAATCCACCCAACAGCCTCAAGAATGGGAGAACCAAAGAACAAGATAACATCTAGCAGCTTGGAGCCATCAGGAATGTGCTATCTGCTGATTGATTCAGCAACAGCATGATGAAGCAATTCCCATAGACTGGCATAGGAAGAAATTCCTATAAAAATAGACTCTAAAAAGTGAGAACTTTGGGGTCTGATTCTGCAAACCAACTTCCAGGAGCATCAGATGAGCATCTGACAAGACCCTGCTCCCTCCTCATGTCCAGGCCACCTGGCCAGTGGCTTGGCATGAGCAACTCTAAGGCTGGTAACTATGATAACAACCTTGCAGAACCTGTGTGTGTGTGTTTGTATGAATGAATGTGTGAATAAATATGAGATTGAATGGAATGTTATAGCTATAACTAACTGCTTACTATGATTCTTTCTGTATTCACAATAAATGTGGTATTTTGCCTTTTTCCCTTTAATAAGATCCTCTGGTTTTTATTTTATTGGTATAACAGAACGGGGTTTAGCAAAGGGGGGAATGGATAAATGATGAGGTAAAGGGATAATTGCCTATTGGACATTCACACTGGTGGGTGGGGAACAGAGTTAATAGACTGCCAGAGCTGTCATGGGGGATCATTTTATTTATCAGTCATATAAACATATTGTTGCTGTATTTCCCAAGTTGATGAGGTGTCCCCCTTTCCCTCTTATAAATGCTTTCCTTGTTTCATACACAGACTCAGTGTTCAGGGGAGGGGAGGGGGGAGTATTGCCTAGTAAAGGTGCTCAGGGAAGGTATTTGGTGATCCCAGAAATTCTGGCTGGGAGCTCAAGCTGGTGGTGTTTGCTAGTTTTAAGTTAGACCTGAAGTTATTTGAACCCAGCCCTTGTTGCTACCAACAGCATGTGGAAGAAAGGTTACAGTGGTGAATTCTCATGAGTCTGGAGAAGTCCCAAGAGCCTAAGCCAATAAATGATGTCACAATGAACTTCCACCCTACATCACTCCCTCCTGCAAGGGCACCCCTCACCTGTCCCATTAATAAGGGGGGTATGTCAGTCTGTACCCACCTTCAGAATAATCTATTTCTCATTAGTCCTCTGACCCTCACTAACACTCCCAGATCACACAGTCTGAGCTCTCCCAGTTCAGAGCAGCTCTCACCTGCACTGATTTGAATCTGTCCCTGAGCTGCTCCCCTGACATTGGGCCAGAACTGCAGGCAACCTGCAAGCAACAAAAAAGAATCACGAGAATCAATATAACCAGTTAGGCCTGATCCAAAGCCCATTCAAGTCAATAGGACTTCAATGGATTTTTGATTAGAGCCTAAATGCTTTCCCCATCTATTTTTTTTTACTTCTGACCTTAATCATTTGTGTTTGTTCAAGGCTTTACAGATGGATAAGGCTAGCACTTTAGATGCAGTGCAAGTGCAGAGCTTTCATAACTGTTGGAATGGTGAGACATATAAATGGCATTTAGGATCCTCATACATCACTTTCCACTCCTCGGTCTTACCCTTCCAACTATTAATAACTCGGCATTCTTTTCCAGCTGTAACTGTGAAAAGGGTAGCAAACCCAGTGTGTAAATGGAGCTTTCAGCTAAAGAGTGGAGTGAGTTGGTTATAGCTTTTTTTCTGTCCCCGTCATCAGTATTACATACTTGTTGATTTGATAAAAAAGTGTGTTTTATTTTCAGCCTAAGTGGCTGATGTTAATGATTAACAGCAGAGGAACAAAAAGATGGGTTACCCAGGAGAGGTTTCTGTGGTAACTAACAGTGGGAGGTGGCAGAAATAGAGGTGAATGAAGGGTATATATGTTGCAGCTATATTAAAAATGCCCGTGATGGAGAGGCTGCTCTTCAAAGAAGAAGGCAAGTCAGAAAATTGCCTTCATTGTCTCTTTTATATTTTGGAGAATGGCAATAGATAAATTCCAGCCTCCTGAAAAATTCATGTTCACTCTGGGAATTTCTTTTGCCTCAAGGCAGCACATTTAGAAAAGTACATCTTAAAAAAAAAAAGAGAGAGAGAGAGATTTGCTTAGCCACATCAGAATGCTATAGATGTTGAAGCTCTGGACTAGGCATGTTTTCATGTTTTATTTCTAAAACCCAATGGCTCTGCTCCACGTTGTTATATCAGATCAACTTGCCCTATGCCATGTAACATGGCTTTGCCAGGCATGACTCTCTGTTGCCTGATTCGACAGTGCAATTGTAGAAAAGAACTCAATGACCCCATGAGCTGAACAGGTTTATTGACTGCTTGAAAGGACAAGGAGGGTGGTGCTAATCAGCAGTCTCTGCAAAGCAAGATGGGTGATTTGCCAGCTTCCCTGTCACACCTGTTTGGGAATAGAGTTCAATGGAAGCAGTATCAACAAGACTCTTTAGAGCTAAGGATCTCTCTGAGTTTTCACTAGAAGCATTGGGTGAAAAGGTGCTAAACATTGTGTCAATCATTTTCATTGTTTACTTACTATGGGCTTTATAATTCTGAGATTTATATTTGCTCCCCGCTGAAACTTGCTCCCCATGTTCTTGGGTAGGCAACAATTTTCTTATGATTGGTTGGTTGGTTGTTTTTTTTAAGCAACTTGGAAGTTATTTTTTCATTTTCCTAGGCTTTTTATACATTGTAATTTTGGCTACTGTCTTTAACTATTTACATAGCATTATATGCCTATCTCCTTTGAAATAATATTTTTTTAAACATTAAGTGATTTTAGTCCTTATGAAAAGTGCTGGATAGAAAGAATCTACAGACTTGCAGTCTCCATTTAACCACAGGACTGGCACAGCATTGTCTTGGGTTGTGTACAAAATTGGGGGAAGATATAGTCTCTGCCCTGCAGACTTAAACCTACTTTGAATCAGACCTAGCATATAAGGAGTTTGACAGCCAATAAGAAGGAAGGGAGAACCAGGTAAAAGATAATAAAACCTTTGCTTAATTATTTACTAAGCTCCCACTGTCATAAATGCTCCAGATTAAACAGGAATTGGCCAACTGTATAGTTCTGAAATTCTTGCAGTGAGAAAATGGTTACTGAGGAAAAATTACATTTGTGAAAGTAAGCTCTTTACATTCACCTGAACTGTTTTGTTTGCACTTTCCTGAAATTCCTTTCAGAAAAACTGATGGATTCTCAAGGTTTCTTTTCAGATCTGGGTCTATTTTCTCATTATGCTAGTATTCATGGACACAACTGTATTGCAGTCTCCTCCTTCCTTTCATTCATTACATTTATTTGAAATGATTTTTTTTCCTGCAAGTTTTTCTCACTCAGTGGATTGTTTATCTAATACAGCCAATCTTTCTAGCTTTGGTCCTTCGAGGTGATTGGTCCCTTAAGTTACCAGATGGTATTTTTGTTCCTTGACTGAATGAATGTAACAATTATAATCAGGAGGAGTGGCTTGAAAAATCCTCTGTGGCTTTGAATCTCCCAGGGAGAAGTAGCAGAAAAACAGGATTAGGGAATTTTAGAAAAACTGTATACGTTTTCCTTTCTGGGCCCCCACACTTTGTCCAAGGCATCATTTTTTCAAAAAATACCCCACTGCCACATTTATTGGCTGGGTACAGAGTGTCAATTTCATTTTTCCCTCACAGTCCCATAAAACAATTGCACATATGTCCACAGTCCTAGTTCTGAAGGGTGTAGTCAAATTTGTGTTTGGCTGATTTTCTGGTCTATGTAAAATTTGCTTTCCGTGAATACTTATGTGTGACTTTCAACTTTGATTTCCATGGACATTTGTGTGAGTAAAACTCAATCATTTACCTACTTGTGGGAAGCAAACATAGCTGGAATTAATTAATTTTAAAATCAAAGTGAATATTTGTGAAAATATTCTTGTGGTGTTCCCCTAACTCCAGCTTCTCTGACTGACAGCACTACAGAAATGTAAAGTATTTTTATTTTATCTCTTTGATAAGACCAACACATGTCTGTGCCTCCAATTTTGAGCAGAATTCTTCTTTGACAGACCTGCCAATTCAAAAGTCAACCTCAGTTGATTGAAATGAAAGAAATGAATTGAACTTCAGTTCTCCCTCAGAATCATTCTTCTCTTTTCCCAGCAACATATTATTTCTGGTTCTCAGTGAAATGAAATAGATGTGAACTTACTGAAATGAAGTTTCAAGCATAGAAACAGAGCTCTGGCCCATTATATTTTGCTGGGGTTGAAATTGGGCAAGTGTAAAAAGACCTGAAGCTACAAAGCAGTGCAATGTAGAATCAAATATCTTCCTAGATTAAATGGCTTTTCCATTTGTAATGTTAAGAAATGGTGCAGTATTTTTGTCATTAATAGTCAGGTGTTCATATGCATTGCTTCTTAATGTTGTCTCCCTTGTAATCTCTGTTGCACAACTCCTTCCTATTCGGTGCTAGCACTGAGTTTTGGAAGTCAACAGGAAAATTTTGGAGCATTGGTGGCTTGTAATTACCATTCTGGGATGAATCAGTAATGGTATGCTGGGCAGTACATAAGCAAACTCTAAAATTCTGATTCCTCTTTCCTCCCTGAGAATAAAGTGGGTCTGAGCTTTCAAAGAGGGTTACTAACATAAGACACATGAGGAGGGACTAGATATTAAACATTCCCCTCTTTTGCAGTGATCTGAGGTTTAGAAGCTGACTGCTACTAAGCCAGTGTTTCAGATTTCAGTCATATTTCCAACCCAGTTGGAAGCATAGGAGATTTATTCTCTGAACAGGATTCATGTATTAATGTGAATTGTTGAGCCACAGTGTTTCTTCAAATATTTAATTTTGTGACAAGTTTTATTATATTTGCTTTCCTTCACATCATACCTCCCCCCACACACCCATCTTGTACAACTCTCCATAACACACACATACACCATCTGGGAAGCAGTCTGTATCTGGCTTGGAACCCACACTTAGAACTGTTTGCTACAAGATGCTAATGTACCATATTAATCATCAGTTTGACTCCCTTGTGTTGCATTTTTAGAAGGTCTAACTTGACTAATTTGTCTAATTATTTACAGTCCCATTTATACCAAGTTTTCTTATAGAAATTACTTCTTCTGATACAAAATAAATAATTCACTTTTCACAGACCTTTGAGGATGGTGCCATTTGAATTTTTGTTACCTCAAGAAATTCTGATTTTGCAATTCAATTCACATACAGCACAAATGTGAAATATGTGACTCAAGTCAAGAGGTCACTGTTGGGTCAAAGCTATGAAAATATATGGTAACATCAATACACTGAGAGAAAACTTACTGAGAAACTACTGAAGTGCAAAAATCATTACGGCTTCAGAGAGGACATTTTGTATCTTTGCCTTGTTTTTGAACCTTAGGTCATGTATTCCAGTTTTTCTCTGCAACAATGAGGGCTGGAAACTTTTTTTTTAAATGAAATTTGAAATTCCCATGATTCCTGGAGTTTGGGCTTTAAGCAAAAACACCAGACTGCATGAGTCAGCCACACTAGAGAAGGAATAGAAGAGACTGATGGAACAGGGACATGGGAAATTGCATCCAGAGTTTGGCTGGACTAGGGAAAAGAGTGGTGGTGTTAACATGTGTTAACTAACATGATTTTTAAGCACGACTTTACAGCCAGTAGAGAGAGGGCAAATCATGCTCTTTAAACATTTAAGCTACTTAGCTAACACATTGAAAAGACCGTTTCCCCTAGTGTAGACATTCTGATTGCGGAGCAGATGTGCTTAATAACAATGTTAAACTCTCACGGCAAATTTTTCACTGTTTTCCAGTGATCCTGCTTAGGGTTAAGCATGTCCAGGAATTTGATGTTAAATATGACAGGTCCTTGTCTACATGCCCTAACATATGATTTTCTAATTCAGATAAGCCTATGCGGGGATGGATGCAGAACCTCCCTTTTTATACAGACTCTTAGGAAGAGGGCTAGTGTCATTAGCATTACTGTGATGAACAACCCATGTGTCTATCTGAAGCCTATGAGAGTACTTCAGGTGTATGGGTCACAAACAGTGGGACAATTAGGATGTACCTAGGAATGGAAAGTAGGGGTTTTGCAGCAGCTAAAAGAAGCAAAATTTTAGATCAAAACTTTAGGTGTTGCAAGAGAGCAGTGTAGACATTCCATTGTGCCACTTGGGGCGGTGTACACACAGCTTTTCAACCAGTGTAACTATATCCATTTAGGGTTTGTTCACACTACCACTTATGTCGGCACCACTTATGTCGCTGAGGTGTGAATACGCGAACCCGTGAGTGACATGAGTTACGCCGACCTAAGCACTGCTGGTGTGGACAGAGCTATGTCGGCGGGAGAGCTTCGGGGCAGCTGTGCCACTGTAGTGCTTCTAGTGTCGACTAGCCCTCAGAAACTGATACGTAACAAAATCAGCGCACCATCTAGTGTGCGGACTTAGTTGTACTGCTATGAAAGTGTTTATATCAGAATAGCTTATTTTGGTAAATGTAAATGCTTCTAACCATCCTCTGCGGCAAATTGGCATCTAGAAAAAGACCCAAAGGATGCCCAAAATTGCGTTTCAAGGATGTGTGCAAGCGAGACCGCAAAGAAATGGACATGGATGTGGATAATTGGGAAGATCATACTCAGGACTGCAGCCTTCGGAAATAAGAGCTTAACAAAGGTTTCCAGAGTTATGAGAGGAAGCAGTCCAGCTTAGCAGAGAAGAAAAGAGCTCGCAGAAGGCAGAGCCCAAAGAGTCGAAACACCGCCTTTAAATGTGACAGGTGTGGCAGAGAAGGTCTCTCTCTAGTGTGTCTCTTCACCCACAGTCACGGCTGCCATAAAATCAACTAAGTAAATTCTTTACCTCTCAGTTGCACATATCCCTGGTCTCTTGAGACTGAAGGATACCTACTACTACTAAGCATTTCTATATCGATATTACTGCATCCATACTAAGGAGTTCCACTGGTTTAACTACATCAGTTTCCAAACTGATATAATTAAATGGATACAAAACCTGTTTGTAGACAAGCTCATAAAGTGGTACTGTCACAAAAGCAGAGAGATGTGTATTGGCCCCCGCATCCACTATGTTCAACACCCATTGGATTTGTCACTGGTAGGTTTTTATCCAGCTGTCACATTTACGTTCCCAGCTCTCAACACATGTAACCCAATTTCCATGTCTTTAAGAAAAAAAATTCTGCTGTCAGTTTAAACACCAGTCTCTGCGGGGGCTGAAACAGCAGTAGGGAGATGTGGTGATGCTAACCAATTAAGTATTGGCACAAACATCCATTTTCCCTGGTTACCATACTCACCTTTTCTGCTATACTCCATTTTCTCAGATACAACTTGCTATTTTTTTCCATTTCTCATAGAAATTAGAGATGGAAAAGTTGGCTAGTCTATTTTCCCCTGCCCACGTGTTTTCAAATACATTATCCAGTCCAATTTAAATGACTCAAGTGTTTGGGGCTTTCACGGCTTCTTTTGGGAGAACATTCCACAGGCTAATAGGCCTCGCTGCTGGCAATTTCTTCCAGTTTTCTTTGCTCAGTGCCATCCCTCTACTTCTAGTTATTCACACCTCTGTGGAACCCCAGGCAGTTCCTCCTCTCTTGGTGACTAAACCATCCAAATTCTTGGAGGTGTGTACATCCCCTGCTATTATCCATTAGCTAAGCTGTGATATTTATTGGTTTCACCTCTTCTTGATCCCCTCTAGCTCCTCAAATCATGTTTGTTGCTTTTTTTTAAATTGCTTCCAATTTGTTGACATCTTTCTTGGGTATTCATAGATTATTCATAGATTATGGTCAGAATGGACCATTATTATAGAATCATAGAAATGTAGGACTGGAATGGACCTCAGTAGGTCATCTAGTCTAGTCACCCACACTGAGGCAGGACTAAATATTATCTAGACCGTAGTGGCAGGTATTTGTCTAACCTGTTCTTGAAAACCTCCAATGATGAGGTTTCCACAACCTCCTTAGATAACTTTCTTCAGTGCTTAACTACCCTCACAGCTAGGAAGCTTTTCGTAATGTCTAACCTAAATCTCTCTTGCTGCAATTTAAGCCCATTACTTCTTGTCAGCTAGTCTAACCTGCAGTATAACACAAGCCATAGAATATCAACAAGGGAGTCCTGCATCAAGGCCAATCCCTTCTGGTTGAGCTAGAGCAGATACTAAGATTCCCAGACCTAATTACAGAGGGCCAGAATACATGACCTACATTACCCCTCTCTGGCTCACTTGACTGGCTAATGGCAGATTGCATCTTCCTGGGGCAACCCCTGAGTGGCATAGGGCTTCTGAGCCAACAGTCTAGCCTCCAGTACAGTAGACAAACTGCAGCATCCCTAGGTCCTGAAATTCTCTGGATGCTGAGATGACCATTTGGGACTTGGGGAAGTTGGAGAAAAATTCAAGCAGCCCTGAAGGAGGTCAGACTAGATCGGGGTGGGCAAACTTTTTGGCCCGAGGGCCACATCTGGATATAGAAATTGTATGGCGGGCCATGAATGCTCATGCAATTGGGGTTGGGTTCGGCAGAAGGTGAAGGCTCTGGCTGGGGGTGTGGGCTCCGGGGTAGGGCCAGAAATGAGGGGTTCAGGGTGCAGGAGGGGGCTCTGTGCTGGGGAAGGAGAGGTGGGGGGGGAGCTCCAACAGGGGGTGCGGGCTCTGGGGTGGGGCTGGGGATGAGGGGTTTGGGGTGTAGGAAGGTGCTCAGGGGTTGAGACAGAGAGGTTCGGAGGGGGATCAGGGCTGGGGCAGGGGGTTGGGTCTCGGGGAGGTGGCTCTGGGTGCAGGCTCCGGGTGACGCTTACCTCAAGTGGCTCCTGAAAGCAGTGGCATGTACGTTCTCTGGCTCCTATGCAGAGGTGTGACCAGGCAGCTCTGCAGCGTGCTGCCCCATCCGCAGGCGCCGCCCCTGCAGCTCCCCTTGGCTGCAGTTCCTGACCAATGGGAGCTGCAGGGATGGCACTTGTGGCGGGGACAGCGTGTGGAGCGGAGCCCCCTGGCTGCCCCTATGCACAGGAGCTGGACATGCCACTGCTTTTGGGAGCCGTGCGGAGCAGCTTTCGACCCTGCTCCCCAGCTGGAGCATTGGACTGGGGCAAGCCCCAGACCCCGCTCTCCAGCGGGAGCTCAAGGACCAGATTAAAAAGGCTGGTGGGCCGGATCTGGCCTGCAGGCCGTAGTTTGCCCACTCCTGGACTAGATCATCAGAATGATCCCATCTAGCCTTAAAATCTATGAACATGCTAGGGACTTGCCTGATCCCCAGCTGGCCTCAGGACTGGGAGGAGAAACAACATATGCTAGGTCCTTTTTGCCCCCACATTACCTGAGTTGTACGAAGGGCAGCTCAGATGCAGCCCAGGATCAGAGCTACTATATTGCATAGATTTTTCTTTCTTGTTTCAGACAGAGGGGAAGCAGGAACAATCGTCTCCCTGTTCAACGTTCTGGGTTTGGATTGAGCTAATACTTGTTCACAATTGTACCAGCACTTCTTTAATCCTCCACTCTGCTCCCTGGCATTCCAAGCAGGAAACTAAAAGAAACAAGTTCTTTGTCACAGTAGTGGTGGTGACAGAGGTCTTATTCTTAGGAATTTCACATTGCTTCTTTTCTTGGAGCTTTTTCAGCTGAAAGCCCAGAACTGGTGGGTGGGCAGATGAAAGTGGGCATGGAGTGATAGTTGAGTAAAGGGGTTTGGGAAACAACAGGGTAATACAGGGCCGGCCTTAGTGAAAATGGTGCCCTGGGTGAACTTGTATTTTGGCGCCTCCCCCCACATCCTCCCCCCATCATCCCTGGCTCCTATGGGCTCCCTGGGGCAGGAGAGGAAACGTGGCACGCTCAGGGGAGGAGGCGGGGCCAGGGTGGGGATTTGAGAGGGGGGGAGACTTTGGGGGAAGGGGTTGGAATGGGGATGGGACCCGGGGCGAGGGGAGTGCAAGCACCTACCAGTACCTTGAGAAGTTGGCACCTGGGGGAGGGGCATATTCTTGGAAGGGGTGGAATGAAGAGCAAGTATAAAGTAACAATGAAAGAGGCCACAAAACAACTGTTAGTTTATTAAATATTTTAATGCATCTGAAAATTGACTTTGGGTAGAAGAAATGGAATCATTTTTTAATAAATAGAAATGATAAATAATACATTTAATAAATTATACATGGCAAAATATTACTGAAAGATTAAATAATGATCTTATATACATACATAAAATATTATTTATTAATAATTATTTTCAATGAAGTGTTTGTGAAGCTGTGTCCAGGTGCAGTTCTTATCTGAAAAGTGACTATAAAAGTGACATGGGAGTCAGGGGAGGAAGGTTCCTGTCTGAGTCACAGTGGCTTCCAAGTCAAACATGCTCAAGTAAAACCAGTCCTGCAGCCTACAGTTTCAGCTGTGCAAATCCAAGCTGTGTGCTTTCCTTCTTCCCAATAGCAACTAGTAATAAGTTTCTGCAGCACAGTAATGCCCCCGGTTCGCCTGTGGCCTGCATCCCTTTCCACCCAACTCTAATATATCATATAAGGAAACACCAAAGAATGCAAGAATGGTCGGACCCACTATGGCCAATGGTCCAGAAGCCTGTCTCTGACAGTGGCCAATTTCAGATGCTTCAGAGAGAATGAACAGAATAGGGTATAATTATTGAGTGATCCATCCCTTGTTGTCCAGTTCCAGCTTCTGGTTGTTGGAGGTTTAGGGACACTCAGAGCATGGGCTGCATCCCTGACCATCCTGGCTAATAGCTGTTGATGGACCTATCCTCCATGTACGCATCTAATTCCTTTTTGAAGCCAGTTATACTTCCAGCCTTCACAACATCCCCTGGCTATGAGTTCCACAGGTTGACTGTGTGTTATGTGAAGAAGTACTTCCATATGATTGTTTTAAACCTGCTGCCTATTAATTTCACTGGGTGATCCCTGATTATTGTGTAAAGGCCACTGGCAGCCCATTCTCTACGTGGTGCCTTGGGCTTCAGCCCAGCAAATAATTACAGCAATAAATAGTAATAACACTTTACTGAGGGCTAGGAAATAAAGGGGGCTGTCACTGGCAATGAACATTACAGGAAATATATCAAATGGCTCTGTCTATGAAATCTGAAGGAGAGAGATGACAGAGTGAAAGGTTTTGGCACTGCATTTTCTGCTGTCATCTTTTCATGCTTCTGTGTTAAGCCAGTTTTATAAAATAATCAATCCATCAGTCTTGACTTCCAGACTAGAGGATTCACTGTTATGGGAAGACCTATTTCATAGAGCAGCAGGTCAGTGCTTTAAAAGAAAAAGGTTTTTTTCTTTTTAGTCTCCCATTGAAAAAAGGGAGTTTATATTTCCTTTTTCATGTCATGGGGAAAAATATTTGGGATTGCATCAACAATTTGAAAACTGAAGAGTTTCTGGCTTTCAGTAACTGAAAACCAATTATTTTTGGTTGAAAACTGGGGGGAGCTTAAAAATGAAGGTGTCAATTGCCAAAACCCTAGTGTTTGGTTTCAGATAGAAAATGTTCACTTTTCAGTTGCTGAAAAGCATTAGTGTTTGTGTGTTTGTTGGGTTTTTGACAAAAACTTGTTTTTTTCATGGGGAAAAAGCCGTTCTTGATCAGTTCTAATGCTTACAGTAAAATGCAAAGCTGGGATTTTCAAAGGACCCTAACAGGATTAGAGTCAAAATCCCATTGACTTTTTCTATGGGAATTGGACACCTACCTCTGTTGTGCCCCTTTGAGAAATTGCAACACAAATTGTCTATTTCAGTGTCTCTTTCCAACACATACAGCACAGGCGGACTCCTAGTTAGACAATTGAGTAGCCAGTGGAAGACAGAGAAGGAATTGTGTATGTTGGGGGTGGGTGAGGGGAGAGGGGATTGTGGTTGTGTGAACAGAGATCAAAACAGCTGACAGATATAACTATTATCTTATTTTTAAAAATACAACATAATAGCAGCATGAAAAAATAGATGTTGAGTAAGCTAATGTGCTACCAGAGCCAAACTTTGGTAGCCCACCTCTAAACACTGGCAACCTAGTCAACACTATAGCAAATATTCTGTGAGATACCAAAGCAAAAGATGTTTTTGTATCTTCATTGTGTATTTGTTGCTGTGTGTCTACCCATGCTGAAGGTTCATCTTTATTAAATAGGCTACCTCTGCTATTAAGACTTAAAGCTGATCACAGGCTGTTGGTCATTTTATGCATTTGAATTTAAATGCAATATAAAAGACTCATGTTTTGCTTCCTATGGGAAAGGTGCACTGAATTTAACATTTAAAAACCAGATTGCAACTGTGGATATAATCATATGCAAGTTTGAGATCTAGGGAATTGGACACTGTGCCAGAAGCTTGCCTTGTTAATGACTTTTGGATTGCTTACTGACAGTAGAGAAATCTCTCTGCGTTCTTTTCCTCCTTCTCTTATTATAATCTAGGAGGAAACCAAGTAAAATTAAAGCATTTCCATGGTTTTTTTAAAAAGAGATTATTTTCTAGCCTGTTTAGATTCAAAGCAGCACCTGCAAATGTTATCAAGTGCAGACTTCAATAAGAACTCGGAAGGAACAGAGGATGAAATGGAATCTCAACTAATCAGACAACATTGCTGTACTTGTAAATGAAGATGTGGAAAAGCAATGCAATGCAGGCCACTTCAACAGCGTGCTGGAAGGAAAAGTATGGTCAAAGTGGTGTGTTTCTGCACATCTCACTACAAAACATGTAAAAGTTTATATTGCAAAAGCCTCGCCAGTAAATTCTGGAAGTGCTCTTCCATTGGCCCAGGCAGACAATTTTAGCAATGCTGCTTCAGGGAGGGACTGGAAAAGTCAGATGTACGACCTGATGTCATGAATTTTTATGACTAGTAATACAGGACCGTGGCTACTGAATGATATGCTGGGCCTGAGCAAAGGAGCGGTGCTGATTTACAATAGCTGAGGATGCTGCCCACTATCTTTTAAACCAGACAGTAAATATTCTGGCCTTAGATCTGCAGTTGACTGCAAGTGGCACGCCCCAGCACCCACACTTGCAGGAGAGAAATACAAATTAAACCCCGGCTGTAAGCACCCCAAACCTGGCAATAGTCCAAACCTACATGTGAATTTTATAAATAGCACTTATCTTTGTAAGGCACCAGTTATTTATGATTTCGCCTAGTCATCTAGCCAAGCGATGGCATCTTCAGT
Organism: Chelonia mydas; assembly: GCF_015237465.2. Lineage (NCBI taxonomy): Eukaryota > Metazoa > Chordata > Testudines > Cheloniidae > Chelonia > Chelonia mydas. The sequence goes on along the minus strand of NC_057851.1, from coordinate 29,157,532 downwards.
GGCGTGATGCAGGTCTTCTAGGCCACCGCTGAACCTGGTCAGCAGGCATTCCTCGACGATGTGCAGCATCATCTGTGTTGCACCGCAGCTGCTCAAAGCGCTGTTAGGAAGGCCCCCGCCATACTGTTTGGCTGCATGGAGACCTTGCCCAGTCCAGAACCTGTTCAGCAGGGACCGTCGGTGACGGGGCAGATCAAACCCAGGCGGGCAAATTGTGGGGTCGGTGACAAGGGACTGGTTGGGAATTATAACAGATATCCATTCCTCTCGTCAGAGTGTTTCTGTCCTAACATCCTGGCATGGCGGATGAGACCAAAATGGGTTACATGATGGCAAATGTGCAGCTGGTGGTTTAAAAAGGTCATTGTGCAGTGGTAGGCTTGAGTTGGCACGTGCTTTCTCCAGTAACTTGCCAGTGGCAACCTCTTGTCTGATAGGAGGAGGAGCAATATTGCTCAGAACTGGAAGCCATGGGAGTGGAGTCGGACACAGGGTGCCGGAGATGATGTGCATGACGACATGTAGCTGCGTATCCACTACTTTGGTGTGTGACGATCGACTCCAAACTGGTGCACGGTACTCTGCCACCAAATGCACCAATCAAAGCACCCATGAACTTGGGTAGGTTTGAAATCTGGAGTGGGATCAGAATTTTTGGAGCTTGAGCTCATTTTGGTAGAAACTGTATACTATTCTAGCTTTTAGACGATTTGTACGTTATGTTATGCAGCTATGAAGAGCAGGAAATCTGTATTTTTTGAGAGAGAATTCTTTGATTAATCATATAACCACTGGGCCACTAGCTATAACTATCCTACATTCCTACCTCAAACAGCTAGGCCTTAGGTCATGACATGGAAATCATCAAGTCTGATCTTTGGCTGATCGTCAAGGTTTGAGAATTCCAAAGGTAGTGGCCCCCGACTAAGGAAGCCCTGTCACAGGAACGGCTTGCCAGAGCCTCCCAGCTGATCTTACCTGTCAGGATGAGTGTAAGATGAGAGGTGGCTTCAAGAGTACTAAGTTGATCATCATATGAATTGCATCTGGAAGCCAGCGCAAATAATTGATTAATTATTGTGCAATCAAAACTTTGATCCAAAGCCCACAGACCTTAACCAAAGTCTCTCCATTCACTTCAAGTGACTTTGGATCAGGCTGTTGTAGTAACTCTCTTCCTCTCAGGACAGGGCCTATTGTATTCGGTCTCCTGGTGAAGCTTCTGGACAGTGCCCAAGGGTTACCCCAGAGCAAAGTTATTTGTAACCCTCCACTTTAAAATATAGACAAGATTAACTCTCTTTTGTGTCACCTGTGTGTTCCTTCCCACTGACAAACCCCCACTGGATGTAACATTCAGAGGGGATGGGGAGAACGGGTTATAAATCGTAAGTTCCATTTGCCTATGGGTTGTGTGGTCTTGTGGGTTCTAGACTTGGGACCTGTATGTATTGAAAGGGGTTTAACCTAATTTCAGGACAGGAGCTCTCTACAGAGTTCTAACGTTCTTTTATTTAGTCACTCTGAGTGCATCCACAAATTCCAAAGAACGTCCAGAATAAAGTTTTATTTGTGCAACTAGGAAGATGATGCAGGCAGCAGGGCTGAATTCCACCTTGCATATCCTCCCTACGTATATGTAGAAAAATAATTACAGACACAACTGAGCATGCAGCAACAGCATTAAAGCTGGAACTCCACAAATGATCATTTGGACTAGCAACTATTTAAAAAAAAAATCTTTGCAGCCCAAGAAACTATATTACATTAAATAAAATACAATAATGGATTCCCCAAGATAAAAGCTTTCTGTTGGAACCACTGTCAGAATAGTTTAGATGTTAGGACAATCCAATTTTAAAGTAAAAAAAAAAAAAAAAGAAAAATAAAAAGCTAAAAACATTTCCATAGACATCTGTGTATATATAATTGTAACAGGGTTTCTAATCCCTGTTGGAGCATCTCCTCATGGCTGTGTCTGGGGATTAGCTCCCTGATCTCCTCCCAGTTTGATGCCCCCTTCCTTCGCACCATGGCCGCTCTTGATCTCTAGGAGTCACAATGCTTCCCCTTTGTGGGTTGGCCCTCTGACTGGGTCACTATACAGTTTTACTCTTCCAGGTGCCATTCCAGTTAGTCTTCTGATTCAAGACTTTGCCACTTTCCCAGTGGCTGGTAGGGGAACCCAGGTCTGCCCCCTACTCTGGGTTCCAGCCCAAAGAACCTACATTCAGCAGCTAAGGCCTGCACCATCTCAACCTTTGCAGCCATTTCCATGGGCTTCTTCCTATTTCAGCCTCTGCAGGTTTCCTTTTCCACCACCTGTCTGGGTAAACCCCTTCTCTCAGGCTCAGGATCCAAGGGCTTCTGCCTCCCTACCTGGGTTTCCCCCTTCTTTCCTCACTAGGCCCGGAAGGTGACTGCAGCCTCTTCCTGCTTTCATTTTGCCGGCTTTATACAAGCTCGGCCCACTCCTGCCCAACTGGTCTTGATCACCAGTTAGGCCTTACCAGGCCCTGGCTCTCCTCCAGGTGCAGCCTATAAGGTTAGTTGGCCTCATTAACAGGCCTGATGTGAGGTAGGCTCCCCACCACAATAATGGAGATTGGTATGGGATTGGTAGGTGGGAGTCTGATAATTCCAAAGGCATTAAACATTTGGGGTGAAGCCATTGCCCCACTGAAGTCAATGGAAGTTTTGGCGTTGACTTCAGTGTTGCCAGGGTTTCACACTGATCAGATACTGATACTGATCAGAAAGAAATGTGTCCATGTTAGCACTCCAGGCCTGGATCTTAGCTTTCAGCTCTGAAATGATTTGCAATAAGAACTCTTTAAAAAAAAGAGAGCGTGTGTATAAATGTCAGGCTATATATTACCCTTGCTACATGAATACAAGTTTTGCCAGGGACTAGTGGCAGTAAATTGTCCTTACTGGTCAGAAAGACTCTTAAAGATTCATTTTGACATCACTGGCTCTGCTATCTGTGCTGAGCAGCTCAATTTTAAGGGACCTCTTTGATTAAAACTGAACAATTTCTTTAGTTAAGTACCAAATGTGAAAGAGTAGAGTTTGGGTTGAACTCCAGTGAAATACACTGTCTGTTGTAGAATAATGAAGGGGGGGGAACCATGCAAATCCTCTAACAGAAGTCTGAATTATTTATGTACCGTGTCAGTATATGGGGCTAGAAAACCATGAATGTATTCGTCCTTGCATGAGAACCTCAACTGACAATGGCAATTATGTATTTTTCCCAAGTTTATTCCGGGAAAAAAACTGCTTTTGTAGTCTTTGTAAATTTTAGCTTTCATCAAGGTAGGTACGAAATAGAGATATGAGCAGCATAGTTTTCAAAGGTGGCTACTGGTCATGCAGCAGGGACTGGGAGTGCTTGTTCTGGGCACTGAAAATTGGAGGGGCTGTTCAAAGCAATGGGAGGAGAGGTGATCCAGGATCCATTGCTCTAGCTGCTTAGTCACTTTGAAACTATCCGAATGTTCAGCCTCAGGTATTTTTAAAGGCAGCTGTCATCCTGGGGCATGGTACGCAGATATTGCTACACCCCACCATTCCAAATGCACGAATGCTAAATGGCTCAGGAAACGGGAAAATTTGGGCCGCCTCCCATTATTAAAGAGCATGATATTTTCACAGCATGCCTGACTTGGCTGTGCACAACACCAGATGCGTTCGTGCAAGTGTGTCCACACACATAACGGTGTACATGCAACCCTGACTTGCATGTGAGTACAGGGTGTTAGGTGTGCAAATCTGGTAGACTCAGGAGCATCCATACACTTCTGAAAACTGAGGCTGCATTTTCTCTCATCTGAATGTCATTCCACAATACTCATCTCAACCTGAAACTGTCAAACTTAATCAGAGTCTAAATGTAATCTCTGAAATTTGAACTGGCTCTCAAACCGCCTTCCCCTCCACAAGTGGCATCCTTAGGAGATGCAAAGGACTGGGTGGACAAGGAGGATGCAAGGAAATGTGTACTATTGATGTCCAGGGGCAGGATCACTTGAGGATTACCCATTCTGTTCATTCCCTCTGGGGCACCTGGCATTGGCCGCTGATGGAAGACAGGATAGTGAGCTTGATGGACCTTTGGTCTGACCCAGTATGGCCGTTCTTATGTTCATATATATAAAGAGCTGTCATCTCCAGGGCTGTGACTCTGGCCTTCTTTACAAGGAGGCTGGCCACAAAAATGGGTGAAATTCAGGGAGAGAAGAAAAACCCATCCCCTTTCTTAGCCTCAACTGTGGGATCAAAACTTGCTCAGGGTTGTATAGGCCAGACTGGCCATGGATGCCATTATTTCTGAAAACTCCCCAGAGTGGGTTCAGTCAGAATTGCACTGCATTTGAACACTGGTGATGTGACACTGCTTAGAGGAGGTTAAATATGAGAGGGCAGTAAACAGCTTTGCTCAGGATTGCTATTCCCATTTGAGGTCACTGAGTCCTATGCAGTAAAACACTCATGCCTGGCCTGTGTCAGCTGACTCAGGTTTGCGGGCTGGGGCTGCAGGGCTATAAAACTGCAGTGTAGGTATACCCTTACATAACCCAATTTCTGTAATAAATCCCAGCTGGGTGGAATGCAGAAATGAGCTTAAGTAGCTTTATCCTGCTTTTGCTTTGAATACAGTTTGTGGGTGTGAGCGTTTCCTATCTCTGGAAATGCTTGTGTGAATGATTTGTTTTATGCATTTGATCCAGTCATGCAGATATCTACAGGAAGAGTGCAAATCAGTAGCAGTGTCGTGTGACTGCTGCATCACCTCTAAATTCCTGGTCTTTCTAGGGCAATCTCGTGGTGTCTAAGTAGTCATTGTTCAACTTCTTGGATACATTTGGACCTTTTGGGTTGTTTTTTTTAATCAAGCCTTAGACAATGATTACTGAGTTGTGCTACTGCATAGCAGCTTATAAGTGCCAACTTGGACACCATTCACTCATAAAAAATGCAGGGTTTTGAGGTTAAAAGTTATTTGTGCTGTGTCCAGCTAAAATATACATTGATGATGATTCTTCTGACGATTATACTACACAAATCTGATTGATAAAGAGAAAAAAACACCTTAATATGCATAAGATTTAAAGGTGCAGTGAGTTCAGAAATCACATTAAGACGTTTTCTTTCTTTCTCTCCCAGACATGTAGGAGGAATCCCTTTCAAGAAATGTTTATTAAAGAAATATAGCACATTCCTCCTGCCTTTGGACTGACCACTGGATTAGCAGCTCACCCTTACCTCTGGAGTGTTTGTCTGACATGAGATGAGTGAGGCTGATTTGCTAATCTACTGATCAGCCTCAGGGAAGAAAATAGCAGGGCAGGTTTTCCCTTATTAAATTTTCAGTGCTTGAAGCCGCACAGGCCCCATGTTTACAGTGCTTATGACCAACGTGGGTGGTGTTTGCCTATTCCAACAGCAGAATTATTTGCATAGTCAAGAGTGAGAATTGATGTAAATAATGATAACTTGAGTCTCTGTTTTGCCATCTGTTTAATATACTCAGGGCATGGTCCAAAGCACATTGAAGTAAATGGGAGTTTTTCACTTGACTCTGGGTATGTGTACACGGCAGTGTAAGCCCAGTGTTAGTCTGACTTGAGTCTGTGGCCCTGGGTTTAAAAGTTCAAGGATTGAACATCCACACTGACTGGTGACCTTAGGTTAAGAATTTTTGAGCCTGGGCCCTACATCCAAGCTCCAATGTCCACACTGCGGTATGCAGACCTGAATCCAACCAACCATATCCCAGACTTCCTAGCGCCCTCCCAAAATGTGGCTTCTCTAGCCTTTTCTTCATGGGGTAGTACGGAAAAGAAGTTGTTGCAGCCTGCCAATGCATTCTGCTGGGATGCCATTTTGGTCTGCATGCTCCTAGCAACCAGAACCAGGAGCATGGAAGGGTCATCATTTCAAGAGCATCTCTTGCTTGTGCTGTCACTCCTGTTTCAGGAGTCAGGCAGAGCTTCCATGAGATGCTGGGGGACATTTCAGCGGCATTTTCTGACCCACCGAAGGCACCTGACGGAGCAGAAGGAGGAGGCGAAAGATACAGACGTGGATGCTGCTGCTCATGACTCTCGGTATAGCTGCTGATGCCCCCTGTGTAGACCAGTGCCTCTGAAGCAGGGCCACAAGCACAGACTCCACAATGGTGGAATCACATTGTCATGCAGACCTGGGATACTCAGTAGTGGATCCAGAGCTTTTGCATGAAGAAAGCAATGTTTCTGAAGCTTTGTGTGCAGCTTATCCCAACCCTCCAATGTTACGACACACTCCTGATCACAGCTGTATCCCTCCAGAAGCAGTTGTAATAATCATCTGGAAGCTGACTATTGCAGACTGTGACAGGGTCTGTTGCTAACCAGTTTGGTGTTGGAAAGTCAACAGAGGGTAAAGTGGTGATGGAGGTTTCTGAGGCAATCAGGTGTGTGATTTACCAAAAGGTGGTGTAAGTAATTGCCAGTTTTGAGAGAATATGGTTTCCAAACTGCACCAGGGCCATTGATGGGACTGTCATGCTCATAATGTAGTTGTAGGGACCGGTGTGTGAACAGTCATGCCTAATGGTTAGAGTGAGGTGCCAGGCCAAAGGTCAGAGATGGAGACAGCTTCAGGGATAGGATGCAGGAGCAGGGACTGGGTCATGACTGGGGTCTGGGATAAGGAGGATGGAACAGGCCTGGAGGCAGGAACCAGGAAGAGGGAGAAAGGCAGGGCTCAGGAGTTAGGTAAGTAGGGTCTGTAGCAGCAGTCAGTCAGGGATAACTCTAGTTACTCAGACAACTTCCCATGCCTCTTTCTGGTTTAAACAGAGCTTCCTAGTCAATCAGTGGTACTGGATGATTCCCCCAAACAGGAGCTTTGTGGGTGGGGCCCTTTGCAAGCTAGTGCTTCACTGGCTCCCTTCTCCAGTTGTTCAGATGAGCTGCTAGGAGGTGGCTATTGTCTGAGCATTACCTCGGGACCCAGGTTTGAGGCCTGTGATCCCTCACAACAGTTTGACCTCCTCAAGGGGCATTAGTACATAAACCACAAAGGGTACAATTCCATTCTTGAGCAGGCCCTTGTGGACCACAGAGGCTGATTTATGGACACCAATGTGGGCTGCACTAGTTTTGATGCCAGGGTTTTCCACTGATCAGGAGTTTACATCCATGGATGGGATGGGACATTATTTCCACCAAATGACATTGTCATAAATTGAGTTACTGTCCCCACTGTTATTCTGGGGCACCCTACATGTACGCCCTTTTGCGCTGGCTTATGAGGCTATACCTCAGAAGGCTGACAAAAAGGGTTTAATTACACTCTCAGCAGGTGTAGAATGGTGCTTGAATCCTGCTGGTGCTATCTATAGACCCATTTGATTCCAGTGTCATCAATGTCCGTATTATTGTGGTTTGCCATGCTTTTCACGATCTTCATGAAGCCAAAGTTGAGCCACTTGCTCCTGAATGGACCCTTGACAGTAATGGACTAGTACACTCAGCCAGAGAATGACCTATCACACCTGGAGCCGGATGCACCTGGGCAAGGGAAATCAGGGATGCTCTGTGTTCTCACATGTAGAGATGTAAATATCGTTTAAAAAGCTAACAATTTAAATTATTAAAATTATATAATTTAACCGATTAAAAGGAAAAGGCTTGGGGCTGGGGCCAGGGCCGCTTGGGGCTGGGGCCAGGGCCGCTTGGGGCTGGGGCCGGGGTGGGGGCTGCCCAGGGCCGCTTGGGGCTGGGCTGAGACTGGGGCTGCTTGGGGCAGGGTCACTTGAGGCCGGGGTTGGGGCTGCTCGGGATTGGCCCGCCAGCCAGCGCGGCTAGGGCTGCTCTGGTCGGCCCGGTGCTGGGGCTGCTCCAGCCTTCACGCGGGGGGTTAACAGGGTGGGTTAACAGTAAGACTAATACTTACCATTTAACATCCCTGCTCACATTATGGATTTGCGTGGGCCAATGGAAGAGAGAGAATAGTAGGTTTATCAATATTTCTGTACAGCAATGGCTACAGTACAAGAGAAGTACTGTCACATCAGGCACGGGAAGGTGGTGTACTGACATTATGGAGCGAATGGCGGGGGTGTTGATTGTTATGAATTTTTCTTATGGACGATTTGACAATTTATGGGGGGGAGACGGGCATTTACATCATGGATTGTTGTACATAGATGGTTTGAGAGATTACATTTGTATACAGCTTCCTCGTTGTGTCTTACCATGTGTTTATCTTTATTCTTCAAAAAATACATTGTAGGATGTGATGTAGAGATGGCAATAAACTTTCTTAGTTAAATGAATGCCTTTATTTGTGATAATGGATGTGTTACAAATATAATATAGAAATAAAATATTAAAGCACTGCCAGGTGGGCCAGCTGCCATTAGAACACTTAAACAACAATAGTAAACCAACACAAACACTAGCGATGAAACAAAATGCATACATCAAACACCGAACAGTACAAACAGTGAAACCAGTGCCATCAAAACAACCTCTTAATTTTGTATGTTCTCTGGCATCTTCTCCTTTCCCTTTCTTGTGCATTTAGCATGCACTTGGTGCTACTGTCTGGGTGTGGAGGCCTGCGAGGGGGAGAGGGTCATCACAGGGGTGGAAGTATGCATTGGGCAGGGGTTCCTAGACCAGAGTGGAGGACTACAGGAGGTAGATTTTTCCTGTCCAGCTGCTGCTAAGTCCAAGGTGAGTGGATCACCCAACCATGGAGTTGTCCAAAGTGTTCCTGGTCTGCTGGCATGGTCCTGTGGAGGGGACCTCGTGCTGTGGAGTGGGTGCAGCAGGAGCCTGCATTCTAGTGGCCATTAGCTAAAGCAGTTGCTCAGACAGGTCTTTCAGATAGGCCGTCTTCCTCCTTCAGCCAACGTTCCTATTCCAGGAGCTCCAATGCAAGCTGCAATGCTCCCGTGCTGCAATTCTGTCTTCAAGCTCTGCAGCCCGCCTGGGTTGTTCCGTACCTGCAGAGAGGCAAGCAAAACAGTATGCTGTTGTCTCAGTAATTCACAGATGGTTCAGTGCCTGAGCACAGGAAAAATCCTCGTGGAATCTCAAGGCCAAAAAATAATCCTTCATAAAACTGAACTTCAATATGTAGTGAGAGAAACACTTCAGATCCCAGAAGCTCCAGGGGCACAACCAGGTTAATTGCAGTGAAAAGAGTGCACAGAGAATGGTGAGTTAAAAGTCACAATTGGTTTTGTATAGAAATCGCAGGCCACCTTTCCCTCTGGGGCAATGGATGGCCCACGGCTTACTACATAAATCCTTTTCCCCCCAAGGCAGAGTTCCTTCACATTGGATTCCTCACTGCAAATAGTCCTCACACACTCCTTCGCTGGTTCAACACCATGTGCTTTAGTTACAATGTGCTTTCCAAGTGTTTGTTCCCTCCTGCCTAAGGCTTTTCCCCAAGCCTTTGTCTAACACCAATGCACAGCTCAGGAGAGAGAGAGAGAGAGAGAGAGAGAGATCACCTTTGAGATCTTGGGCTCCTTTGCTCTTCCTTCCAGCCTTCCCTTGGGCCTCCCTCCTGTCTCTTCCGCTGCCCCTGTTAATAATCCTCAGATGATGAGCAGAATCTCCTCGTTAATTGGTTAATCACCTAGTGCTTAATCAATTATCTCATCACTTTGGTTCATGTGGGGATGCTTGCCAAGTGCACAGAGTGGTGAGTCAGCTTCAGGCTGCTCTCATGCTGTCACACCTTTCTATCATTTCAGGCATTCCACATTTTGGAGGATGTAACAATTCTTTTGGATCCAGAACGGCAAAGGGATATCTTATTTCAAGATGCAAGGCAAGCCAGCTGTGTATGCTGCAGAAGTTTTCAAACGTATGGTGACGGAATAGCACAACGATGGGTGGAGTAGGCTGATCACATACTGCGGTGACCACTCAAAATATGTTCCCTGAAACATGACCATTCTCTGTCTTGGCATTTGCTTCTTATCAGCTTTCTCTGGTGCTGCTTCTTTAGTTGCCTCCCTTCCCTTTAGCCCATTTACCCTTTAAGGGAAGAGACAAAGCTAAAACAAGGAATCCTGATAGAGATGATTAAATAAATATGGAGTTCCTCACTTCCTGAGCAAGTCAACCAGTGATGGAGTGTATAGATTCCATCCCGCTTTGCCAATGAGTAGACTAAAATTACCTGGGAGGACAATAGGGAAGCCAAGGGGCCAAAGTGTGCGGATGAGGAGGCATCCATCAGGCAAGGCTACGGTTAATGGATGTGAGGTTCCATGTTAAAGGCAGATCCTCCGCTGCTGTACATCCGTGCACCTCCATTGACTTAAATGAAGTTAGGTTGATTTACACCAGCGGAGGATCTGGCTCTAATACTGGTTGCAGTCCCATTCACTTCAGTGCTGCGCGTTTCATAACTGAAAACAGAGTGTGGTCCTATGGATTTATTCCTGTGTGTTCTGCAAAGATCCTTTGAGCTACATCACCATCTGCAGTGGGTATTAGAAGGTATTTGTGACACACAGGGACAGAAATGCGCGAGGGAGTGTGGTACTGTATTTTCTAGGGTATGTAAAACTTCTCAAATGCCTTAGTTGTCTACAGTTTACATGCAAGTTTTCCCCCACTCTCCTCTCATAGGCTCGTTTTCTAGGTTCTTTGTTCTGTTGTAACTAATAAATATTTCCAGTAATGCCTAGGCTCCTCTCTCCACAGAGCTCCACCAGGAATGGTGATGAACACACTCCATTTATCCGTCTCAAAGGAAGGTGGCAAAATAGCTGTGGGTACTAAATCTGGCTTTTTCTACACTACTACGTCAGTGAGAGTAATCACAAGTGACAAGCAGAATGAAACAACCGCAAAGGCACTGATGCAGGAACTGAAGTGAGAGGGAAAAGTTCTGGAAACACAGTAGCTTTGCAGTGGTCTGTGAAATACTTCAGAACTAGCTTGGTGTCCTTGGTCAGAACTATGTGGTCTTGGATTCACAAATTTTACTTCATGTCAGAAAAATATAAAAAATGCCCAGTCTTTAAATGTTATTTGTAGGCAGATCATCAGAGCTTAAGCAGCAGCTACCACAGCTAGAGAGGCCACATATGCCAGATTTTATCTCTTTTTATGGTCCTCCTCAACATAGGATTTAGGTACCTCCCAAACACTGATGCATTTACCCTGACATTTCCCTTTGTTATAAAAGTGTTGTTATTGTCCCCACTTCGCACATGGGGGAAACTGAGGCATGGAGGTTCAGTGACTTGCCCAAAGTCACAGAGAAAGTTGATGACAGAGTCAGGAATTAACCCCACCATCCTCTGAGACTCCCACAAAACCATCTTTCTAAAAAGGCTGGTCAGGAGTCTGTTTTGTCCTTGAAGTAAGGAAAATTACCGTGAAATATGCCTGTCTTCTCTGAACTGATATTGTGGTATTTGGAGCTAGTGGCAAGAGCCAGTTTGTCCTGCACTTTATATTTTACTAGTGGGTCTCAGCAGCAACTGTGTACTCAGAAAGTGCAAGAACGTTTTCTACGTGGCTTTTGCAGGGCATCATGTTGGCAGCTCTACAGAACCAACTAACCTAGTTGTTGTTTATAACTGAGCCTCAGCTGCAAAATTCAGTTTTTTTAAATATCTCAGCATGTCCCATCCATGCATAAATCCCAGGCAAAACAGGGGAGGGGAAGACATAAGATGCCTCTTCTTGATATGGTCTACATTGTGTAAATCATAGATCCTGTTGCAATGAATGACGAATGAGGAAACACTCGAAAAAATGGTGTGTATATCAGTATGAACAGCAGAGCTGCTGTCATGCTGAGAACGCCCTACATTTGGTGTAGTCACAGCCTTCAACAGTACATCACCCAAAGCCACAGTGTTTTCACAATTGATTTTTTTCAATGTTTTGAGCAAGAGAAAGTTAACCAACCAAACTGCAGCTGTAGCTGAACTGCTGCTGAAAACTGCAGCTTCGCTCAACCCACCGGTGGGGTTTTCTTCCATTTTTAATGTGCTTGTGCAAGAGTGTAGTCAAGGAAATGGCTAGTACATGCTCACTGAGCAGCTGCTTCAAATGAAAACCAGGTCTCCAATGTTTAAATATAAAGTAAATGCTTCCTGCAACCAGAACTCAAAAGAATCAGGGGTGCCCAAAATCAGAGTGGAATCCAGGCCCCATTGAAGTCAATGACAAAACTCCCACTGACTTCAGTAGGGCTAGGATTTTACCCAGAATCTTTTAATGCAAACACTGACTTCTTGAGGACAGAATCTTAAATAATATGCATTCTCATCATGGAGGGTGTGATCCCTATTTAGATTATAAACTCTACAGGGCAGTGACCACCTTTTTGTTATGTGTGTCTAAAGTACCCAGTGCAATCAGGCCCTGTTCCCTGACTGAGAAGTCTAGGTGCTACCATTATACAACCAAATTATAGTGACAGCTAGAGCAGTTAATTCTCAATATCTTTTTCTTTGCTACAAATACCTTTTCCTACCCTGAAGAAGAAGCTATTTCCAACTGAACCCAGTCCCATTGCAGGGTCACCATGGTATCTAGAGTGGAACAAACCGTGCAAAAAAATAATTAAAGAAATAGTCATTTGAGTTCTTAAAGCAACTCGCTTTGGCTGTGTCCAGGCCCCTTTGTGTTTGCTTTCCATGAGTACTCTAGCATTCCAAACAATGGGTTCTGGGGAAGATTTTTCAGATAGTATAGACACTGGCCATAGGCCCACCAAGTTCCGTTGCCCCACAGGCCATACCATTTGCTTATTGCAGTTTGGCAAGTATCCCTGCTGTCACCTCTAGGAAAGATACCAGTTTAAGGTGCACTATGAATTCCAACTATTCCAAGTTCCTCTAGTGCAGTGGCTCTCAACTTTTTCGGACTACTGTACCCCTTTCAGGAGTCTGATTTGTCTCGTGTACCACCAAGTTTCACCTCACTTAAAAACTACTCGCTTACAAAATCAGACCTAAAAATACAATTGTGTCACAGCACACTATTACTAAAAAAAGTTGCTTATGTTCTCATTTTTACCATATAATTATAAAATACATCACTTGGAATATAAATATTGTGCTTACATTTCAGTGTATAGTCTATAGAACAGTATAAACAAATCATTGTCTGTATGAAATTTTACTTTGTACTGACTTCGCTAGTGCTTTTTAAGTATTAAATCCTCCCACTAGACTTTACTGTACCAGGCATAGCTGAGGTAAAGTCAAGGGAAAGCAACAAGTATTTTGTTGGTAAAGATACTGGCCGAACAGATTCTGAAGCCTACATTTTTCAGAAGTGACTAGTAACTTTGAGAGCTTCAGGTTTTGATGCTGAGAACTTGAGACACCTTAAAGGAGCCTGATGTTCAGAGGAAGAATGCTCATTGTTTCTTAAATCAGCCCCCCATAAGCAGCCTCAGGTTGGGTACCAAAAAAAAAAGGCCCTCAGAGTCACAGTCAGTTTTGAAAATTTAGGCCACTGTATTTAATAGCAGAACTGTATGAAATATTTACCGGGAAGTTTGTTTCTTTTCAAATTCTTGAAAATAGTCTGAATTTTGTGCTGAGAGTTTGCACATTTGCACCTGAAATAAGACTGTTTTCGATTTTTAAAAAAACTGTCTCGTTTTCATTCAAAAATGGTTCTACACTTGAATGAAAAAACAATTTCAAACTTAAAGTTCTATTTTTTTTCCCAAAGAGCAGTTATGCACATGGAAACCGAGAAATACATTTTTCATATGTTTAACTGCAAACCAGGGGTGGGAGGAAGAGAAGAGCAAAACTGTTAGTATTTCTTCATTTTAATAAAGTAAATTATCACATTCTTGCACCATAATTTGCTGCATCAGCAATGATAAAATCACAGTACGTTAAATATTGCCTTTGTAAAAAATAGCTGTAACCCTTCATTTCTGGAACCAATTTTTATGGGCAGTGGGGTTTTTTTCTCCCTGTTCAGTGGCATATAATATAGCAGCTGTCCATAATTGCTACATTTTGTCTTATAATTCAAGACACCCTGAAGCATTTGCTAAGTGGGCTGCAGAAATTGTTTCTTAACATTTGGCTAGCAACAGTAGTTGCCAAGCATGGAAACTTTGCTTATCCTATTGAATTTCCACTTTTTAGACCCTAGAAATATATGAATCATTTCCACATATGGAGTATCTTCTTCAGCACAGTGCTTTGCTTCATTAATAGCTGACTCAAGTTGGCACAAGGGCTTTCTCCTGTGTAAAATTAGGTTCAAATAACAGTTTTTGCAGCAACTTTTACACTGTAAGCCTCTCTCACTAATTGGGCTGTAAGCAGTCCATCCGCCTCTCACCTCTTTAGCTGCCAAAGACCAAAAGCGCTGTGGACGTGGGGCGTCCTAGCTATGGCGAAAGGGAGAACGTCATTCCACCCCAACAGGTGCAATGGCCAATTAGGAAGTAGCACCAGGAGAATGCTGTGCTGTCCTCCACAGAAGTATGGTGCTCCCCATTCAGGTACCCAGTGGGGCTGGAGCAGGGCTGTGTGCTAAAATGCATGGACAGTTTGAAATATCCTCAAGATTAAGGCTGGGAGCAGAGACCTGCATGGGAGGACACTTTGCTCAGTAAGGCTTGGATTTTCAAAGGGGCTTCAAGGAGATAGGCAGTCAACTCCCACTGAAATGCAATGGGATTTGGGTGCCTATCTCCCTTGGGCTCCTTTGAAAATTCCAGCCTAGAGCTCCGATACAGCAAAGTACTTAAATACATGAATAGTTCCACTGAAGCCAGTGTTTTACTGAATCTGTGGTCTGTGTGTGCTTGGTCATAGTGTGGGTTTGGAGTATGCTTTAAACTCTCTTTTTAAAAGTTGCATTAACAAAGCTTTAAGTTTCATTGTTAAGCACTTAAAGGTCTGGAAATTCCAAGGTTGCGATTGCCTGTACTTAACTTTGTCCCCTTGCATGTTTGCAGTATAATACACCTATTGATACATGATCACATACTGTTAGCTCTCCAGGACTCCTGTTGTAAGCCCTGATCCTGCACTGGGACTGCTAGCACAGCTTACCCTGGGCACAGTTGGGATTCTTATTCCATAAGTGGCGGGACATGAAAAACAGGTTCAATAACTTTTCACCAAACCTCCCTAAAACATTTCTATAATCATTTTTCTCTAAAATATATGGCTTATACCATAGGTGCCAACTCCACGGTGGCTCAGGGGCCCACGGAAAAAAATAGGGGGTGCTCAGCACCTTAAGTGTCCGATTAATCTTTTGTGGGCTCTGGCACCCGGACTGTGGCCTCACCCCCACTTGGCCTCTTCTCCCCAAGGTCTTGCCCACACTCCACCCCAAGGCCTTGCCCCGATCGGCCTTTTCCTCTCTAAGGCCTCACCCAGGCTCTGCCCCGAGGCCACACCTCCACTCAGTCTCTTTCCCCCGAGGCCCTGGCCACCGCTTGCATGGTGGGAGGGGACAGAGAGGAGAACCCACCAGCAAAAACAAAAGTCAGAGCCTGTGGCTTATACAGAATACTTGATGCTATTGTGTGACAAAGCTCTTACTGGCAGACATTTAAGATGATACAACACTTCTTTTAGTCTGTCTGCAGAACCAGGAAGACAGCCCTCCACTGGTTCACATGCTGAATGTTTCCTTTGCAATCATGTGGCTAAGAACTGATTTCTTGAAAATGTAAAGGGTGAAATGCTGGCCTATTGAACTAAATGGCAAAAGTTCTGCAGAAACTGGTCAGTCCCAAGAAGTGCCAGAGTGACAAACTTTGAGACCTTCTTATCTGTGTTTTGATATTTAAAACAGTACATGCACAATGCTCAGATGCCCAACTGATGGATGTTACATCTTTACCTAAATGCATACAAAGCTTTATAGCTATAAAGAGAAATGAATATCAAGGCCTAGCACAAGATAGTGCTGTCAGACTTGACCTTCATAAGCATTAACGTAACAAAAACTGAAATCACTTTCTTACTTGCAAGGTAAAAATCAGTATAGTGTTGGCTATAAATCAAACAATACTTTTCACATCTTTGAAGCACTCTGCTCAGAAATATTCTGGGACTAGCTGAAACCATTTCAAGTCCCTAGACATAGGAGGCTGGCAGGCTGCTTTGTTGACACATCAGATTATGTAAGAGTTCAATAGCTTTCTCTGTGTGTCTGTGTGTGCATGTGGAGGTGGGGAGAAGCAGCATGGTGGTTGTCCAAACCAGAGACCGTGATGTATAGACATCCCGTAATAACTTCCACACTGACATGCTAAACTGTTTAAGGGGGGAAGTGCACCTTGGTACTTGCATCAGGCCAAATTCAGCCCTGGTGTGCGGGGGTGGAACTGTTATTGATTTAAGTAGGACTTACACCAGGGCTGAATTTGGTTCCATAACTCCTACATGGAAAAGGAATCTCATCCGCCAGTTTGTGTTGTGTGATGGTTTTAATGAGTACAGCATCTACACTGGCTGAATTAGTCCTACCAGTAAAGACAACATCTAAGGTAGTTCCCCTTACCCAGTTCAGCAATTGTTATACAGACAAAACTACACAGGATCGTTTCAGGGGACAAGACAAGATGTCATGTTTATTATAATAACACAATTTGATTTAAGACCAATAATTAATATCTAATACCGATGTATACACACACACACACACATCAAATGTTCTGCAGCTGCTAGATAGTTACCAGTCCTGAATGTAGCTTGAGTTCGTGGCTTGGGTTTGTAGCTTGCGGCGGCTAACTGGCCAGGAAAGCCGGGCACAAGGAAGAGCTGAGTCTCTGTTGGGCCTGCACCGATGCCCTTCCATGTTGGCAGCAGAATGTTACCCTCCAAAGTCTTCCATCTCACCCATCCTTTTTGTAGGCTTTAGTTTGAATCCAGAGTCTATAGGTCTTGCTGTGTTTCAGAGTAACAGCCGTGTTAGTCTGTATTCGCAAAAAGAAAAGGAGTACTTGTGGCACCTTAGAGACTAACACATTTATTTGAGCATGAGCTTTCGTGAGCTACAGCTCACTTCATCGGATGCATCCGATGAAGTCATGCTCAAATAAATTGGTTAGTCTCTAAGGTGCCACAAGTACTCCTTTTCTTTTTAGGTCTTGCTGTGTCACGCTGCCTCTGGGTTGCTCTTTCAGGAGTTGTAAGTTGCTCTTCCAGGAGTTAAAAAGGGAAAATTGCTCTTTCAGGAGTTGTAAGTTGCTCTTCCAGGAGTTAAAAAGTGAAGTTGCTCTCTCAGGAGTGAGGAGGTTATAGTGTATCAATTTGTGGTTTGTTGTTGCTCACAATTGTTGGTGAAAATGTTTAAGAAAATACAATCTAAAGATATCCTTAAAGAAAACCAGAAAATATTGCCTTTTGTAGAAGAACCCACACCTTTTGAACTAATATTGCAAAAATTCGGACACAGCCCTTGGTCTGATCAAGTGTTAGCTGATGTCCATACAATTTCAGACCTAGAAGACAAATTGGCTAGGTACTTACTGATATATAAACCCTCAACTCCAATGAAAAAGGAAGCAGCCGCAGTTTGGCTTCTATGGAAAACTTGTAATGAGGTATTCCTTCAACTGGCTGAATGTAAAAATGAAAACAAGAAACTGCACCAAGATTTACAAGCCTCTGCTGCAGAAGCAGAGAAATGGAAATGTATGTCCATTAGTACCCAAACCCAGTTAGATGCCCTTAAGGATGGGTACAGAGAGTTAAAACAGCACTCTCAAATCTTACAGGAACATACAAAAGAAAAGGAGAAAATTGAAAAAGAAAATCAGGAATCACAGGGAATGGTCAAAAAGTTAACTTTAGAACAGGGGAGAGCCCCCGCTGACCATCCACTGTAAATCACTCATTAAACAACTGGAACAAAAACTGGGATTTGCAAATAGACAAATTGCAGCAGTAACTTCAGGAGACGGGACATTCGAAGGGGCAGACTTTTGGGACCCCTCTGGAGATTGGGAAGGGGATATTTGGGTAGATTCCTCCTCCCAGGGCCAAAATGCCATTGCAACAGTAACAAAGAAAACCACCACAACCATGAGAGAGGGTGGTGAAAGTGAAACAGTAACAACAGTGCCTGTTTCTGCCTCAGATCGCCAGGCCATGGCAAAGTGGCTGGGGATTTTAAAACAGGAAACTTTTTCTAGATGGAGTGTTAATGCCCTTTTACTGGGAGAAAGGGAGGATTTAAACTCCCAAGAAATGCACCACTTAATGAGCATTTGTGCAGCCCCAAGTACTGGACACACTGGCAGAGACCGAGCAGGGTCTGCCCTGGTGGGAGCATGGTGCTAATTTGTTTCTAAGCTTCCATCTTTCAGCCTCTGAACCAGAACATCAGGAGAGCTGGTACCAGCTAAAGAGTTTTAAAACACCATGGTTATAGCGTCATGACAAAGTCTGTGTTCAGTGTTCTGGGTTACATGTTCTGTGTTGCATGTTCTGTGTCTGTCTTTGGTGGGTGTCCTGTGCTAGCATTGAGTGCAGAGAGAGAGGGGATACTATACTAGGTAAATGCCTTTTTCTCTCTCTACTTCCCCCATCTCCAACCAAATTATCAATCACATCTACCTCTGTCCAAAAGCCTTTAATCCCCAATGCATCAGGTTTATTTTTTGTTAGGTTCTCTAATAATCATTTTATTGTTGATTTGTATTATTGATACATGTGTATTGTCAGTTACATTTGTTTGTATTGTTAATTCCACGCTTTCCTCTACGCACTCTGGTTCTACTTCCCCAAGCCCTGAAGGGTAGTTCATGGGCCCCCATGACCTGTAAGACCTTGGCCTGTGATTGTAGGGCACCATCTTTCAGGTCCCCAGAGACCTCTTGAGAACAACTGTTAGGAACAGGTTTCAGCGTAGCAGCCGTGTTAGTCTGTATTCGCAAAAAGAAAAGGAGTACTTGTGGCACCTTAGAGACTAACAAATTTATTTGAGCATAAGCTTTTGTAAGCTACAGCTCACTTCATCGGATGAGCTGTAGCTCACGAAAGCTTATGCTCAGATAAATTTGTTAGTCTCTAAGGTGCCACAAGTACTCCTTTTCTTTTTGTTAGGAATAGGGGATTCTGCAACATTTTAGCAACTAAATGTTAGTTTAAGTCCAAATCATGACAACTGTGGTACTCCTACAAAATCTTATTTGTTGTGTGTACTTAAGGGTTAGGGTTCACTTTTATTGTTTGATGGCTATTGCAGCATCAAACTTGGGCCTCATTTTGTTTGTCAATGTACCCAGTTATTGTAATGATGATGGTTTTATTGTATTCCCAGTTATTATAGTTATAATTATGTGCATTTGTGTATATGTTATATCTGGTGTTTAGTCAGTTGTAATGGTTTTAGTTATATTCACCTGATTATGATCGTTTGGTTTGTTTGCAACAGATCACCTGTGCCCTACGACGACGACAACTACTGTAATGATCATAGATCAAAGGGGCAGCGTGTTGTAGGAGCAGCCCACGTGGTCAGCAGTTCTAGATGTAATTTTTCATCCCATCATTGTTCTATTAGTAATCCTGACTGTTACGTTGGTTCTAATGCTCTGCATGTGCTGCGGGATCAAACAGATGCATTTTATGCTAAAACCACCGGCTCATATTTATAGCCTTAAAACAATTACATAAAGTGTGACCCATTCAATACCCCTGGATTGAAGGGTCAAAAGCAGGACAATGTAGAACTGATCAATGAAATTGTTTTTAATTGTTCACTTTATTAATATAACTTCATAAGCAACGTTTTATGAATGGAACAACATTCATGCATAAAACCAGGTACCCCAAGAACTGGCTAATTGAGTTTCACTTTCAATCCAATTGCTGCTTAAATCACTGAAACTTGCACTGCTTCAACACTGTAACTTCTGCTCACTCTTTGTCATTCATTATACTTTTCTATATTGCAACTTCTGTTCACTGTTTGCCATTCCTTACGCTTGTCCATGTTGTAACCCAAACTCCATTTTAACTTCTCCCAAACTCTGTTAATGAGGTATGGATGGATGATGAAATCAACCTCCAGCCCCAGCCTGTCCTGATGAAATAAAGTGTAAACACCAATGGCTGAAGATGCAGACAACAGCCCTGACAAAGCAAGAAGAGTCCACCCTAAAAAAAAAAAGAACAAAAGTACCAGACCTCACTCTGCACTATATCTTCAGGCTCCCCCACTACTTTACACAACACTCAGCAATTTCAGCTCTTAGTAAGTTTAGCTCTTTTGCAATTTCAGCTTATAGTAGGGGAGCCTCAGTGCTGGTACACCATTAGCCCAAAGTGAATTCAGCTCAGCAGCCTGTAACTAGACTTCTAATAGAATCAAAATTGGCTCTGATATTCCATAGAATAGAATAAGCATGTAAGGCCCTCACACCACCAGGTATTAATACCTGTCCCCAGCCTCTCTCCATTCACTGGGTTTTGGAACCCATGACCCTTGCCTAGCGAGTGCTGCTTAGTTGATGGTGAGTCCCTCCATCATAACAAAAGGCCAAATACAGTTCCACTGTCCTTGAGTCACATAATCAGGATAATAACAGTTTATTCCTGCCCCAATAACAGAGAAACTGGGGCTCCTACAGCAGCCAAAGTGACCATCTAGGTGGGGTGGGTGTGCCTATGCAAATGAGATCAGCCCTTGAAGTTCTTTTCCACAACCCACCACGACTCGCCACCAGATGTCAGGGTAGAGCTCATCCTGACTCTGCTTACATCTATAAAATATTTAATATTCATAAAAGAACAAATATTTTGGACCTAATCCTACAGTTCTTACTCCCACACAACTTGCAGTGACTTCAATGGGTTGCTTAATTTGGAAAAGCCACAAGAGAGATTCATGTCACCCTAGGCCCCAGTCCAGTGTGTTGCTTAGCACCTCCAAATAACTCTGAAGTCAGTGGGCGACTCGGGCACTCTGTACCTCATGAAATCAGGCTCCTAGTCCAATGGCATTCTTACTGTACTAAAAGTTTAAAGAACTCTTTTTTCCCTGCTACAATCCCAACTTCAATGGCTTTTTAATCCAGAGAAACAAATAAGCATCTGAGCTTCTGTACAGCTATTGCAGAGACCAGCTCAGCTGCACGCTATGGTTGCATTTTCTTATAAAGGACACTGGCTACAAATAATTATCCTATCCCAACTCTTACTGTATCTAAATGGTAATAAAATGCTGTCATCTTAATAAACAGCATCAGCTTTGATTTGACTTGAGAAAACCCTTCCAATGACAGAGTTGTGATGTTCCTCAACCCCCAAATACCTCACTGGTAAGAAAAATACCCTACCCAGTATCCAAGTGTTTTGCAATGCCTATGCAAGACTCATTCATTGACTTCCATATCATATTTTATGTATCCAGTAGCTTTTCTCCCTTTACATCTTAGTGTCATTTTAGGTTGTCACGAGCGTGTGGCATACTACACATTGCGTTCCACTTTAATAATCCTCTTTCTTCAGGATCTTGTGATTGTACAATAGCAGTTTATATAGTTTTTTTTCCAGCACGGAACAGGGATTTTCTTGTCATGTTGCACTGTGCTGTGGGAGAGCCTAGCAAAGGGAACTAATCTCTCTCTATGCTACCACTGTGACAGTACACTGAAAAAACAAATTGGTAATAAATCTACACGCCATTTGTGTGAGGTGTTTTTTTAGTTTACCAACCACAGTGATTTATTTGTGCCATTCCCAGAGAGTGGGGGGGTTAGCCACTGAAAGGCCAGGGGACTGAAGTTAACAGTATGTCATAATATATTTAGCAAATGATAATGCAAAGGATGAAAAATAGAGGAAAAGGAGGAGGGGGAAATTGCATTCTCTGGCTGGAAATTTAAACATTAAACATTTAGTGAAAGGGAGCACACCGTGTGTGTGGAATTTTCTTGGTTTTTCCTTTATGAATTAATCACTGCAAACCCATAGAGAAGGTCTGGTCATATGAGGCGGATGATTCAGACTTGGAGATGGAGGAAACATCAGTGTTTGTATGAGGTTTAAAAAAGAAATTGAATACCAGATGTGAGCCCTAGAAAACATAGCCTGGGAGAAGAAAAAGGAAGTCCAGGGAAGGTTTCTGGAATGTCTTTCCCACTTATTGACTGCAATCCATTTACTTAAGGCCCTGTTTGAATGGGTCTCCCTAACTAGTATTACATGTTTGTTTTCTAACGTGGGAGATTGTTACTGATGATTCCACATACAAATCTCCCCTTGCTGTACTTGGGAAGGAGGCTGGGGAGATGGATGTACAATGGCCACCACCTTGGCACACACATAGGTCACTATAGCTTGAGCGAAAGCAACAAACTCTATGCTTGAGAGCTGTAACACCCCCATGGATTGGGCATGGGGGAGAGGGCAGTGGGGGACATGTGCCACAAACTGACCAGTTGGTTACCAGTGCACTGTGCTCATCCTCCTCCACAGCAGCTAACAAGGAATCTGTGCAACAGGTGCACACTATATTGCCATGTGTCCAGCTCCCACAATGGAGTCTTTCAGTGGTATCCACTGTGTTGATAAGGGGGTTTCTTGGGCCCAAAGTCACACAACAAGAGTCTCTGGGAGCATGATGCCATTGGAGCTAGAAGTGGGTGCAAGGAGCATTAGAGCTTATGTAAATGGTCCTTCGCTATGGCAAATCCCCTGTCATGATTTTCACTGAGAAGCTAGAATCAGTGCCTGTTCCATTCAACATGTTCCGCCCTACCTAGTTGAGTCTCTTCATTTGAAAGATACACTGTCTCTCATTGGAGGGGGGAGGGATAGCTCAGTGGTTTGAGCATTGGCCTGCTAAACCCAGGGTTGTGAGTTCAATCCTTGAGGGGGCCATTTAGAGATCTGGGGCAAAAATTGGGGATTGGTCCTGCTTCGAGCAGGGCGTTAGACTAGATGACCTCCTGAGGTCCCTTCCAATCCTGATATTCTATGAAAAGCAGCTAGTCTTTATGATAACTCAGTTTGTTAATTATGAATAAGCTCAAGAGAGACATGCCAAATAGGCAGGAACTCTGAATGGTAATTAATGTGGCAAAGGTTGCCTAAAACTCCCTGAGCTGTGGTGTGATGCTCTGGTCTTAACAAAGCTCATTGTTTGCTAAATCTTCCAGACTAAGTTTAAAGGTGATCATGATTCTGCCATCTCTACACTTGTTCAGCTTCCATTTCTTATTCTAGTACCTTGCACAATATCTTGGCATTAGCCATACAAGCAATAGCTACGTATACTTGCGGCCTCATCCAACAACTTCCATTGACTTCAGTGGGCTTTGGATCAGGCCCTATGACGTTCTGTGCTAGGATTTTGTGTGATGGAAAGAGTATTTAGTTAAAATAAAAAGGGGAATGGGTGCACCTGGGAAGGAGTTTTTGGAGGGGGGGCTATCCTGGTCTCTAGGTGTCTTTTGTCATATATTAAAACAAACCATCCATACCATACAAACAAAAATAAACCCACCCTCCCCAAAACTAGGAAGGAAAGCAAACAGCACATCAATACAGCCTTCAATCCACACCTCCCTTCCCAGGAGCCTGGGAACAAATCAGGCTTTGCAGCATGTCTCCTTACTAATCCACTTGTCTTTCTTCATAAAGTAGCATGAAAGTGCCTAATAGTGGGAGAAATTTATGCCAGCCACTGAGCAATAGTAGCAAAAGCTAAACTAAACACATGAGAATTGCTAGACATTCTTTGCATAGCGTATTAGAGTATGGACATAGGTTAAATTGAGTCCACTGTGTTCCTGTTAGTTAGAATCTGTTCCTGGGAACAGATCAAAAGTGATACACATTTGAACTAATGTTCTAGTTTTGAAGTCAGAGATGTGCTCAGAAGCATACAGACAGCCTGATCCTGCAGACGTTACTTGAGGCAAATCTCCTGTCAGAGGTCAGTGGCTCTTTCATGTGAGTGAAGGCTTTAGGACTCCCAGAGAGGACTGCCTAGAAGTGAGAGAGGCTACTGGTTTGATCACTCGCTCTTTGGAATCTCTCTTCTTCCTCTACGGCATCCAAGCATTTGCTTGTGATTCTTCAATGCACAACTATGAGCCGACAGCTCTTGGCAAATTACACATCATGGCACCAGTGATGCTTTGTGCATAGCTGCAGTACCTCTTGAGCAGTGAGTTAACAGAATAAGGACTCGCTTTCCAGGGACAAAGGTTGAGGATAATAAGCTACGGAAGGGAACTAAAGCTACGGAAGGGAACTAAAGATGATTTTAATGTAGCTGTGGATGCTGGAATAAATAATTCAAGATAGAGGCATCATGAGATATTTGAAAGGAAGCTACTGAGACAGGCTTTTTGTCTTGCAGCCTTTCATACGGAACCTAGTTATTAGATGTTGCTGCTGCAGGTCTCTCGGCCAACCTAACCCTTCCTTTTAACTTCAGGGCTGCCTTTGGGGTTTTGATTAGAGTTGGGTCAAAATTTTACAATGTAAAACCTGCATGACAGAGAATAATAAAAAATAGAGAAGGGAAAAGACCTATTAGATCCTCTAGTGCAGCCCTCATACCAATGCGGGTTTGTAGACTACCTTCTTTGTCTTTCTATAGGTATTACTTACTCAAATTTATACCCACTTATACTTTGCACCTTTCTTCACACATTCTCCAGATCATTTCTGATGTTCTTCTCTGAACTCTCTTCAATATCTTCTTGGTAACAAGGTGCTAAACAGCAAATGCAGTATTTTAGGTGTGGCTGTACCATAGCCATATACATGTACTATAGCCACTTGATTGCATAATGATTCTGCATAAGCAGCTTAGAATTGCATTGGCCTTTTTTTCCCCTGCCATACTGCATTGCAAACTCATGCCTAACTTGCTTTCCATTCTCATCCTAAAGTTTGCGTCTTCCAGCATTTCTAATTTCCAGATGTCTCCATCTCATTTAATATCTGTTTTGTATTATTCTCCTCCTGTGTTGCATTTCCCTGTGTTTTGCTATTTTCTGCCCATGTTTAAGACCTTTTCTTGGGCTCTTTGTATTCTCAACCATTTGTCAGTAGCACAGAAGCTATTTGCAATACAGTGAATGCCCTCTGATGTTCACATGGTCCCAGAATTTCTTACCTGCCCCTTTTGAATAGATATTTTTATGGTTTGTTTGTTTCCTAATTGTTCAAACCACTTTTTTATTTTTCTTGTCGGAGAAAGATTTTTAAAAGTTTCATAATCTCAGCACTTCTTGAATCATTGGCAATTTCTCATCCACCCCATTTATGAATGGACAGATTTCTCTCTAGCACGTCTTTCCCCGCTCCCACCCCACCCTACCCCACCCCCCAAGCCCCATGTATTTATAAAATCCCTTGTCACTCTCTTTAAATGCTTTGTCTGCTATGGCTGCATAATTCTGATCTGCATCATACAGATACAAATTGGGAAAAACTGCTTGTGAACCAAGAGAGTTAATCTGAAATTATATTAATAGCAGAATTCGACCCTCACTGACTGACTGACGCAAAAGAGACCAAGCTAAGGAGACTAGAGATATCAGGTGATGTCTTAATATTCCTACAGAGGCCAAGGCTGCAAGAAAAAGTAGATCATGAAATGCTGATAGAGATAAGAATGACCTAGAGAATATCACAGCTTTGATCAGACATTTTAAATACTCAGTGGTTGCACAGCTATGCTTTTCTTCAGTCACTGCTTCCCAGGCTAGCAAATTAACCCTTTGGTTGCCATTCACCACTGCCGTTGCTGTGCAGAGTTTGAACATGCCTGTATTCTTTGAAGTGCTCCACACATGGGGTAAAATATACCTCCAATGCTATCCCTCTCCTCCTCTGATCTTCCTCCTTTCTCAGATGTTTTCATTCAGAAATTTGGGCCTTGATTTGGCAAAGCACTTAGGTTCATGCTTAAGTTTAAGCACTTGAGTATTCCCATGCATGTCAATGGATCAAGGGTCTTGTTAAAGTGTCTGGTAAAGATATACTTTTTAAATTCTAGGAATTAAGAGATTTTGTGTGTGAAATCCTGGCCTTGTTGAAATCAATGGGAGTTTGGCCATGAACTTCAATGGGCCCAGGATTTCACCCTTATGGTTTTCCAATGGGTTGGGGAAGACTGTTTTTTTGTTTTGTTTTGTTTTTTACAAGACTCACATTAAAAACTCACATTAAAACCTTGTTTGCTGTAATTTTTATCCTAACTACTTACCCTTCTATTGCCAAGCATCACTCGCTTTCCTGCCCCCTCCCCCCTGTCATAGTGTATAAAGGATGTGGAGCCCCTCCCCACGGTGTGACTCAAGCCTCCATCCTCCCTGATGCTGGTGAGCTGTGACTAAGTGTGGCTTCTCCCCTCTCCTTGCATGAGTTGGGGCCTGGCCTGAGCTGTCTTTTGTGAGGCCTGATGCCTCCAGCCAAGGTGGCTCCTCACTGTGCCTGAGATGTTCTGTCCCTGGGGAAAGTGAATGATGCTACCTCCTGCTGGCAAGCAATACAAACCCGCTGCACAGAAAACAATAACTACATCAGCACAAACCCCAGCGATGAAGCAACACACCCAACAATAACAATATAACAAAGGGTGGGCCTGGGGATGAGAGGTTTGGAGTGCAGGAGGGGGCTCAGGGCTGTGGCAGGGTGTTGGGGTGTGGGGTGCAGGTCCCTTCTGACCTTCAGGTATATGATTCTATGATTCTACCTCCTGGGTGTGGTGTTCTGTCCCATCTAGTGGCACTGATTTAGAGAAAGATAAAATGAGTCTGCTCTACAGCCTTAGCTAACAGCCAGTTGGCTTTTAGCTCATGCGGTAGAGGCTCATGCACTAAGCTCCAGAGGTTCCAGGTTCTATCCCGCCCACCGACGACCAGGGTCTGTCGGTGTTACATGGGCTCTGGGAGGGAGTTTGGGTACGGGAAGGGGGTCTGACCTGGGGCAGGGGGGTTAGGGTGCGGGCTCCCGCCACGCAGCTCCCAGGTGGCAGCGGGGCTAAGGCATGGCTCCTGGAAGTAGCTGGCATGTCTGGTTCCGCTGTTCCTGGCCAATGGGAGCTGCAGAGCTGGCACTCAGGACCGGGGCAGCTCGTGGAGCTCGCGTAGCTGCCCCTGCACCTAAGAGCTGGACATGCTAGCTGCTTCCAGGAGCCACATGGAGCCAGGGCAGGCAGGGAGCCTGCCTTAGTCCCACTGTGCTGCTGACTGGACTTTTAACGGCCCGGTCAGCGATGCTGACCAGAGCTGCCAGGGTCCCTTTTCAATTGGGCATTCTGGTCAAAAAGCGAACACCTGGCAACCCTAGGTAGACTGAGGATGAGACTGGAGAGAAGTGCTGCAGAGCTGTGAACATTGGCCAGCTTAAACAAAAAGAGTTCTCTTACTAAGTCTTCCTCTCCTGGCTCCTACCAGGCTCCCTCGTCTGGAGTCCTGCGGAGGTCTCGGCTGGCTCTCGGTAACCAGCACTGGGTCATATCTCTGCCTCTGGACACAGGTCTCTGCAGTGCTGGAACTGACTGACCCATGCACTAGGTCCCACAGCAGCTCAAAGACACCCTTTGAGAAGAGGGGGAGTTAATCGGCCAAATTCCCAAGCTCCAAACTGAAACTAAAACTAGTCCCTTTGTCTCTGGCTGTCTCCTCCCACTGAGGAACTGAGCAGCCCAGGCTCATCAATAGCCCAAACTGCTCGTCCATATCACCTCAAGCAAAAGCCTCCCCATTGGGCTCAGCAGGAGTTTCTAGTCCGCGCAGTCTTCACCCTACTCCAGGCATGCTGGGAAATTGTGTCAGAGGGCTCTGGTAGCCAGTACTGCAGCCCATAGGATCAGACTACCTGGAGGCTCAGTCTAGAGTTCCAGGAGCTGGCAAACTCCAAATGGGGGCACAGACGGTTATTTTCAATGGCCCAGAGCCTCAACGTTATTGAGGCCCCTAAGTCCCTTTGGAATCAATGGAAGCCAGTCACCTAAATGCCACTGAGGAGCTGGGCCATTCTCCCTACATTTATGTTACATTTTGTTGTTTATTATTCACATTGTCTTAGTGCCCAGAGGCTCCAGTCAGAACTCAGGGCCCCACCATGCTAGGCCCTGTACCAATCTAACAAAAGGACAGTACCTTCCCCAAAGAGCTGACGGTTTAAGGGAGGTCTCTTTTCCCTTTTTACCCCAGTCCATTTCTGACCATCAGTCTGCCTTGCCATCTGTGTGAGAACTGCCATACTCAGCCCTGTAAGGCATTTTCATTATTTTATCTCTCACTGTGAAGCAGTTTGAGATCCTTTATATAAAAGGCTCTATATGAAAATACTGCATTGAATTGAATTCATAGCTTGAATCAATTCACCTGAGGATATCACTTTAGTCATTATGATGGTGCTTCAGTGATTGCCTGAGATAGGCTTTAGTTTGATTCTCTGGAGGGATTCCAAGCAAGAGATGAGCTCAACCCAAACCTGAAAAACACTAAGTGCTGTATGTCGCATGAGTTATTTAATATTTTTATTACAACAGAGCCCAGAGGGCCTGATTAGAATTAGGGCCCTGTTATTTTATTGTAGATATAGCACAAACATAGACAACATGGTGCTGGCCCTGAAGAGTGATTTCCTAAGAGCCTCTTCTGATTCACTGAAAGGTTTGTAAGTAGCCTTAAGTCCTGAAATTAATCAATTCCTCAGCACATATATGCATTCTTTTTCTGCAGCTTTTCAGCTATTTCAGATTGCTCTTTAAGGAATTAACTTACTTAATGATTTTAGTTTTGTTTTAGGATACAGTAATGAGCAAATCTCTTGTTTTCCTCCATTGATTTCAGGGACCTAGAGATGGTGTGTTGGTTTTTGTTTTGTTTTGTTTTTTACTCGATTAATAGTTAACATTTCAAA